>NC_056741.1:1718129176-1718361676 GCF_019279795.1 Protopterus annectens | reverse complement strand
CTCATACACCTTTTGTACTGCAAAACCTGGTGTCCTATAAACCTTTGATGGGATACAGGATAACGTTTAAAACTCCCTGATGTCTAATATTTCCTCAGCATTGCTTGGATAGCTTGTTAGTCAGGGGGAGTTTAGGTGTGGCAGCCTTCGCCTTACAAAAACACACATACATAAACATTCAAACAGTCACATATGCATGAGTGTGCACATATGCACACACACACACACACACACACACACACACACACACACACACACACACACACACACACACACACACACACACACACACACACACACACACACACACACACACACACACACACACAAACACAGAAACACACACACACATGCACACACTCACACACACACACACACACACACACACACACACACACACACACACACACACACACACACACACACACACACACACACACACACACACACACACACACACATGCATGAGCGTACACACAATACTACTTATCTGCTAATCTCCTTTGCTCTTACCCCCAACACAGTGCCTCCATGTCACAGTAATGGCTGACAAAGAACTTTAGGCTGAGTTGACTAATGCAGCTAGTGGTATGGTTTATACAACCAAGTGATTCAATAAATTGTTCATTTCAGTAAATCATTTACCACAGGCTTTTCCAGGGGAGATCACATGGCTAATTATCTTATGCCTCTCCCCCAGAATGCCTCATAACCATTTGATATACACCACAGACAGCCCACAGTGCTGTGGTCCTTCTTTGAGATAAGTAAGGTGGTAGGGGTCCATTAATTGGAAATGGCTACCACAAGCAATAACATGAGCTTCCCACTGCTGGTAACATTTCTACACCCCACCTTAATTTTTTCCATCTAAGGCCTGAGAAGTTTTAAAAGATTAGCAGTACACCAGAAGACTCTCCAAATGGAGAGATGATGGAATCAGCAAGAAAAGGAGTAGTATTGCTGGAACTGAATTCATCCTCAAGTCTTGATGAGTGGACACTGTTTTTTACAAAATCTCACCAATATGGCAATAATATATAGACTGTATCTTATATAGCATATATCATTGAGAGAGGAGGGCTAAAAAATAAAAAAGACAGCTGGGTGCACAGGCCACAGATGGAAAAAGTGCCTTATCCTAGTGTATTCACTGGTGCCAGAACTGTAAAAAATGGCAGTGTAGAATCCTTAAGACATTTAAACATTCCTACAATGGGGTTATGCCAGGTTCAGGGGGAGGATGGAAGTAGAAGCCAACAAAAACTGACTGAACAAAAAAGAGCTATACAGATGATGCAGTGGACTATTCAAGATAAGGAAGCAATGGTATATTGTTACTATTATGAATAAGTAACACCAAACTCCTTGGGGTAATAATTGATGGCCAACTAAAATTTGACTTGCACATACAACAGGCCATCAAAAATAAAAAACACCAAAAACTTGGACTACTTTATAGGAACAAAAAAATCCTCACTACTGCCACTAAACATACTCTTGCGCAGGCATTTCCAGTCTTCTATATGCTTCCCCCATCCTTACCAATATCCAAACTACCTCAATGCAGAATTTGGAACAAATGTACAATAAAATTGCCAGATTTATTCTAAACCAACCACTCTCTTCACATCACTGCCTCTCACTTAACAAACTTCAGTGGTTGGAATTTTCACACCTTCTCCTACAATCGTAAATCCAATTTAACTTTTTCATACTCAACAACCCATCTGCCTGCCCTGCTCTCACCTCCCATGTTACTCCCTACTCTTCCCCCTGGCCTCTCTGGAGTCTCTCAGTTTATAAACCCAAAAGAAATATTGGCAAACTACTTTACAAACACTCTGTCTCACTAAATTGGAACAAACTCCCTCTCCATATTAGATCAAAGCTTTCCTTTCCCTGTTTTAAAACTGAGCTTAAATCACACCTACTAAACTTGAAATTATAACATTGCATTGACCACACGTAGTCTTTGTTTCTCCCACTGTATAACCTGTTGCATCTCCTAACTTTATTTCTTTGTTAGTAACTTCTGCTTAAACTAATCTTCTAAACCCTCAGCTCTACCTCTATAGCCCTACTATAGCCTCCTCCCATTCTCCATACTATCTCCCCCCCACTTCCTATCAATGTCTATACATTGTCCTTCTTTTGAATGATTATCTTTGGGTTTTTACTCTCATATGTAGTCAATTTTAGTCCACTACTATCAGTGCAACCCTTAATGTTCATAATTTTTTTCTTTTGTTTTTCTCTTTATAATTAATTTCGTATTTGCAGTGTTGTTTTTAATAGTTTTTGTTCTGTATGTTTATCTTTGCTTGTGTTTGCTGAGAGTCTTTCCTCTTGGGTCTCCACTGAAAATGGGTTGCTTACGATCAATGCAATACAAATAGTTAATAACCTTTTCTTTTTTACAATTATTTTGTATTGTGATTGTTATTTAATATTTGTATATTGCCACTTTATTGTTACTTATGTTTGGTGGGGATTTTCCCCTCAGGTCTCCACTGAAAATGGGTTTGTTTGCAAACTCAGTTGGACTAACCCGGTTAACAAATGTGAAATAAATAAATAAATAAATAAGTCCCGAATTTCCAGATAGGAGATATGCTGAATGATTATGAGAGAAATTACTTGCACAAGAAAAACTGTCAAAACCTTCAAAAGCAAATTAGCATTCATTCAATTCAAAGATGACTGCCATGCTGTAAACACTGCTAAACTGCAGCTCTTCAATTAACCCGAAGAAAATCTCTGATCTGAGTGGATATCATGAGGTTTAAACATCAAATTGACAATAAAAAGTTGCATTTATACTTACCTAATCTAAAATCAGTTAAAAAAGTGGGAAAAAAAGTATTTATCAGGATTACAAGTGATTACTTTGCTCTGAAGAGAGAAACAAACAAAGGACCATGTGCTTTCTTTATTCTGCCTTTCTGCTTGGGGAAAAAAAAATCTTGCAACAAGGAAGAACCATGGAAACAACTACTACTAAGACAAAGTTGTCAGAACTACAGTCGCCAGTAAAGGATGGAACTGCGAAAAAATAAAGGATTAATAGACAGCAGGAACAACAGAAACCAGAAACTAGATCCAGGACTGATCAGCCACTAAACATGGAGGATATCAAACACGCTTTACTACCTATACAGGAAGCTCTAAAGGACTTGACCTCACAAATACAAACATTTGGAGTTTTATGCAATCAATTGCTGCAGAGAATGGACAAAACTGAGACCAGAATTTCTGAAATAGAGGACAAAATTGACATGCTGGAGAAAAAATCAAAGGTATGTGATGTGGATGTACAAGCCATGCAAAATAAACGTATTGATTTAGAAGCAAGGTCTAGAAGAAATAATATTATTATAAGAGGAATCCCTGAAAACATTCAGTATGCAGAGCTAATACCAGCCATAACACAAATATTTGAAATCCTGTTAAATGATGCTGATGGGGTGAAACAGATTGTAATAGAAAGGGCACACAGAGCGCTGAGAGAGGTACAAGCTTCTACTATGCCTAGACCTGTATATGTTAAGATATTGAACTTTCAATATGTTAGCAAAATACTGTTTACTGCAAAAAATGGTGGCTATGTTATGTGGAAAAATGTTAAAATATTTCTGGCTCAAGATTTACCATTACAAGTAAGGCAGGCTAGACAGTCTTTATCTGCTTACTGTAAATTTCTAATTGATAAACAAATTAAATTCCAGATGAAATACCCCAATATGCTTACATTTATGGTGGATGGCACTAAATATTCTGTTTCCAATAAAAATCAGGCAAAGAAGTGTTTCTGAAAGTTTTTAAAGTTCTACCTGCATCAGAGGGCTGAAAAGAACTTCCATTGAGACTGGCATGTTCCTGTAGTCAGATCCAGCATGTATTTTACCTCAAGGCTTTTCTAATCCTTTGTTTCTTCACTAAACTGTTCAGGCCTCTGAAAAAGCAATAAAACTGTTTGTTTATGCTAATCTGAGGGTCTGCTGTCTGGTTTCCAGACTTTTATGACCTCCAAGGTCTATTTCCATTGTGTGGTAAACAGGAAATGCCTGGATTTCAACTGAGTGTCGATTTGGATGTAACACTTCCTGTGGTCCTGCTGTGAAAGAGGTCCCCCGTCATGAGTATTTCTGATGGTTTCCTGGCTTGAGAAGACAAAGAGAACTGAAAATAATATGTTAATGTTCTTTTTATAACGAAATAACATTACAGTATGTACTTAAAGCACATAATAACATGTACTTTTACTATTTTTTTCTTCTTTTATAGGTGTGAACCAAAATCGTTTTTTTACTATATGCAGTGAGTGGCAGGCACTGTGTAAATTGTAGGATGCATTTTTTTTTCTCTCTCCTCTCTTCTGTAAAAACTTTATGTACATAATGATTGTAACAAAACAGATACTTAAGGTAGGATAAAATAAGTACCCAATCTACTAAAACTTTCCTTTACACAGTAATAACCTTAGAAATGAGATTTGTTTAACTAATAGTTAAACCAAAGCTGTAGTTAAGTAGCGGTGTTTGGTAGGGAATGTGTAGTTTAGACTTTGATGTAGATATGCTAGAATATATAGATTGTAAGTTTAGGAAATGTTTTAAATGTTATTACCTGAAGTTTTTCAATGTGTTGGTATGTTTAACCTTGTTTATATTTTCTTTTATACAAGACCTATATAAATCCTGGTCCAGGGGTAAAGTGGGTAAGCACTGGTTAGGGACGGGATGTAGGAAATGCTTCCAGATTAGATATAGTGTACAGTCAATACATGTCAGTTTGATAATTCCCCTCTTATATTGTTATTTGATACCAAGACCTGCGAATGTGGGAGTTGAACTCATGGAATGTTAAAGGGCTCCAGAACTTGAAGAAGAGAAAGCTGTTGCTACACATATTATTACAGGACAAAGCACTGTTTGTATTTCTACAGGAAACACATTTGATGAATGAACAATGGAATGATATTAGAAAAAAGAACTGGATTAGAGAGCTAGTGACATCAGAAGGTAAGACAAACAGTGCGGGAGTGGCTATAATTATCAAAACCCAATACAAAGATAGGATTTTAGACTCTAAAATGGATCCAAATGGGCGATGGTGTTATGTGATTTTATCGGATAATGCATTTGATAAACCTATCCTACTTTTGATTATATATGCCCCATGTAATGATCAACACAGTTTCATAGCATCATTATATCCAATATTAACACAATATGATGGTTATTATTTTGTTGTGGGTGGGGACAGGAATACCTATCAAAATCCAAAGTTGGATAGGTCTTGTCCACAAAGAGCATTTAATAAGCAGGCCGGGATAGCATTAAATGATTTTAAGGAAGATTTTCAATTATATGACCCCTTTTCTTATTCACAAGATATTAATAATGCAAATAAATACACCTTTTATTCACCATGCCATAAAATGTGGGCTAGAATAGATTACTTTTTGATATCTAAAGCACTAACGAATTTAGAACCAGTGGTGGTTATACATACTCGTCATCTATCAGATCACTCAAAAATTTCGTTAAAATTTTCTAAAGATTTAAAAGACACAAGAAGGCATAGGGGTTATAATTGGTCACTTAACCCAAATCTTTTAAGTAAAAAAGAGATAGCAGACGGAATTATAAAATATTTGAAAGAATTTACAGATAGCTTGAAGCTCCAAAACATACTCCTGACATTGAATGGGCGACAGCTAAAGCTCAAATTAGAGGATTTCTTATACAAAAGCCTCATATTATAAGAAAATTCATAATAGTGATATTCAAAACTAGAAATAAGAATAAAACAACTTGATAATGAGCTGATTCAGAATTTTAACGCTCAAACTGAGGAGGAAATGTTGAAGCTTCAAAGGGATCTCTTTTTGCTTCATAATAATAAATTAACACTTCAAGAACATAGATGTTTAGTGAAATATGCTAATAATGTTCAAATACCATCAAAAGCACTGGCAAGGATTATAAATCAATCAAAAACAACTGGATATATTTCAGAAATACAGTATAACGACACAATATATTCTAAAACTGAGGATATTGTTGATGTTTTTGGGAAAATCTATATTAAGGTGTATGGGGGCAAACTGATAGGTCTCTACATAACCAGAATAAATGTTTTCTGCAAAAAATTAACTTTCCAGAATTAGAAGAGAGCCTGCAAAGTGACTTGATTAAACCTATTTCTAAAGAAGAAATAGTATGTACAATTCAACATATGAAAGCACATAAGTCGCCAGGGCCTGATGGTATTACAGATAAATTTTACAAAGAGTTTGCTGATAGTTTGGGAAAAGAATTGTCTCATGTATTTAATTATATAACTAAAAATAAAATTAGTGACCCCCACCTCAATGCGTCAAAAACAATTTTCATACATAAAACCAATTCAGATCCCCTTAACCCAGATAATTACAGACCAATAGCACTAATGAATGTGGATATGAAAATTTTAACATCAATTATAGCATCGAGACTAAAGAAGGTTTTGATATATCTAATTTCTAAGGAACAAGCTGGATTTATGGCAACTAGACAAACTAGCGATAACACACTTACACTGCATAATATGATGACGTATGCTAAACAAAACAACTTTAATATCTATGCTCTTATAATAGATGCCCAGAAAGCATTTGATAGAGTAGACATAAATTTTGTGTTTGATGTGTTACCCTATTTTAACTTGCCCCAAGAATTCATTCAGATACTACAAATATTATATAGTAATCCATACACTACGCTATACATCAATAGGACTTATTCTAACAGAATACAGATTAAAAATGGTACTCATCAGGGTTGTCCCATGTCCCCCTTATTGTTTAACCTATATCTAGAACCCCTATTTTTATATATCAAGCACAATTTGTATCATAATGCACCAATAATTTATAGAAATAAAATATTAATGTCAGCATTTGCCGATGATCTTATTATTTATTGTACAACCCCAATTTCGGACAGTGAAAAGATATTAAAGCTCATAAATGAATTTTTGGTAGTTTCTAATTATAAAATTAATTTACAGAAAATGAATATCTTCCCATTAATACCCCAAAACCTTTTTCATTAATGGCCCTGATGGGGAAGTTAACATGTAAAGAAAATATTAAATATTTGGGTATCAACTTCTCTATGGATAATAAGGACTTTTATGACAATAATGTTAAATGAGTATGGGAACACATAATAGCTGATTGTGACAGATGGAAGAATTTAAAACTACCGGTATTAGCAAAAGTATCAATAGTGAAAATGAATATACTACCACGAATGTTATATATATTTAGGTCTGCCCAATTATCAATTTCAAAAACAGTTTTTAAACAAATGCATAAAGATCTAGCCAAATTTATCTGGAACCCAAAAAGAACTAGAATATCTTATGAGAAATTAATGACCCCTAAAACAAGAAGGGGACTTGAGCTACCAAACTTTGAAGCATATTATTTGATTGTAAACGCTAATCAAATTTTAAGAATTGCTAATTATGATGTAACGAATACAAAATGGATACCAACTTGGGTGGTCTTGAATCATAAGCATATTTTGGATAGGAAAATAAATCCTAAAGCATTACCCTTTATGGACAAAATTAGTCTGATAAAATATGGGGTCATGGACCACATAATAACCAGTGTCTCATCTTTGCAAACTTTATTTCAGTCCGTAGATTTATTGCAATATATGATGGTTCTTCAACCTTTCCACAGGAATCCTAATTTTAAACTAAATAATCAGCTGTTCGATCTCAGCAAATTTCCATTAATAGTTAATCTGACTCTATTTGATGTTTTTAATAAACTTGACTTATCGGCTTTACAAATTAGACAGGAAATGAATCTACCTAGAAGTTACATTGTTATAATGAGACAAGTTAAAGAACTTGCCTTGAGCTATTTTAGGAACTTTAAACCTGCAGCCGGATTTGTGGATAAATGCTCTGAATTGTGGCAAGCTATCCAACAAGACACTAAATTTATAGCAACTGCATACAAATTAATTAAGGATTTGAAATTTCAGGACAAAATTTTGCTTTCAGAGTATTGGGTAAACAAAGTAACAGTAACAGACAATCAGATATTAAAAGCAATTGATATAACTAGGAAATCAGTTTCTTTTCAAAAACTGATGTACACGCAATTGATGATTTGGAACAATGCATATTACACACATCTTAGATTACATAAATTTAACCCTAGGAATTCTCCAATTTGTCCATACTGTGCAGATCAAACAGCGGATCTTCTTCATATGTTCTGGAGTTGTAAATGCGTATATAAACTTTGGAACTCTCTTAAAGTACAACTGCAAAAGATGGGTTATCAAAGTTCTACACTGTCATGGGAATTTATGATTCTACACATTCCTCCAAGAGAGCTTTCCAGATAGCAAACTATTATTTGTATGAATATTTTTTTGCAGATGAAACTCTATATAGCCACAAATTGGCTAGAACCACATAAGACATCATGGAATAATTTTAAGCTTGTGGCTATAAAACATATACTAGCACATAAATTACTTCTGAAACAAACTAACAAAAATATTAATAACCCGAAAATATGGGAAAAGGTCTTCAATATTATATTAGCATGATACTGATTTTAGGAATATATTAAATATAGGAAGCATTTCATGTAGATATTGTATAAATGGTTTGTAGTAGTTATAGTGTATTATGTGTGTGATGTTTATTGTATTTTTGCAATGTTTTTGGAAAATATATTTCAATAAAAATTTATTATGGAAAAAAAATAGCATTCATTAATACAACAGATCCATGAAAACATTGCATAGATAAAGAAACTTTGGGCCACCTGGGAAAAGAAGTGAAAGAGTAAGTGTGAAAATATAAATAACAAAACCCAGAGATTTTTGAAAGGTATAAAAAAGAAACATGCACATATGAAAGAAAAAAAAGACTGATATAGTGCAACATTTATGCAAAGGAAAAAGCCAAACTAATCAATACAAAATAAGTATCTCCAAAGATATTTGAAGAGAATCACATGCAAAGGAACTCAGAAATGGAAAATTTCACAATACAAAAAAAATGTAATAAAAATTAGTCAGGTAAAAGTCAATCAAATAGAAACAAGTTATGGATCATCTCTGAAATGAAGGATTTAGTGTAGAAAAGTCAACACAGGTAATATCACAGTGTGATGGAACACTGAGTCCCTAAACTAAAGAGAAACATGTGGAGGAGCAGGCATCTGAAGACTTGCCATGTTATGATACTCTTGAGGCTTCCGTAGGAAAAAATTCGGTTGAAGTTACACAGAAAGGAAAGGAGCAGCAAACAGTGTCAACTCTGAAGTAAACAATGCTGTGGAGTGATGGGCCAATGAATTCCCATATGAAAGGTAAGAAGATTACTCTGGATGTATCAGAAGAGGATTTGTCACAGGAAGATGATCTGGAACTTTCTGTAGAATACCTGCAAGAAACGGAGAGCAAAGAATGTGCTCTCAGTTTAGAAGGAAATGATCTAAGAGAAGAGCTGCTTGATTTAACAGAGATAGATAGACATCTTAAGATCTATGTAAGAAATAGATTACAGAAATTAAATAAGATGCAAAAGGTTAGAGGTCTAATAAAACAGATTAATATAATAAGACTATTAACAGAAATTCATATGCTATGACAGAAGCAAATAGGATATATTACTGTGTAGCTAAATTAATAGATGCAATTTTACCATAAAATAGTAAAGCAATAAGGGAAAGGAAGGGAAGAAATAAAATGCCACTACAGAAACATTAAATAGAAAAAAAAACTATGAACAGGATTCAATAAACTCTGTATAGCCTTCACAGAAAGCCTACATGGTGTTTACATGTGTGTGCAGTGGTGCATGATGAGGAGCAGTGCACAATGCATATTTATGCCGCCCAGCGTGTTTAATTAGGTTTCATGGACAGCAACAGGAAACCATATAAGCAGATAGGCCAGGTATCTACAGTGCAGAGTATTGTGATATCCTAATTCTGGCGTTCTGCGCTGAAGCTGTGTAAACGATCTGTAGCAGTACGTGGACTGCCATGTAAAATAAACACTCAAGGGGAAATGTGCATATTGAATAAGGACACACAGATGAAATGCAGGAATGATCACAGGGAAAGAGTACAGGTGAAACAACCTAATGTACAGCAGATGGGGACATGTCCATGGAAGATGGTTGTAGCAGCAACACCAATCACATATCTATATGGTACAGTAGGGACTACACAGTGAAAATGTATATAATGTGACTGTCACACAAGGTGACATAACAATGGGAAGAATTCTGCATGAGATAAGCATCCTTACCTAATTAAAGAAGAGGGCATCTATCAGGGATCGGACATAAAATTGGGGTAGGGTGCATATTGTGAATTTATGCAAACTGAGTTGCCTGAATATGAGTGTAATCTCAGCAGATGTCTCCAGCAAGTGGGATACAGGTAAAGGCTCATGGACAACATTAAAAGAACCAACCACAATCAAGGATAATATCAGAATAAAACTACTAGTAATCCCATACCTTTGACATAACATATGTAATGTAGAGTAATAAGAGATGATTCTAGACAAACAGACTTGTACAACTATAATGATACACACACACTCTATGAGGGTAATCACGCACACTGTCCTGGCACTGTAACATCTGCTGGAGGTGTTAGGTGGGACACTGCTATACCTGTATGTGACATTATGTGCAATACAGGCTAGTTGACTAGTGTACATGGCATATATGTGTGTGTATATATATATATATATATATATATATATATATATATATATATATATATATGTGTGTGTGTGTGTGTGTGTGTGTGTGTGTGTGTGTGTGTCTATATATATATATATATATATATATATATATATATATATATAATCCACACTGTCACGAATGATGTCCATGCCATTAATGTTGTCAAACAACTATGTATTACTGCGTGCATCACCAGTACAGGTATCACACATGCATCTGGAAAGACAGCTTGATTGGTGTTCTGCACCATCAGACAGTCATGTTTATTCCACAAAAAGAATACCTAGGTATGGCCAATAAGCTGAGTGGCAGCTCACTGTGACAGAGGCAGTATACTTCAGTTACACTCCAGTGGAAAATGTGTTGGGAGGTACATGAGGAAAGGTGGATTTTACTCAGTTATTGTTGTGATAAAGGCTGGTAACTATGGAGGTATTATGACGTCTGATGTGTATGTTTTTCACATACTCAGTGCTTGTGTTATATACAAGAGAGTAGTCAGTAATGTGATCAAATGCTGGTGGACATTCCACTTACCATCTATCCCAGGACACAGGTCAAATACCTGGTCTGATGATAGGGTATGATGTCCCCATGTTTATTTTTCATTGCAGATGTTGTCATGGCTGTGCCAGCAATCTTTGATATGTGTCAATACGGTCTGTATTATACTAACACCACAGCTGGAGTCAATGTTGCCCATAATCTGTAGTCCTTCAGTCAACTGTTTGGACACAGGATGTGTATATCATCTGTGATGTCCATCACTTAAATAATGGACAGGAAAAGGCCTAGCAGAAAGCCCTGTCTATGGACCTGATCACTGGACCTGAGATGTAGATCACTTCACACATTTCAGCATAGTGAGATGCCATGTATGTGATAGACTAGTCTACCCACTTGGTGAAATAGCTGTTTATGGCCACATCTGACAGTGTTGATTGAATTCCTCAGTGTAGATTTGTTGCAAATGCTTTGGCCTGGTCAAGTTCCATAAGATGATAGTGTTGTCATCATGCATGCCCTTGATGATCTCTTTGAGAAGCTCTATCAAGTGTAACAGATATGATGTAGCACTAACAACTCATACAGGTCTGTTACACACACTTGACATATTACTAGTGTCCATTTAGAAAAGGTCCACGATGAAATGTTGGCCTACCTTGCAGTTGAGAAGAGTCAGGATGTGTCTATAAATGCATGCATCAGGTGTTGTCTCCCCCAACTTAGATGGATGCATGTTGATGTACACCTTTCTACGGGAACAAAGCACATGTGGACAGTGTGATGAAGTGTGTGCTCGACCATATCAGAAAGGTGTATGTGTTGAGTCATGCCATAGGTGATCTGTGATGTTGTCACAACCCATTGGTTCTGTGTGATAGGCCTGGATGAAGGTAAGACAGTGCATACTACCTATCATGATCTGGCCTAGGGTTTTGATACAATCCTTCACACAGGTATCACTGATAAACTCTCCCAACTGGGGATTAACACACGTTACTAGATGTGTAACCAATTGGCTTGCCAATAGAATGCATACTGTGAAAGCTGGTGAATCAACCTGTATTAGAGCTATCATCATTGGCAAACCACAGCAATCTGTGCTTGGCTCCTTACTGTTTGGAATCTATTCATAGACAGTTCAGACTAAAGTATATGGCCTTTGGCTTACCAAGTTTGCTGATTCTTGCATATTGGCTGCAATCATTGAGTCCACCAATGATGATAACATACTACAGGAAGAGCTAACACAGACAAATAATTGGTAACAAAGCCATCTGATCTGCAAATAAATGCAGAAATGTGTCTTTATGTTGTCATTCTGGAATGTGGAATTCCATGCTAATTACAGCATTAACAACAGTCTTGTTATGCTGAAACTCAGTGATGTAAGCACTGGGAACACATGTAGATAGCAATTTGATCATTGACCACCAAGTGTCCACACTGATATTGAAAGCCTATTTTGTGCAGATCATAAGTAACGCCATCATATTCAGATCTTAGGATTGTATGACAGCACTGTACTTATACCCCGTCAGAACGCTAATACAGTATAATGTTCTGTTTTGCATTTACCTCACCAGATACATGCAGCAGCTGGAGAGATCAAAGGGCTTTCTCATCAAGAAAACACAGGGCCTACAAAGCATGCCATGACATATGTGGACAGACTGAAACCATGTCACTGTAATTTTTATTTTTTATTTTATTTTACATTTGTTGACCAGGCTAGTCCAACTGGATATATGCCCATTTTCAGTAGAGACCCGGGGAGAAAAGCTCCACTAAAGATAATAGCAATATCAGATACAGTACATTTTTAAGTCTAGGCAATACAAGTTATTTACATACGTATTCTGTATCCTATAGGATGAGGTGACTTCTACTTGGCCTCCAGGCCAATCTCTGACCCTGCCCTGGTGGGAATACTGCACATCCACAAATGAGATATAGCTGATTACATGAGCAGTGTCTGTTGAGGAGAATCCACACACTGGTATAAAGGGGTCTTTGTAATGTCAAGCAAGAGCACACACACACACACACACACACACACACACACACACACACACACACACACACACACACACACACACACACACACACACACACACACACACACACACACACACACACACACACACACACACACACACACACACACACACACACACACACACACACACACACGCACACACACTTGACTGCAGTGAGAAGAGAACCCCTACCTATCTAAGTACACAGGCTACAGAACACAGTACTTTACATCAGAACCACAGCTCAAGTCTGGCTTGGAGTGTCTCAAAAACACTTTATAGCTGATGACAACAACAGTGCTTACTGAGGAGAATATGGCAATAACAGTGTCCCACATGCTGGTGTAAAAGGCTGTAATGTCAAGCAAGAGCACAAAAACACACACACACCCAGTTGACTGCAGTACGAATAGAATCCATACCTATCTACATGCATACACAACAGAGCACAGTACTTTAAGCAAGCACCACAGCTGAAGTCTGATTTTGAGTGTCTCAGACAACACTTTATAGCTGATGACAGCAGTAGTGTCTGTTGAGTAGAATATGGCAATAACCATGTGCCACATGTAAGTGTAAAAGACTCTCTGTAATGTCAAACAATAGCACACACACACAGACACACACACACAGACACACACACACACACACACACACACACACACACACACACACACACACACACACACACACACAGTTGATTGCAGGGAGACTAGAAGCTCTACCTGTCTAAGTACACAGACTACAGAACACAGCACTTTAGCAAGTGCCACAGCTGAAGTCTGCCTTGTGTCTCTTTATAGCTGATGGCAACAGCAGTGTCTCTTAAGGAGAATATGCCAAGAACAGAGTCCCACATGCTGGTGCTAAAGGCTCCCTGTAATGTCAAGCAAGAGCACACACACACACACACACACACACACACACACACACACACACACACACACACACACACACACACACACACACATGGTTAACTGCAGTGAGACAGAACCCCTACCTATCTAAATACACAGATTACAGATCTCAGTACTTTACACAAGCACCACAACACAAGTCTGACTTTTTTGAGACTGCATGTCAACTTATAGTGGATGACATCAGCAGGCCATGTTGGAGAGAAGATGTTGGGATGCCTGTATGAGATTGTAGGCATATGCAAGTATCAAAACACTATCAGTCAATGGCATTGGAGCAGTAAGTGTAGGATGCACACTTCTGCTCTTCTGTCCAGACACACCCACCCACCCCCACACACACACATGGTTAACTGCAGTGAGAACAGAACTCCTCCTTATGTACACAGACTACAGAACTCAATATTTTACACAAGTGCCACAGCACAAGTCTGGGTTTTGCAAGACTGCAGGTCAACTTAAAGTGGATTATATCATGCTGGTGAGAAGATGCTGGGAGGCCTGCATGAAATGGATATGTAGGCATGTACAATATCAAAATAGTATCAGTCCATGGCATTGGATCAATAACTATAGGATATACACTTATGGTCTTCTGTCTAGACACACATACACACACACACACACACACACACACACACACACACACACACACACACACACACACGCACACACACACACACACACACACACACACACACACACACACACACACACACACACTTGACTGCCGTGAGAACAGAACCCCTATCTATCTAAGTACACAGACTACAGAACTCAGTACTTCATGCAAGTTCCACAGCACAAGTCTGACATTTACACAACTGAAGGTCAACTTAAAGTGGATGACATTAGCAGGTCATGTTAGAGATAAGATGTTCGGAGACCTGCATAGGTTCATAGGAGGTCACTATCATAATGGTCCTAGGGCATTTACAAGCCTAGCTATGTAAACAACACAAGTACTCTTATTGAGCATAGATAGATGGTCATTATTAGCAGATCAATTTTGTGATCAGCACCAACTGGCCCTGTCTCTGAGGGACGTAGGTGCCACCTCATCGGTGAATTTACAATCACCCATCCAGTTGTCAATGTTGTAACTGAATAAGGTAATTGAGAATCACTGTTTCACATGCAGTTGCAGCCTATTACAGAGGAGTATCAATTATTGGGAGATAGATCTGTCTCCCCAGCATGTTTTGTTTATGTCACAGGCTAGGTATGATCCCTGGAGCAAGTTATTCTTGTCCCATTTGATTTGCAGATGTCCAGCATTTCCAGGAGGGCAGGGTCTGAGACTGCTCTATAGGCCAGGCATAGGTCACCTCTCAGCAGCCTGCATGATACTGAGTACAGTGACAGGTCTTTCAACTTTTCTATATATGTCATGTTTTGGAGGCATTGGATTCTCCCAGATACTGTGTTTTCTATAGTTGTTGCAGGTGTCTGGTAAAGTACAGACAGATGAGTGAATTGTACTCAATTAGTGGACTGATAAGAGTAGAGTACAGCAGAGCTATGACCTTCCTGGTCTTGGATCTGATGACCTTATTTATGAGGTGTGCAATGCAGAATGTGTGTCTCACCACTACGGGCACAAAGTGATTGAAGTGTAGCTTTCTATCAACAGGTGTTCCCAAGTCTTGCATCACTGTGTTTGACCTTAGAGAGGAGCTATGCATATCATAATTAGCATGAATACTTCATTGTCAAGGAAGACAATGAGACATTGTTTGCTTTAAGGTTCAGTCCATGTGATTAGCAGTAATCATTTGTCTGTGTTAGCCCCTTCTGTAATATGTTATCATTGGAGGACTCTATATGACTGCAAACAGTCATCTTCAAACATGGTAAACCACAGGCTGCCTACCTTTGCCTGGGTTTTAGATAAATAGTTTCCAAACAGTTGAGGACCCAGCACATATCCCTGTTGTGTTCCACTGGCAAGTGGTCTAGTTGTGGAGATGCAGTCCCCAAGCTTGACAGTGTGTGTTTTGTCAATGATCTAGTTGGCTATCCATCTAGTAGTGTATGGGCTAATTCCCAGATGGGAGATTTTTTTCTATGATACATGAATGGGGGATCATGTCAAAGGCCTTGGATAACTCATCATAGGTGGTATGTCCTGTTTTCCCTCATCCAGGTCTTTGGAGTCAGTATCAAAGAAGTCCAATAGGTTTAACAAGCAAGATCTACCCTTGAGAAAACCAAAATGGGTTGGGTCAAGTGTGTTGAAGGTCACCTATGTCCCTGTGGTTAAGGTCCATGCTGATTCCTTCCATAGCTTTGCAGATAAGGCTTTTTAGGCTTATGGGTCAATAGTTCTAATTCTGCATGTCACCAGATTGATGTACATATCACACAACATTTGGTATTAAATTCTGTAGTGTAGGTAATATATATGTAGAAAAAGCACTGAGACACCAGGGTTTCAATGCGTGGAGGGAGGCAACACGGGGTTGTATTGTAAATATGTGACATATTGTTAGATAGGGCTTTAAATTTATTATGTTTCCACATGTAATTTCATCTCATAGACAGGAAATGGACAGTAAACAGCAGTAATACACAATAATAGTTACTGTTCCATAGTGTGGCAAGCAGCAGGTTTGCACGATAGTTGGCAAAGTGTTTGCACATACGAGATACACATTTCCAATACTGTTGAAGCTTGCACTTACCTAAGCAGTGCACAAACATGAGTCACATTGCTAAAGCCTGGGAATTAGTATTGATTATATGAAACACACATGCTGATTAACTGAATCTATAGCAGCAGATGTAAATACATTGACACATTTCTTTTTTAGCCCAGATGATAATGGATTTGAATCCAGATGTATCTAATACTTTTTAATAAACATTGATAGTGCAATAACATGAATTCTTTATAATACATGTGCTGTGTGTTGGCATAGTGCAGCAGGGTTAAATGATATTGTGCAGAGACAACCACAGCATTTTGGTGCCACTAACCATCACTGTACATTTGTCCATGATGCTCACCTCCTCAGAAACATAGAGCCCAGAAAGTAAATGTATCTGTTGCTTTTTCTGCTACTTATATGTGCTGTGTGTGATTCTATTTTTTGACTAGATTAAATGAGTTAAAATGGGGTGGTTAGGAATGTGGTGAAATGGGGAACAAGCAGGGGAAAAAACAAAGGGAAATCAGTAAGGACTGTGCAGGAGGGAGGTAGGAAAAAACTGTAGCTATCCATTTCTTTAATAGTGTAAACTGAAAATATGTGCAAATATTAACTGAATTTGGACTGTCACCTCCACAAAGAGGTTTTACCACAATGCAATCATGTTGAATAGCCAACTGGACTGAATTGAATGTGTCAAGAAAACATGTGTGTGAAATTGAGAGCTATGTATAGGATGATTTTTTTTTGTGGGATAGGTGCCCTTTTTTATTTCAGTAAGAGAGGAATGTTGGGGAAGGGAAGGAGGTATGTCTGGGTCACATAAGTTGGGTAGGCGAGGAAGCAATTGCAAACATACAAGACAAGCAAGACAGGAGACAGGGATGGTGGTGGACACAAAAGTTTGGGGGACACCATGATTGGGGTGAGGGAGGGGACAAAGCAGCCCATGTGTGTCAAATGTGGAGACAGTGAGAATTTGCGTCCTCACCCACTGGACTGTCATCACTTTCACCTTACTCCGCTGGTGGCTGGCATGCTGATGTCTCCTCCTCCTCCTCCTATGGATCATGAGGGAGAGAAGCCTTTAAATCCAGTGCAGGCATGCAACAATGGTGCAGTGTACAATCCTATGTACCATCCCTGGCAACTCCCTGTGGGTGATGAAATCACTGCTTCTACCACTGCTCCCAGAGAGTACCACTGCACCAGCTTCCACGGCAGCACTACCTGAGGGTGCAGGTAGTGCAGGGGCAACAGAGGTAGTGCTGCCAGGTTGGGTCCCAGATGTGCTGGGCATCGACACTGGAGCCAGTGGAGTGAGGGCAGGCTGATCAACTGGGGTTGGCCTACCTCATTGTGCTGTGTAGCATTTAGTGATGTAGTACACATGAATGGCATGGAGTTGTTTTGACGACACATAACAGAAAATAAAAAAAGAGAGATAACGGTTGGGCTGACAAAAAGAAAAAGAGGTAACATTAGTACCATCTTATGTGGCATACAATGTATTAATAGAATTATGCAACTCTTTTATCTTAAGTGTTACATTTAAGTATACCTCCTAACAGATGCACACTATATGACAGATTGCTGAAAGTAAACCTTGAAATGTGCGTAGATTGCACATATGCATGATTCAGTTATACAGATTACAGTTAGCAGGGCATTTGTGCCACTGGTATAAAGATTTTAATTTAATGTAAATATTAATGAGGAAATAACAGTATTGTATAGTTGTGAATTGTGGTACTTGAACCAGCAACCTCTGACTACAGTCCAATATTGGATTCTTACAACTGGTTTGTGGTACAGACTAATACATGCATACTTGCCTTTGCAGTTGGGATATGCATGTTCAGTTTGATACAACTCTGTAAAATACCAAAAAAGCTATATTTAACTATTAATGCAACAATAACTCTTCTTTTCTGTTGCATCATATCACTTGCTTCCCTCAGTCTCTCCAATTGAGCAACATGGTCCTGGACATTGAATTCATTCTCCCTTGCAGTTGGGTAATGAACAGAAAAGACCACAAGAGTATTATGCATACCAGTCTTGCCTATAGTAAGCTTTCTAAGTCTTACAAGTACTCTCTTTATTTCATACTAACACAGCTGTGGGATGTCTGCAGTCTCAAACTCCTCCAGCCAAAAGATCTGGCTATCCCTTTTTTGCCTCTATAGGTGATTAAAATGATGCCTACATTGCTCTCCAGTGTGCAGGTATCATTGGCATTGGATAAAGCCAGGGCCAAACTATTTCACAGCTTACACTTGTACTGGAGCCAGAATAGTACCCCTGCAGAAGCCTTTGGCTGTGGAGCTTTACCAGGAGTCATAGGTCCATGGGTGCATAGGATGATACTAGGCTATTGGCCCGGAGGCCCTTTTAAGCCTAGCCAGGAATTTTGCCATGTTCCCACAAAGTCACCATGTTTCCCCTGTCCAGCAGGGACACAGGTGGGATCCCAGGGGTGTGAGTCCAATAAATATCCTGGACACCCCACCTCTGTGCCCCAAACCTGACACCTTCTCCACTAATGGCAGCCATATCTACCAGCAGAACTAGAGCAACAGAGACTGATGCTTTCCTGCCAATTCCAGTATTCACATTTGCTGGTAGTGCACAAACCTGAGCAATGTGTTTGCATGATGTTAAGTGGACAGTAGCAGTGCCAAGCAGTGAGGAATTAAATAATTGCAATTTGAAGGTTAATCTGACACTTGGCCTTAGTTTGAGGGTGTCTACTTATGTAGCCTGGAAATATGTATTGGAAAATGTATGTGTGTGACCTGTCAAGGTTATTGGATATAGATCCCAGTTGTGTATGTGTCTTAGGCAAATGTGATGTGCATGCAAGTCCAGATAGCAGATTTATACTTACATTACTATAGTACACAGTATAACCTCAGTCATGATCTGAAAACACAATAATGCCATCTCATCCTCTCATACATATAATTCACATCAGTTCCACTATCTAAAGTGTTATAAGTGAGAGGGAAGATAATGGGAACTGGAACAACAGTAAAAGTGTATGCAATATCCTGTATTAGAACCCAGGACAATGGCATAGCAGACCTACACTTATACCTGTTGCCACAAGAACATTAAAGTAAGACTTGTCTATTATTTCAGTTTATTGCTATAAACTGCACTGTCACAACAGTAAGAAAAAAGGTTGCATACCCTGTATTAGAACCCAGGACCATCTGTACTCCAGTCCTTCACGTACATCTGCTGCCACAGAACTAGCTACATGACATTCCTTAATTTACTAATCATTCTTAAGGTCTCTGTGTTAACCACTGTGCAATGTTTCTTAGCAAGTGTGCGCAGTGCCCAACAGAATTAATTGAATGTATCTGGTTTCTATTTTTGGCTGTCTGGGTCCTGTCAGCAGGTGTTCTGTCTGCTTCCTGGGTGGTCCATTTGTCCAGTTTGTATACTGTTCCACTTCATGCAAACAAGACAAGTACAGCCATAACTGACATTTATTTCCTCTGTTTCCTATGATTGCACTAAGTGCTACATCAAACAAATACTGACCCCCCCAAAAAAAAAAGAAAGAAAACTATAAAAAAGGACAAGGAGTTGGTGTGAGGAAAATCAGTCTATGACATGCACGCTAGAAAATGTTGGTTCACATGAAACATTTCTGCATAGATCTGGATGTGAACTCTCACTCCAATGAAACTTCAAAACACAGAAAGGGTGCCTTATCCCTCTTTGCCACACAAACAGCTTTGCAGCAAGGAACTGAAATCATTCTGCATGCAACCAACTGCAACATCATCTATAGTAATATGAAACCATGCAACTGCTATTTGTAAATTTATTATTTTTGGATGTGGTGCACTAAGTGATCACACAACCAGTTATGATTATTCCTTGCCAATATACAGCTCTGTCTAATCTCTCTGTGTTTGGTGATCATTCTTCTTTTATCTGACCAGTAATCTAAGGCATGCAGTCTGTAAGCCATTCTATATCATTGGCCTTACAATTTGTGAGGATATTAAATGGAAATAATGTCAGATGCAGTTGCCAACAAATGAAGGGGAAGTTGGATGTTATTGAACAGAACATGTGATTTACTGTATGTGCTGCTTATTTCCATTTCCAACCTTACACCTAACACTTTGTTAGTCTAATATGACACTCCCACTAGATGTAGGGCAGCTTGCAGTGCTGTTGGGTTTTCCTTCTCCCAACCAGTAATCATTCACAGTTGCAATCCATTAAAAACAAATACTGAGGGAGTGCCTGCACTATGTTTACACTGGCTACACAGAACCAAGTATTTGGGATTCAGCAATTCTATTCAGGTCATGCCTTGCATCTTCACCATGCTAACAGTCCTGAAACTACACCATAAAAAGGCAACCATGTATCTAGGAAAACTGAAGGTTAGGAGACTTGTTTATGTGGAGAACACAGAGGCTATTATTTTGGAATATATCTGTGCAGACAATTACTGAACTTGAGATGGTATGCTTGCATTTTGTCAGCTACATACTGCATATTCTGGAATGTAATTAATAAAAATCTAAACCAGAGGCTTTTACTATCTGTATGCATTAGTTAGAAGTGTACTGATGCCATGGGCATTTTTGTCAAGGCACTTTACATGTATACACGATTGACAATACCTTAAAATGGAATGTTCCATGATAGATCTGTAGACATGTTTCGAGGACAGTTCATTTGATAGCACTTTTAGCATTTCAAAGATGGTTTGTTAGCAAAATGTGTCATTTGCCTGTTCTTTTTTTTTGGGGGGGGTGGGCAAAGCTGCATTTCTGTTATGGCATGAACAAGGATATGTTGTTATTGTTACTCTCTTTTTTGTGCAATCCAGCCTGTTGTTTGTATTTCAAATATCTAGACTGTTTTATTTTTCTCCAGTGGGTAATACTGAGATGATACCTTTTCTGTTTTATCTGGGAACAGTTATTTTGCAGTTATGTGATACTTATTTGTATTATCCTTCTGTCATATTTTAGGACACCTAGGAGTATGCCACATAGGCATCTCAGTCCTTGAAGACCACCCTTCACTGATGCTGAAAACCAAGTTCTCTTCGACACTTTTAGGCAACATGGTGCCTTCCTGCTTGAAAGGAGATTAGGAGATATGTCATGCAGAATGCAGATTTGGTGGCAGATTGTTGACAATGTTAATGCTGTGGGTGGCCACACCAAGACATAGGAGCACCTGCACTATAGGGCCACTGACATAAACACATCTGTCCAGATGAGAGCAGCTGCAATGGGCAACTGTTGGATGGGTACTGGGTGGCCTGCTACAGAGCCACGAATAACACCAAATGAAGAGTTCCTGTCCACTGCCAGGGATATACAGAGTAGCATGTCCTTGACATCGGTGCAAAATTTTCATGGACAGCAAGCATGTCCCAGGAAGAGGTTACAGGTAGACTTTGTTATCTCAGTGGTTAAATACTGTTGTATAGTAAAGCAATCAGAATCAATACATTACTTCTGTTTTACAAGAATTTTTGGGGAGGATTCAAGATTGCTACAGTTAACAACACATTCTGATGGATTAGTTTAGGTTGGAGTTGTCATCCAAGGTCTTGTTAAAAGTATACTTCATGGCCATATCATGGGATAAAAGTACTATCCCCTGTGTTACTGTTAATTGTGATGATGTTGTCCTTACTTTTGCTTAACTTCTTCCAGGAATGTCTAGCTTGCAGAGGATACCCTCATCTGCAGATGGTAAGCCACACATTTTTATGTCAGTACTGATGAGCACTTTAAAAAAATATTTTGGTGTGTGATGTTGATGTCAGGACTGTTGTGTGTATTGCTGTACTGTCTAATTGTGGTATCACTGTTTTTTGTTAGCATATATGTCAGTAGAGCAATTTAGGTATTAATTGTTCCTGTGTTTCTTGATTATCACAGGTGATCCTGGCAGTGGAAGTTTGGGACGTTTACCACCTGATGTCAGTGTATCAGCAGACTCTGATGATGATGCTGGCCAAACAGAGGCACAGTTGGGGGTGCAGAAGTTGAATCTGACACTGAGGTTGACATACAGCCATCCCCTGCAATTCCACAGGACACAACTAGTAGGCCTACACCTACCCATTCCAGTGAGCCCTCAGTTATTGGACAGGTGGTGGGTGAGACAATTGATCAGTGAAGAGTGGTTACTGCAGCTTCAGTGCCTATTGACTCTGGCCATAGCCAAAGTGTGGATAAAGTGCCACTTGGGAGGGTTGTTAGGGGTATTTGGAGGAGGCCTGATGTCCATCCTCCACCTGATCAAAGTGTCTCTTCCTGTGCTAGTCAACGTATGTTTAGGGCAATCATGGTGGCACAGGCATGTTCTCATAGGTGCTCCAAAGAAATGCTTAGGGTTGTAGATGTAGCACAGGCTGATATGCATGACAGCCTCCACTGTGTTGCCAATTCACTGGATCAGATGAATGACACATTGGAATGAGGGGTGTCTGTGATAAGATGAGCAGTGTCTGTGATGCAACATCTGCTTTGAAGGGAATAGTATCCTTGTGAGCATAGGTCAGCCACATCATCTGCTATTAGCTAATGTGGCCTTACCTAATCACACTCCCATAGTGGCAGTACTTGCACTTCTCCATCAGTGGCTGAGCAGTCCACACCCAGACATGGCAGGTCATGGAGTATTGTTCCTAGGCATTCTCATGAAGGGAGCTCATCCAGCAGATATCAGTCATGTTCAGGTAGCAGCTGTGTGCCAGGGCATGGTAGTGCAACTCCTGGCAGAGCCATTTCTCATGGTTGGGGATAACAGCAATGAACTGCCACTTCTACCATGCATGGCTCACACCTAGATGACATACCAAGACACAGAGCTAGCACAGTGTTTGGCTTTGTTCATGCAGGCACTCACACACCAATTTCCTCTGCAGGGGTCCTACAGACATAGACACACAACAGTTACATGGTTCAGCTGTGCAGCTTAAAAGTCATTTTGTCTCACTGGCCATTTGTTGCTCACACACACTCACCAACATTTTGTGCCAGCTTAGGCTTCCTGTCCCTCACACAACACCCTGTGCAAGTGATGATAACTGTGCCATATCCCTGTTTTGTATATTTTGGATTCAAGGATACATAAGCTTTTTGTCTGATGCTCAAGGTGCATAGCTGACTTAGTGCTTAGTATATCTGCATTTGTGATGTTGAACTTGTACTTTTGACTTCTATTGGTCTTAGAAAGTTAGACAGTCGATAGCATCAAAATTTCCCAACTTTATTGTGAATGATCTTGTGAGGGCTGTGAAGTCTGGAACTGTAATGTGTATCAATACTTTCTAAATTCTCTCTTTAATGATTTTCCAGTACAAACATATGGTGCTAAACTGAGGGCATGCAGTGAACATCTGTACTTTTAAGAGGTATGACTGTGCGAATCTTTGATGCCTGAGGCCTACCACTTAATAATGGACACATATAAGCCAAATAAGAAGTCTCTGCTGTCACATGTTAAGGTCATATCTGTACAAATCTCCCACTCTTTACTTGCTTACACTACCAAGTAATGAAATGCAAGGATATGGCACTTATTCATATTATTACACAATACACTTCAGGTTCAATACTTACCTTCATAGGATCATAGGGGATCACTAGGCTATTGGCCCTGAGGTTCTAATAAGCCTAGCCAAGAGTTTTGCCCATATTTAGACAAGTCAGCACCCAGAGCCTCTGTCCAGCAGGGACACAGGTTGAATCCCAGGAGTGTATTTTCTGTTTCCCATCCAGTTATCCAGGTTGGCTTAAAAAGGGATAATGAGATATTCTGCTTGACATGGAGAGGGAGTCTATTCCACAGATGATGGAATCTCTGGAACACAAAACTGTCCCGCCAACAAGTCCTACTGATATCACAGACCAGGTTGAGGTCACACATATAGGTTGCTCGAGTGGAGCTTGACTAGCAGATATGCAGCAGTCCCATTTAGGTGGGATCTGAGATTGCTTTGTATGCTAGACAGAGGTCACCGCTGAGGAGTCTGTATGAAAATGAGTAGAGGGACAGGACTTTTAGCCTATCTTTGTAGGGTATGTGTTTGAGGCCCTGGATTCTCCTGGTGAGGAACCTCTGTGGTTTCTCCAGCTGCTGCATGTACTTTGTGAGGTACATGCCAAAGGGGGCATTGTACTCAATTATTGGCCTTATAAGGGAAGAATACAGGGATCTTATGACCTCTTTGTCCTCTGGATGAGATATGCTTACTTATGAGGTGGGTCATGTAGAAAGCTTTCCGTACAATGGAAGCAACATGGTGGTAAAAGTCAGGGTGCTATCAACCTTGGTGCCCAAATCTCTCACTACTGATTGTGTACTTAGGGCATTATTATTAATGTGATAATATGTGGGGCATCGCTCTCTCCAAAGTGGATGATGATGCATTTTTTGGCATTCAATTTGAGGCCATGTTTCTGGCACCAGTCATTTGTTTGAGTGAGACCCTCTTGGAGGACGTCCACATCACATCGGGAATTGATGACTGCACCCAGCTTTCAGTCATCTGTAAACTTGGTCAGCCATAGCCCACTGGTTTTGGCCTACACCTCAGAGAAGTATATCCTAAATAACAGAGGCCCTAAGACAGATCCCTGGGGTACGCCGCTCATTACAGGTTTACTGCTTGAGGTGGCTTCCTCTATTTTGATTAGGTGGGTTCTATCAGTGAGCCAGTTTGCTACCCATCTGGTAACATATGGAGTGATGCCTAGTTGAGAGAGTTTATCTACTATGCCTGAGTGGGGAATAGTGTCGAAGGCTTTGGCCAGGTCAAGGTAGGCAGTGTGCACCATCTTCTTCTCATCCATGGTTTTGGTGACTGTCTCAAAGAAGTCAACCAGATTTAACAGACATGACCTCCCCTTGACAAAGCCAAACTATGTGGGATCCAGTGTTTGGAGGTTGCCAATCTCCCAGTTAATGAGGTCCATGATAATCCATTTCATGGCCTTGCAGATCAGGCTAGTTAGGGTGATAGGTTTATAATTTCTTGGATCGTTGAACACTCCACCTTTATGTAAAGGGATGACAGTGGCTGTTCTCCACTCAGCTGTGACAAAGCTGGTACTCAGGCTTTGGTTGAATAAGGTGCCTAATAGTGATGCATGTTCATGCCAGAGTTCACGTAGAATGCAGCCTGGGATGTTATCGGGTCCCATGGAGGCTGTATTATTTGCCTTTGAGAGGACAGTGATGACCTGTTTCCTAGATATAAGGGATGGGGGCAGGTACTGGGGATGTCCTGATTTACTAATGGGGGGACAGAGGGGAGAGGTTTTTACTGAATATGTCAGCCAGTAGATTGTCTATATCTACAGCATTTGTGTATGTGATGTCTTTGACCACCAGTTCTGAACAGATCTGCATGCTTCCTTTGAGACTGTGGACATAGGAGAAAAAGGCCTTATGATTGTCACTAGGAAATGTGGCCAATTTGGACTCGAAGTTGGCTTTAGAGGATTTCACTAATGCTCTTATTTGCTTGTTCAGGCTAAGGAGAGATTGTTTCCAATTGGGCGCCTGCTCCTTCTTGGTCCTGGACAGTCATTTTTTTCCTTTTGTTATATAGTTTATTTATTGCAGATGTCCACTAGACAGGTTTACTCTTCCATGCGGAGGATGCTTTTGTTCTGTCAGGTATTCCTGATTCCATGCATCTATATAAATGCTCATATAGTACTTCACTGTAGGGGGAGAGGACTGGGACGCTGTTTATACCATCCCTCAGGAGGTTGTAATCAGCTTTGGAGAAGTTTTTTGTTGGACACTAGCTAGAGGGGGGTCAGGGAAGATGGCAGTTTTGAAAGTGACCACTTTATGGTTGGATCTTACCAGGGAGGATGATACCGTAGGGGTGCTGCAGTGATTATTCATGTTGATTAATACCAAGTCAAAGATATTATCACCACTTCTGGGAGGGGGGGGGGGTATCGACTAGCTGTTCCCAGGCATTTGCATTGATAAAATCGAGGAATTGCTGGGGATTTGTGTTCTGGCATGAGTAGTTTTTCCAATCTATGGTTGGGTAATTAAAGTCACCCAGGATCAGGGTAAAGGGTTGAATCTTGATAGATTTGAAGAGGTCCAGATAGGTGGAGTGGACATCTTGAGTCACATTTGGGGGCCTGTAGCTAGCTATAATTTGAATAGGGGTCTTGTCAATGGATAAATGCACCTGGAGTGTCTCCGGTGTATCATACTGTTTGACCAGCCTGGAGGTGTGTGTGTCCTTAATATATATTGAAACTCCACCTACTTTGGCTTTGCTGCCCACATTTTGTGGTCTGAATGTATGATCGGATGGGTAACCAGGTAAGGCTGGGGTGCTCTCTGCAGCTTTGAACCAAGTTTCTATGACTGCAAAAATGTCAGCATCTTCCAGAGTTAAGAATGCTTAAATGAGTACAGTTTCATGTTTAGAGTCCTAGTGTTTAGCAGCATGACCTTTAATTTGTATTTTGTTGAGATTTTTATGTTGGTAGTATCGACCTCATAACTTTTTCTAAAAAAGGCACTATGTGGGAGGCAAGGGCTTTTGCCACAAGCCTGAAGCCCAAGTAAGACAGATGCAAGCCATCTCTAGCAAAGCATTGTGGTCTGTTGATCATAACTTCCCAAGCTGTCAGGCATTGGATCCCCCTGAAATGACACCAGAAACTAAACCAATTGTTAAAGTAAATTATTTTCTGTTTGTATTGCTGCATTATTCTGGGTGATGGTAGAATGCTGCTTAAGGCTAGGGGCATACCTGCCTGGGACACATATTCAGCAAGCTCAATCATGTCTATCTTCATATAGTCCGGGGAGGTACGTCTCAAGTTGTTCACACCAACATGGACTATGACAGAGTCATAACAGTACCTGTTGTTGAGAGACTTGAGTGCTTGTGTGATTTGGCAGATTCTGGCACCTGGCAAACAACAAACTGTGAGTTTCTCCTTATCCAGCCTAGTGAGAAGCACATCTGTGTGTCTCACAATAGAGTCACCTAAAACTAATATGTTGGGTTTATGGTTAGGCCTTAGTGGTTGTGAGACACTGGTGTGTGGACTATGCATAGTATGTGATGTGGAGGGTTGTGGAGTTCTCATGTGTTTTTGCCTCTGAGGTCTCCTTTGTTTATGTTTGATTTATTGAGAACCTCCGCATATGTGTGTGTGTGTTGTGTGGTTGTGGGTAATATTTGAGGTGTAGTGATTATGTTGGCAACCTTCTCAGTGCCAGATATACTGGCTTGTGAGGGAGAAAGCTTAGACTCTAGCTTCTTTATGTAATTGCATCTCTCATAAATTGTGTTCCTAGGTGGTAACAGTATATGGTTGCCCATGTACATGAGGCAGTTGCTACACTGTCTCAGGATGTCCATATCAACCAGGCTGGCAGGAGAAACCATAGGAAATTGTCCATCCATATTTGTCAGTATCTGAGGGAGAGAGGCCAGGGAGAGCTAAGGGGTAGGCCTAAAGCCCAAGTCCTTAAACCAAAATTAACAGGCTTTTAGAGAACAAGTAGCAGAAAAAAAAAACAAGATGAAGTGATAGAGTAGGTGGATGAAACACAAATACTGTAAAACCAGCTGCAGATAATTCAAGGTTAAGAAACTAAGGGGGTTGGCCTTCCCAAATGTGCTCTCTGTATTAGATAGAATAAGCTAAATTTACACTGGGGGTGGGCATCTGCAAAGCTACCAAGTATAAGAACAAGACACCAGTAGGGAGGGTGGTTGGGAATCCAGCAGTTATAACAGTTTTAGTTCAGGACTGACTTGGTCTAATGCAAGCAGTACACAACCAATACATGGGGAGGTAAAGGTTGTGAGAGTTGCCTGGCATCAATGTTAGTATATGTATGTGTATAGGAGGAAGGTTTTAGGCTTTTAGTTGGTAAGTGAGTGGGCTATGCATTGTTCTTAGCCAATGTGAGGGCATATTGAGCATGCCTATATTTGCCTACACCCACAGCAGCTACTGGTTCCCCCTCTGACTCATCATCTGGGTGTAGCTGCGGTGACCTTGGCATTAGTAGTAGGATGTGTGCTCCTTCCTCTTGTTGATCATGCTGAAGCTTTTTTCTCAGCATGGCACTTGCTGTGAATATTTCAGTACATGTCCATGGATTGTACTGCAGGGCTCCCCTAGATGTATCTAGGCATCAGAACCACAACTTAAAAAGCCCAAATGCATGGCCTATGATATTTCTGGCTTGAGCATGTGCCTCATTATGGCATTCTTCAGTGGGTGTGTGCACATTTATGATGGGTGTCATCAGCCATGGTTCCAGTGCATAACCTGTATCCACCAGTAAATGACCCTGTGGGATATCCCTCCTAGAGAATATCTGATACATTTAGGAATGTGCCAGATATGTGAGTCATGGTAACTGCAAGGGTCGCCAGCACACACATTCAAGATTATTCCTTTGGCATTACACATGACTTGACAGTTAGATTGGAAGCCCTTTCTATTTATGTAGAGCCTTCCGTTTTCCCTAGGTGGTGCCTTAATTTATATATGTGTATAATCTATGGCACCCAGTACTTCAGGGTAGTGTGCTACATGGTAGAACTCCTGAATATTTCTGGCCTATCCTCAGGAGTACGGTGGAAATATATGTCATTACAGGCATGTTGGAGCATTGCCTTCAGGAATTGATGGAGGATCCTGGAGGCTGATGCCTGCAATACCCTTAGCATGTCCCCTGTTGGTCTTTGAAAGGTACCTGTAATTAATATTCTAAGTACTACACATATCTTTGTCCACACTGGGATGGGTTTCCCCTGGTTTGTCCTGTCTCTGAGTTGAGCATGACAGAGGTTGCAGAGTTCCTGATCCAACTTGTAGCGGTATACAATTTCCACATCACGTAGGTTATGATAAGTTAAATGGAGTCTGAAAACTTTTCCTCTTGGTCTTGGTCTATTAGGGGCAGCAGCAGTATAGACTTCAGCCTGTTGCAAATACACATGAATTAAAGCAAAAGCAGCCCCTAACATTGTTCCTGCATAGACTTCTTTCAGTGACGGTATTCCAATAAGTTTTGGAATTTGCGGGGAAAACCAGCACTAAGTCTACATGGTTGCTTTGTAGCTTGTTGAATAGCTCTTCCATCTTGGATTGGTTGATTAGCATGCAATTCAGCTGCTTATGCTGTAATTAGCATGCCATGGTGTTTACCTTATTAACTCGGCAGTGCGCTCTGGTTACTGAATCCAAAATGTTGTGCTACAGTGTATGCTTTTTTAAAGCAATCAAGGCAAGAAGCGCCACTGTTAGAAGAATATAGAAGAGAGAACAGATCAGCAAAAATACTTAGAAAGGCAGATGTGGTAAAAGCAATGCACAGTTATCAAAACAGACCAATATCTATCATATACTATTCCGAATATTAAACTGAAGATATTGACACAGGCAGAAAAACTTAGAATATATGCAGATAAATATAAAAGAAAAGTATAAAATAAGCAATTCATTGATGACCCAAAAAGTTTTATAGAGAAATGGGAAACAAAGCACCACCAAAAAATAGGAAATAGATACATTTTGGAGAAATATTTATGAAGACCCTTTAGAGGAATGTTATACAGTCATCCCAACATCTTATCTCAAACATTCAATGAGGATGTCATCTACTACGAATTGTCCAGCAGCACTATAAACATCAGACTTGTACTGTGGCACTTGCATTAAATACTGGGCTCACTGGCTGGTGTAACTAGTTAGGTAGGGGGTTTTAATCTCAATGCAGTCAACTGGTGTGTTCACTTGGGTGGCATTCAAGAAACTGTTTTAGGCCATCATGTGAGACACTCCTCCTACCATGTCCTTCTCACCAGACACTGCCTATGTCAGCTATAAAGTGCTGTCAAACCTCTAAAAGCCTGACTTGTGCTGTGTTGCTTGTGTTAAATTATGTGCTTTCTATAGATATGTAGGTAGGGGGTTTATTCTCATTGTGGTCAATTGGTGTGCATTTGTGTTTACTTGGTTGACATTCAAGAGACCATTTTAGACCAGCATGTGAGACACTCCTACTATCAATCTCTTCTCACCAGACACTGCAGATGTCATCAGCTATAAAGTGTTGCCTGACGCTCAAAAAACAGACTTATAATGTGGCACTTGTGTAAATCCTGTGCTTTGCAGATAGGTAGGGGTTCTAATCTCACTGTGGTCAACTAGTTTGTGTGTGCATTCAACAATCAGTATAGGAACATATGAGTCCACAGCTATGTCAGACACGCCACAGAACATATTCATGTAACGTACACTAATGATGTCATCCTGTACAACATGCACTTTGGCAGTATGCAAGACAAACCTCTGATGTGGTAGTAACATTAAGTAGTGTGTTGTCAAGCAACTTTACCTTGATATATAGGGGGTGCTAATCTGACAGCAGGCAATTTGAGTGTGTGTACATCTAAGTATTACTTTTGAGACAAGTTTACACAGAAATGCTCCTCCACATCCAAGTTAGACAATCCTCCCAACATGTTCTTATCAGCATAAAATAATGCTATCATGCTTCATAAAGTACAATGTGACAGTGTTAAAATCAGACATATGTGGTGGTGCTAGTGTTGCATTGTATGGCATTAATCTACTATTCTATACCTACACAGGTGTAATGTTCAGTTCAGGCTCTGTCTACTGCTGTGTGTAGTTGTTGGTACATTATGGCCATTGTATGATCTTTTGAATCGCTCTCCATTCACTACCCCTTAGGAGAACCTTTAATGTAGCCCCATGCATCCACTATCCTTTTTTCCCTCAGGCCACATGACATCCTTCCTGCAGAGGATTGGGGAATGTCCTCTTTTCAGATATGCATACACACATTATGAAGAAGGGTCCTTCCATGAGCCTCTGCAAGCCATCTCCAGACCACTGCATGTGTGATTGCCAATTCTGTCATGGTGTGGTGTGCAAGTCCCATACCGACAGTGGCAGTATGTAATACAATCCAACAAATACACAAATACACACACTACTCTTTCTATCTTGCATCTTACAGATATCGGGAGTTTGTTTTAAATGATGTGATAATCGCTAGGATATTATGTGATGCTGACTGTTAGCTTGACAATGTGCTATGACCCTATGAACATTACACATGTCAATGTTGCTATCACTGACACATGCTGTGTTGAGGTGTGGATGGACAATATGCCTACAAGAGGTTATTAAAATCAGTGATGTGAGATAATGTATTGGTGGCCACTACTGACAGTTCATTAAATGCTCCTTCTATGACTGCTGTAGTAATATGCCTTTTGAGAACTGTTTACATGGTATGATATACTTTTATATATATTTTGAGTTATTAAGATGTGATGTAGTGGGGCACATAAACATGCTGCACCGTTCTCATTTCAGCGTCACAGAGATACTTGCATGGCTCAGGTGTATATGTGTTTAGCTACCATCAATAAATGCTCTGTGACAAACATCAATATAAATTCATATTGACTGCATGGGCACACAAGTCTTGTTTCATCCACATGTAATGATGTGATACACATGGAAATATCTCTTTTTCACATGGAAAAGGTTGGACACTAAGGAGGGAGAAAAGGACCTGTACCGATTGGCTAGACAGAGGGACTGAGCTAGCAAAGATGTGCAGCAGGTAAGGGTGATAAAGGATAATGAGGGAAACGTACTCACAAGCAAGGAGAGTGTGTTGAGCAGATGGAAAGAGTACTTTGAGGGGCTGATGAATGAAGAGAATGAGAGGGAGAGAAGGCTGGATGATGTGTCGATAGTGAATCATGAAGTGCAGTGGATTAGCAAGGAGGAAGTAAGCATAGCTATGAAGAGGATGAAGAACGGAAAGGCTGTTGGTCCAGATGACATACCTGTAAAAGCATGGAGGTGTTTAGGTGAAATGGCAGTTGAGTTTTTAACTAGATTGTTTAATGAAATCTTGGAAAGTGAGAGGATGCTTGAAGACTGGAGAAAAAGTGTTTTGGTACCGATTTTTAAGAATAAGGGTGATGTGCAGAGCTGTATTAACTACAGAGGGATTAAATTGATCAGTCACAGCATGAAGTTATGGGAAAGAGTAGTGGAAGCATGGTTAAGAAGGGAGGTGATGATTAGTGATCAGCAGTATGGTTTCATGCCAGAAAAGAGCACTACAGATGCAATGGTTGCTTTGAGAGTGTTGATGGAGAAGTACAGAGAATGTCAGAAGGAGTTGCATTGTGTCTTTGTGTATTTAGAGAAAGCATATGACAGGGTGCCTAGAGAGGAGTTGTGGTATTTTATGAGGAAGTCGGGAGTGTCAGAGAAGTATGTAAGAGTGGTACAGGATATGTACGAGGGTAGTGTGACAGCAGTGAAGTCTGCGGTGGGAGTGACGGATGTGTTTAAGGTGGAGGTGGGATTACATCAAGGTTCAGCTCTGAGCCCTTTCTTATTTGTAATGGTGATAGAAGGTTGACAGATGAGATCAGACAGGAGTCCCCATGGACTATGATGTTTGCAGATGACATTGTGATCTGTAGTGAGAGTAGGGAACAGGTGCAGGAGACCCTGGAGAGGTGGAGATATGCTCTAGAGAGAAGAGGAATGAAGGTCAGCAGGACTAAGACAGAATATATGTGTGTGAATGAGAGGGAGGATAGAGGAATCATGAAGATGCAGGGAGTAGAGGTAGTGAAGGTGAATGAGTTTAAATACTTGGGATCGACACTTCAGAGTAATGGTGTGTGTGGAAGAGAGGTGAAAAAGAGAGTACAGGCAGGATGGCGTGGGTGGAGAAGAGTGTCAGGAGTGATTTGTGATAGACGAGTACCAGTAAGAGTGAAAGGGAAGGTCTACAAGAGTGTAGTGAGACCAGCTATGTTATATGGGTTGGAGACATTGGCACTGACAAAAAGGCAGGAGTCAGAGCTTGACGTGGCAGAGTTTAAGATGTTAAGATTTGCACTGGGTGTGACGAGGATGGACAGGATTAGGACTAAGTATATTAAAGGGTCATCCCAGGTTGGAAGGTTTGGAGACAAAGCCAGAGAGGCAAGATTACTTTGGTTTTGGACATGTGCTGATGAGGGATGCAGAGTATGTTGGGAAAAAGATGCTAAGGATGAAGCTGCCAGGTAACAGGAAAAGAGGAAGGCCTAAGATAAGGTTCATGGATGTGGTGAGAGAGGACATGCAGGTGGTTGGTGTGACAGAGCAAGATGCAGAGGACAGGAAGAAATGGAAACAGTTGATCTGCTGTGGCGACCCCTGATAGGAGCAGCCGAAAGAAGAAGAAGACACATGGAAATATCACATGTTTTGATTCAGTTGGAACCTTGTGGAATTTATTGTATGTGCAGTTGTGTTGCTATTCAGAAGGATTATTGATGTGATTAGCAGCACCATTGTTTGACTATCATCATTTGTGTCTGGAAATGTTCTGCATCTGCCTCAAACAACTGATTAGTAATGTGTCCTTATATGGCATCAGGCTGCTCAAACAGCTTTCCCTCAGAACACATATAAGCATATATTGTGCAACTGATGTAATTATGTGACAAAGGTACAGATGTATGACTGTGTGAACAGTACCACTGTGCGGCATGTGATGCTTAATCAAGGCTATATTTGGACGTGTTTTCATAATTCATGTATTTCAATAAATGTGACATGTTAGGGGAATATACAACTAGCACAGAGCTGTTTGTGGATGGTACTAGTCATACTCAAATGGAAAAAATAGGCAATCTGCTAGCTGACAGCTTGTCTCACACTCTGCCCCCTGCCACCACTGACCATCAGCCAAAGTATACATGCAAACATTACTCATTTTTAATTCTGAGGAGAGCAGCTCATCTGTGCATTCTCTACGGCTAATAACATGCAGAATCAATGGGCCCTGACAATATCCCAGGGTGCCTACAGTGTGACTTAAAACATGACCTAGCAGACACAGTTGGATAACTACTCCAATACAGCCTCCAGACAGCCTATGTTCTCATTGAAGTATAGACAATAACAATCATCTGTCTAACCAGGGGGGACCATCACCTGATGGATGGAGCTATAGACCCATAAACCTCACTCTCATCATCTGAAGTGCAAACCAACGAGTCATCCTGGACCTTTTCAAAAAGGGTACAGGTATTCTCCCAACTATGTACCACAGCCATGTTTTATTCATTAAGGCTGTTTCATGTCTGTTGGATCTGTTTGATATCTTCAAGATGGTCACCAAGGGCATGCGTGAGGAAAACACTCCCACCCTGCATGACTTGACATGGCCATGGCATTAGATACAAATCCATACTCAGGTATTACAGAGAAGCTGTCTCAAGTGAAGATAAACATCTACGTCATCAAGTGAATAGACAAATGGATCATATACATGATAGATAATGTTGAAGTGTGTGATGTCAGCTGCATCTAGTGTACAGTGACCAGCTCCATACCTCAGGAGTCTGTACTAGGCCCTTTCCTGTTCATTACTGAGGTCTCAGATGTCAAGACTAAATAACACAACCAGCTTTCTAGCGGACTGCAAATTGTGGACAATCATTTTTTTCAAGAGTTGTACTGGTATAATGCAGACAGTATTACCACACACAAAGAAAGGGGGAATTAGTTCCTCTATGAAAGCAAATACACAAGCTAATTACAATATAGACAGCAGACCAACTGGGATGTGACCTGTGTACCCAGGTTGATGGTATGCAGAATATCCACCAGCATGTGTCCACAGTGGTGACTAATCTCTTGTATGTAGCACAACTTTTGGGTATGTGCAGGACATTCACATCAAAGGGCAGTATAGTCACATTGTTCTCAGCCCACATCACATAAATAATTGTGTACAATGCACCTTTTTGCATGTACTTCCCAGCACATCTTCCAGGGATACTGTACTCAAGTGTATCACATTTGCCAGAGTGAGCTCCCACATATCATATTGGCCATACCTAAGTATTCAGTTTGATGCATGACCATTAGGCATTGATAGTGCAGAACTCCCTTCAGGGTGTTATACAAGATGCATGTGTGATACGTGTTACTGTGATGCATACAGTAAACATATACCTAAATAAAATCATTGATGGTATGGGTTACATTTATGCATGTGTAGGTTGTGACATATATATGTCATGCATATCCTGTCAACTGTCCAAAATTGCTCATAATTTAAACTACAAGTATAACAGTGCCCCTCTGAGCACTTCTGAAAGTTGTAAATTTCTGAGTCAGGTGTGTTTGATTTCCCCCTACAGATTACTGAAAAATCATGACAGTTTTACGTTCATGCAGAACCACGTATGACAACTCACAATCACATGTTATGTCAATGACACAGTTTACTGGTGGTATTATTCCGATATTGTCCATGATTGTGCGTGCATCTGTCTACTGTTGTCCATGAGCCTGTTGCTATGAGTCTCACTTAGTTGAGACATATGCTAACATCACATTCATATTCAAGCAACTCATTTTGCATATCTTCACAGTATGCACCTACACCGTATTGTGTATACTCCTCACCACTGATCATGTCAGGTTGCTTATATCACAACAATCATCTCTTGATATGTGATCCTGCATGACAGTCAGATAACATACAACTGTGTGATGATATGACTTATACCCACATAGGAGGTGTACACAGCAGTATGTACTGTATCATGTACATATGTGACTACTGTTCATGCTACAAGTGCCTTGTCTTTGTGGTGTATGTACATTGGCATGCCCTTATCTGCTGTACATTACCATATTTCACTTGTAATCCTCCCCTGTCTTCAATCCTACCATTCATGTTTGTGTCTCTTATCAATACACACATTTACACAGAATAATTATTTATAATTTAAAACTGTATAGTTCATTAAACGAGGAGTTGAAAGTACAACTTCAAGTGGTTAAAGCTTTCTCAGATGATATAAGAATGTCATTTTCATCTTGATAAATGTGCAACAGCAATGTTTAAAGCAGGGAAGTTGCAATGCTAAGAAAACATCAGTCTGGGACAGGAATGTGATATAAAGATAAAGGAACTTGAGCAGGAGGAAGGTTATATATTGGCAATAAACCATGAATAAATGCAAATAAAACTCAGTCAGAAATATTTCAGAAGACTAAAACTAATACTGAAAACAGCCTTAACATCTAGGTTCATAGGTTCATAGGTAGGTACTAGGCCTATATAAGCCTAGCCAAAAAGGTACCCTGGCTTTCTCCACCCAAGAAAATTATTTTCCTGTGCCCCTGTCGAGCAGAGCCACAGAAGTGATCCCCGGGGTGAATTTCCTATTTCCCATCCAATCATCAAGATTTTTCTTGAAGAGTGCTAATGAGGAGCTCTGTTTGACATAGATAGGTAGTCTGTTCCAGAGTATGGGAAGTCTTTGGGACAGGAATCTATCCCTTCAGCATGTTCTGTTTATTGTGGTGACAAGGTTTAGGTCCCTACAGTGTGTAGCTCGGAGGGACTGGGATTTCTTTAAGTGAAGCATGTCCAACAGCTCTGGGTTTGATGTAGCTTTGTATGTTAGGCAGAGATCGCCTCTGATTAGGCGATATGTGACAGAGTAAGCTGGAGTTTTTTGAGACGGTCTGCGTAAGGCATCTGTTTGAGGCCAGTAGTCCTCTTTGTGAGGTATTTCTGTGGCCTTTCTAGTTGTTGTAGATGTCTTGTGAGGTACATACCAAAAGGGGTGTTGTACTCTATAATGGGTCTAGTGAGTGATGAGTAGAGGGGAAGAATGACCTCTTTTTTTCTGGATGAAAAACCTTTTGTGATGAGGTGTGACACATAGAAGGATTTCCTGACCACTGTGGCGATGTGATTATCAAAGGAGAGACTACTGTCCACCTGTGTCCCAAGGTCTCTTATAACACTTTTGGTGTTAAGTAGACTACCACCTGTATGGTATTCATGGGTACAGAGATTTTACCAGAGGGAATGACAATGCATTTTTTGGCATTGAGCTTCAGGCCATGGCTTTGACACCAGACATCTGTCTCAGTGAGGCCCTTTTGTAGGATGTCCACATCGTTAGCAGTTTTGATTATGGCTCCTACTTTGCAATCATCTGCAAACTTCATTAGCTAAAGACCTTCTGTGTTAGCCTGTGCTTCAGAGAAGCAGATACAAAACAGGAGAGGACCCAGGACTGAACCCTGTGGCACTCCACTTGTCACTGGTCTGAAGTCGGATTTGGAGTCTGCTACTTTCACAGTGTGTGTTCTGTCCGTGAGCCAGTTGGCAACCCATCTTGTGACATATAGGGATTTATACCTAGTTTATTGAGTTTATATATAATTCCAGAGTGGGGGATGGTGTCAAAATGAAAGCCTTGGTGAGATCTATATAGGCTGTGTGAACCACCTTCCCCTCATCTATGGCTTTGGTGACTGCTTCAAAGAAGTCTATCAGGATTAGGAGACATGATCTGCCTTTTACAAAACTGAACTGGGTGGGGTCCAGAGTTTGGAGATTACCAATGTCTTTGTTTATGAGTTCCATGATGATACGTTCCATGGCCTTGCAGACCAGGCTCATCAGGCTAATTGGGCAGTAGTTCCCAGGGTCCATAGTGGCTCCCCCTTTGTGGAGTGGGATAACTGTCACGGTGCACCATTCAGTGGGCACAAAGCCTGAGGAGAGACTATGACTGAACATGGTACTTAGGTGGGGTGCCAGTTCATTCTGTAGTTCATGTAGAACACAGCCTGAGATATTGTCAAGTCCCATGGATGCTGTGTTCTTGGCTTTGGAGAGTGTATTTTTTACCTGTGCAGCCGTGATTACAGGAACTTTGCATTCTTCTGGTATAGAGGTGGGCCCTATAGGGGGTGAGAGGGGGGGTAAAGTTAGCACTGAATCTACCAGACAGGATGCTGGCAATATCAGTTGGTTCTGTATATTTAGTGCCATTGTGCTGTAACTCAGAGCAGATCTGAGTGTTGCCATTGAGATTCTTGACATAGATATAGAATGCTTTGTGGTTGTCTTTAGAGTCAGTGGCAATTTTGTTTTCATAACTAACTTTGGAGGATATTATGAGGGATCTCAGCTTCTTACTGAGGCTGACCAGGGAGTTCCTCCAGTCATGGCATATTACTCTTTTTAGCAACAGTTTCTTTCTTCTGTTGTAGAGTTTGTTTATGGCAGAGGGCCACCAGATTGGCTTCCTTTTTTTTGGAGAATAGCATCTTGGTTCTGTTAGGGATAGCACGATCCATGCACTCGTGCAAGTGCTTATAAAGTGCATTTGTGTAGGATTCACCAGTTGTACCTCTATTGTCCATCTGCATTGGTGTCATGAAGTTTGCCACTTCTGTCTTAACTAGTGTGAAGTTGGCTTTGGAGAAGTTTTTTTACGATGGTTTCCCTAATGGGGGGGGGGGGGTGGGATGTGGATGTTTAGGGTGATTAGCTTGTGGTCAGATCTGACCAATGAGGAATTGACCTCTGGCGTGGATCACTGGTTGCCCATGTTGGTAATGACCAGGTCTAGGATATTGCTGCCACTGCAGCTATATCCTATGAATAGAGCCAATAAAGCCCAAGCTATAAACCAATTTATTCTTCTTCATCTAATTTACAGTTTTGGGTGATTGACTGGGCCGAAAACGTTTTGGATCAGTTGGATAGGAAAACAAGAAAAAATGTTTATGTTTATCAAATGATATATAAACATCTGTGTATGCCAAGATTATATGTCTGTTGTTCTGAAGGAGGTGTAGGCCTCCTCAAAATTGATTACTTGTATAGTCTATAGTCGTGGGACTGCATACATATCTGCTGACCTCCTCATATCCAAACAATAAAAATTTTAAAACATGAGGAGAAGAAGTATAAGATGACCTATCAACTTAGTTTAGCAGAATCATTCCAGTGTCAAGCAGGAATGGAAACCAAATCAGAAGTAGACAAAAATCAAATAGCAACTGAATGTGCCAAAAAAGAAATAAAAGAAATAAAAAAATGACTATAAAGAGAAGGAGCAGATGAGAAGGAAGGAAATCTGGAAAAGGCATAAATAATGTGACAAGGAACACAGATCTCCAGAAACAACCTCATGTTGATCAGGATTTGACACAGAAATGGTTAAAGACAGGTGAGTGTAAATCGAAAGATAAAAGGATTAATAATGGCAGCCCAGGACAGTGGACTGTGTGCATGTTGAACAAAATCCATTGAATGTGCAGGAGAAACAGACAAATGTAGGTTCAGAAAAAAAGACCTCTAAACATTTGCACACCTTGTTGCTGGGTGTGATACACTCATAGCAGATGGCCTGAATACTGAAAAGCATAATAATGTGGCAAGACTGTTGCACTGGGGATTATGTAAACATTACAATACTGAAGTAGGTGAGAAGCATTGGAAACATGAGCCACAGACCATTATAGAAAATGATGAAGTTTATATCACATGGGATCAACAATTACCAACAGTTCAAAAAACAAGGACAAGAAAACCAAATATAGTAGTCAATGAAAAAAAGTAAAAAGTAGTAATGATCATTAAAACTGCTAAATCTGATTACAGTGTTTTATGTATCGGAGTTTGCAGGCAGAAACAAGAGCAAAGTGGAAGAAATATACTCAGACAGTTCCAGTGTAGAAGCAATGTGTCTAGTAAAAAAAAATCTGGAGTCTTATTTAAATATGCTACCAATACATGTAACTTTGTATGAATTGCAGAAGTCAGTTGTGAGCATATTGCAGGTGCTGAGAAGAGTACTTTTGGCTAACGTCTAAGACTGAAACAATGTTAATTTCATTAATTTTAATTATATCCATCATGGTATTAGAAACTCAAAAGTCCTGGAGAAATTAAACTGAGAAAAACAAAACAAAAGGCAAGTTGGAATCAAGACACAAAACTTTAGTTAAAGCAATGTCAACACAGTAAAATGGCTCATAACCACAAAAATGGTGGTACAACTAAAATTATTTAGGTCTGAAATATCAAAATTCAAAACACAGACTCTTGAAACCCCACTATCCACCCCAAACTCAAAACTATTCCTGAAAGTGAGCAATTACTTGAAAAAGAAACACTTAAAATTTAGTTTTGAGCATGTAAACTCAGTAAACAACAGCAACAAAAAAATATTTTTTTTTGTAGGAGGGTGTACTGTCTTACAAGTCCCCATGCAGACTTTATTGTTTTCAGTCAAGAGTTGCTGTTCTTCCAAGAAATATCTAAAAGTCAAAACAATGAATGTGAATGTGATATTGCTCATCGCATGGCATCACACAATGCAAATTAATGAGGAGTGGTGTGCCTCAGCAAGGTTTCATGGTTCGCAGTACTGTTGCTGGCCATGAAACCTTTTCAGTGAATGTGGATAGCATTTCTATGTAAGGTTGCTGGCCGTGAAAGCTTGCAAGAGAATGCGGATAGGAATTCCTTGTAAGTCCAAGCAGCTCCAGTGCACAAATTTGCACGAAATATCACAATGACCACCAGGACTACACATATCATACCTTTCATGCATACCTTGTTACAAGGAATGTACCTCATTTAGGGTCTTAAAATGTTTATGTTGCATGAAGTTCCACATTGAAAGGCTCTGTCACACATCCAGTGTTATGAAGTTTCTCTCTGATATTCAGGGTAAATATTAATGAATCACAGTAATTCATTACAACATCTTTTATGTAAGTAAAATCAGCACATTTTAACCATCATATAACCTTCCTAGTTGCAGATGTTAGTAAGCCATTAGTATGTTTTCCACATTTTGCCTATGTGTTCCACATTATGAGGGCTACTGTTCCTCATTCTGGAGATAGAATGTTGAGAGCTATGACATACATAGCATTGATTCTGCCCAAGCATAGTATGACAGCACAGTATTTAGTTTCCCCTTTCTTTAGTTTTCTTAGTTTAAATTTTTTTGGCCACTGTTAGATCAGTGCACTGCAAAGTGCAAACACTGGAAGCGGAGAACTTGTGCACCATGTTTGCTCAATGAGAAGCATCAAGCACCAATTTCAAACACTGTGCACACACCCATTAAGTGCACAATAACCAGAATTGGCTGCAAAACATCAGGATAGAAAGTGCAATTGGTGGGAAAACTTCATTCTACATTGGGCTTGATTTCCGGTAGTCATGTCTGGGGTTTGTGGTGAAGGAGTGCACTTACGAGATCAGAAGTGGGGTGTCTAGGAGTCCAAATTGTTTGTTGGACTCCTTGTTGAGCATCATGGGCCCTGGTTACTGCAGAGGGACTACTCATGCTCATAATACAAATCTGAAGCATGGAATAGTGTTGCCAGAGCTTTGGCCAGTGCTACAGGTATCCTCTGCACTGGTGAACAATATTGACACCATTTTGTCGACCTCAGGAGGAGGAAGAGGGATACCCTCTACCATTGGATCAGGGAATTGAGGACCAGGGATACCCCACAGATGTGAAAGTATCAATTACAGTAACTACTTGTAAGAGTTAAAAGCTGAATATAGTCGACTGGAATTCATATTGATATTCTGTTCTGTTCTGCTTTTCCCATGGCTGTCATGGACAGAGCTCTTAGTGTGAGGACCCATGTCATGAGATTGGCAAGTATGCAAGAAGCATGTGGTTTGTATGCATCAGAACAGTACTACTGTAGCATTAAAAGCTAAAACACAGCGTATTTGGTATTTAATACAGTTGTATCAAATTGAGCATGCATATCTCAACTGTGAAAGAAAGTATGCATGCCTTAGTCTATAGCACAACACAATAGTTCCATATTCTCAAATAACAGTGAGCATGCATCTATGAACTGTAAAAGGAAACTATGCATGCATTAATCTGTAGGGCAAAATAACAGTAGAGTATTAGGGAGTAGTCAGAGATTGTGGGTTCAAACACCAGACTTCCCAAATATACAATTCTGTTAAGTTTTCATCATTATTACTTTGTAACTTCAGACCTCTGTATCAGTGGCACAAGTGGCCTGCTGCAAACTGTAATCAGCATAATCTAGACACTCTTATCTGCAATATATGAACACATCAAGGATTGCTTACTGCAATCTGTACTACAGTGTGCGTATCTTATAAACTGGGTAGTCTTAAAAGTAATAAATACATTTGTTAGGAGATTGTAGTCTTAAAAATAAAGTAACAGAATTGAGTCAAATAATTGTATCGATGCTTTGTATATCACTTATGAAGTTATTAATGTTATCCCTCTTTTTTCTCTCACCCCAACTCCTATTTTCTCTTTTATTTATTTTTTTTTAATAATTTTCTTTTTATGTTATTTTTGTTTTCCCCACAGCAAAGCTGGGTAGGCCTGTCCCACAGGTCCTCTTGCCCTCACTCTACCTTCTACAGTACCGCTGCCCAGCATATCTGAGAGGTAACAGTGTTGACAGTCCAGTGGATGAGGACTCAGTTCTTACAGTCACCTATGCTGTTCATTGACACTTGTGTCCTTCACAATCCCTGTGTCTTGTATTGTATGTCCTGTCTGTTAGAATATTATATGACTTTGTAATATCACCTCCAGAGAGAGGAGGTGACTACAACACAATCATGCTGCAGGGACAGACCTACCCTTTTTTGCTGTTGGGAAAAAAGCATAAAGAAAAAAGAAAAAATATAAAAATACAAAAATAGAAAATAAAAAAAAATAAAAAAAGAGAAGATAAGGGTTGGGGTGAGAGAAAAAAAAACGGATAAGATTAGTAACTTCATATGTGACATACAATGCATTGATACCATTACTGGACTCTATTCTTTTAACTTTACTTTTAAGACTACCAACTCCTAAACATACTTTTTTTTTTTTACTTTTAAGACTACCCAGCTCATAACAGTTGCACACTATACTACAGATTGCAGCAAGCATTTCTTGATGTGTGGATATATTGCACATATGTGTGCCCACATTACACTGATCACAGTTTACAGCAGGCCATTTGTGCAACTGGTATAGAGGTCTGAAAATACATTGCAATATTCATTTAAATTTAACCATATTGCATAGTTTCGAAGTGTGGTTTTTGAACCCACATCTTCTGACTACTCTCTAATACTGTACTGTTGCTTTGACTTACAGATTTATGCATACACATTTTCCTTTTACAGCTGAGAGATGCATGGTCAATTTGGTACAACTGTATTAAATACAAAAAAGCTGTCTTTAACTTTTAATGCTACAATAACAGTACTGTTCTGATGCATACATTCTACATGCTTCTCGCATCCTTACCAGTCTTGCAGCATGGGTCCTCACATTCAAAGATCTTTCTGTGGCAGCTGTGAAAAAAACAGAACAGAACAGAATACCATTATGAATAGCAGTTTTGACTAAATTCAGCTTTTAACTCTTACAAGTAGTCACTGTAAATGCTACTTACACATCTGCAGGGTGTCTCCAGTCCTAAATAGTCTTTTCCAATGCTTGATGGTATCCCTCTTCCTCCTCAAGAGGTCATTGTAATGGTGTTGACATTGTTCACAGGTGTTGGGGATACCTGTAGCACTGATCACAGCCCTGGCAACACTATCCAATGCTTCAGATTTGTAATCTGAGCCTGAATAGTCCTTGTGCAGTAACAGAGGCCCACGATGCTTAAATAGGAGTTCAACAAACACTTTGAACTCCTGAACAGCCCACCTCTGAGCTTGGAAGCATGCTCTCTCCCCAAAAGCACCAGCCATGACTACAAGAAATCAAGCTAAATGCAGAATGAGGTTTTCCCACCAATTGCATTTTGTATCTTGATGTTTTGCCACCAAATCCATGGTATTACTCTCTTACTAGGTATGTGTGCATTGTTTGAAAATGTTGCATAATGCTTACCATTGCACAAACATGGTGCATGGGTTTTGTGCTTCCATTGTTTGAGCTACACAGCTCATCGTGCAAACAGTAGCCCAATAAAACTTTAAATGAAGAAAACTGAAGAAAGGGAAAAGCAAATGCCAGTCTGTCATACAATTTATTTTATTTATTTATTTTACATTTGTTGACCGAGATAGTCAGACTGGATACATGTCCATTTTCAGCAGAGGCCCGTGGAGAAAAGCTCCATGGTACAAACAGAAAGACATTGGATAATACATGTTAAATGCAGTTACAGACTCTTTCAGATAAGCAATTTATACAGTTTCACATTGGATAATATATGTTAAACACATTTACAGACTCTTTCAGATAAGCAATTTATAGAATCCTAAGCTCTGAATATTATGGCGTGACTTGTGATGTGCACCATACATTTGGACTGAAAATCCTATAAGAGATATGTTCGAAAGTAATAATATACATTGCAGTTTCTTACTACATAATCCTCACAAGGGATAAAGTTCTGACATACTGATGCTATCACCTGTCAAACTTTGCAAGGCTAAAATAAGTTAAAGGTACAACGACCAGTTAAACATCACACATACAGATATAATAAGCAGTAAGTTAGCTATGAACCCTGAGCATCAGACACCAAGCTTTTGTCTCCCTGAATCCAAAACAGAAAACAGGGATATGGCTTTGTTATCATCATTTGAACAGGGTGCTGTGTGATGATCATTACAGAAAGAAGCTACAAAGGGATGATACATGTCAAAGGAAAAGAATACTTTAAAAATGATCAAAACACTGTAGGTTCAGGTTAAGGCACTTTAATCTTGCAGCAAGGAGACAAAAACGTGCTAATACAGAGTTTGTCTAACCAGAAACCGGAAATACTTTCATTTTTATACATTCTTAAACTAGTTATGTCCTACCAAGCTGACGTAACAGATTACCACCTTCTTCATCATCATCTGTTGACCATCTTTCCCATGAATTTCTGCTGATTTATCAATTTTTATGTGAAACTTCCTGAGGAAAACAACATGGCCTTGATTACTCCCAGTTAGATACATGTTATGTTACCATTCAAGGTACTATGGCTAATTCAAGCACAATGCTAGCAGTTCATTTCTCTAATAATCTTTTGTCTATTTTATCTCTAAGTTACTGCAGCTGCACATGTTCCCATCCTTCGATCAGAGCTGATTGTCTAAAATCATTACATTTACAGAATATAGTATTGTTCATTAATTCGTTTCTGACCTAGCAGAAAAGCACCTGCTTCTCAAGTACATTTCCAAAAGGCATAAACATGAATATTGCTGTGATAGCAGTTACTAGGTCAGAGGGCAACTTGCAAGTTTCAGAATGCATACTGTAGTTTTCAAAAAGCATCTTTTTCAGTCTCATATGAAACTCAATTTGTATAAAATACAGTGCATGAAAAATAGAATGAAAAGCGTATTAAAATACTTGGTTATTAATTGGCATTAAGCATACACACATTAATACATATTTTTCTAACATTTCCCTCCTGTTAATACTTTTTAATTCTATTTTCCAAAAAGAATAAACAGTTTTCTACTTTTCCTAACCTCTTCCACTCAGGATTTGCAGTTAAGAAAGTCATTCAGTTTAAACTTTTATGAAAGTGTTTCACATTCTAGCAGCTCTTCAAATTCAGTACTTTGATACATAGTCTCAGATACTGATATATCTATGAATTCTTTGATTAATTTCTTCATGCAGGGTATTTCACAACAAACACAAACTCCTATTAGGAGTAATCCTACCCCAATGGCAATCAGTATGTTCATAAAGATAGAACCCCACCCCCCAAATACACTCTGGAAAAAGTCTGTCAGAGCGTTTGGGCCTGGCTTGGTCATGGCCGACACTTGCTGAATCACCTCGAGATTATCGTTAATTTCACGCTGATGGTCAGGAATAAAAACACAGCATTCTTCTTTGATTAAAGCGCACGTCCCACCCCTCGCTGTTGGGGTGAAGTCAAGAGCCATTCGGTTTTGGAGTACTACAGTTCTCATGGCATTCAGTTCATCAGTTATCAGTTCAAGAGCAGAAAAAGTCACATTACTCATTACTTCGAGAAGTTTTGACAGTTTTCGCAGCTCCCATATTGATTTTACTGCACCATATGCAGGTAATATACCTGCCCAGGATATGACAGCATCACTCAAGTCCATATGCGCAAGTTTGGTTCCCACATCACGATGGTCTTTCCAGCCCGCTTCGATCTGTCCCACTGGATTCTCAGGTTTCTTAACAGTCTTTTTGGTCACGTCTCGGGTATTTTGAATATTTCCCTGAGGCAAAACTGCAGTGTGTCGGATGGCCGGAACCAGGTACCCCAAAAAACAACTGCCAGACCAATTCTCAGGTAACCATTTATATGCTTTTTTTCCACACACAAAATAACAGTCCTCTACTTTGGTTGTTACTTTGTTACAAAATGACTGCCCTACATGAAACATTTTCCTATCTATTACAGATAACTGTTTAAAAAGTACAAGATTGTGTTGTACCTGATCAAGAGTTTATGCATAGATTTCAAAAATTAGTCATAATCTGTACTACAAGATCCACTCAAATTGTTTGGTTTCTATAACATTTCATTTATACTGTACTGTAACATTACACTTACTCCATCCCACTTGGATGGTGTCATTTTTGTAAAAACATACAATTCCTTTTTGTGTCACAGGCAAATACAGTACTACTTTATCATGTGCTTTAATAGCAACTGTGTCAAAAACCAGATTTCCCCAGGTCTCATTGACCCCTAGGGGGATAGCAGTCATCAATAAACCCCCGTATGCTGTTGGTATGGCCGTACAGACCCAGCAGTTTGAAAAATTAAAAGTCTCAGCGTACACACGTGTAATTGCCTGATAAGTGTTAAAGTTCGGATGCCAGTCTATGTTTGGTTCATTACGTCTAATCAGTTCAACTTTTGTGGCAGGAAAAAGGAGTGGCCACAACAAAAAGAACAGTGTGATTAGCATAGCTATTAAAATGATCATACAAGTTTTCTGAGGTTGCTCAATGTCTCTATTCACTCTATACCTGGCCATTATGTTCTCGTTGCACAACAGTAACAAAGTTTTTGTCCAATTCAAAGTTCTTAACCAGTTTACAATGCGTCAAATGAATCCAGGAAGCTTGCTCTGCGATCTTGACTGCAGTGGGTGTTGACAGTAGTACCTGGTACAGTCCTTCCCACTTCGGAGAACTCCAATTCTTTCGCTTCACAATCTTCACCCAGACCCAGGTGCCTGGGGCTACTGGTGCTTCTGATTTTGGTTGTTCTTTATCTGAAACAGAATTTAACTGCAAAAGTTTGTTATTCAAAAATCGCCTCATATACCCTGCAAGTGAACTGTCAGCCTCCTGCTCTGCAGACATGAGAGGTTTCCACTGAGGTGTATAATATGCCCTCCCAAACAAAGTTTCAAAAGGAGTTAACCCCTTTGCATTTGGAACAGTTCTCATGCTCAACAGTGCTAAAGGCAAACAGTGCACCCAGTTCTTCTGTGTCTCGATCATTAACTTCCTAAGCTTGTTCTTCAACACCCCATTGTGTCTCTCTACTAACCCTGCAGATTGGGGGTGGTAAGCGCAGTGTTTTTTTAATGATATCCCAAAATAACGACTAAGTTGCTGTACTGTACTTATTTAACAAGGACCTTTGCAACAGTGGCTGCATCTGGATTTTTAGTCGGAAAAGCTTCTACCCATTTGGAAAACATATCTATAATGATAAGGCAATACTTTTTATTCTTGCATTTATTCATTTCTATAAAATCCATACAAATAGTATGGAACGGATACAGTGGTGTAGGGAAACTCCCTTGCTTAGGCTTCAATGCCCCTTGTGTGTGATGCTTGTTACAAACATGGCATGCTGCACAGAAATTTTTTATGTAATTTGTAAATCCATAGGTTGTAAACACTCGATTCACTAACTGTACCATCCCCCCTGTTGAGACATGGCTCTGCCCATGGCTCAACAAAGCTGCATATCTAAACAAATTAGATGGAAAAATTGGTTTCTTTTCCTTGGAGATGTACAGTCCCTTTTCAAGGATTGTTCCTCGTTTTATCCACTTATGTTTTTCTACATTTGTAGTAAGTGTCTGCATTGTTTTTAACATTTCTAAATCTAAAGTCTCAGAGGGTTGTAATTCTCACCCAAAAGAAAAGCTTCTGAGGCTGAAGCTGCTTGCTTTGCAGCTGTATCAGCCTGTGCATTACCTTTTGAAATCCTATCCTGTTGCTTTGTATGAGCTACGCATTTGCAAATTGCTACTTTTTCAGGTAACTGAATAGAATCTAATAGATCTAAAATAAATTGCGCATGATTAATTGGTTTACCAGTAGATGTTATCATTCCTCTATTTTTCCACTGTTGCGCAAAAACATGTACAGTAGAAAAAGCATACTGACTATCAGTATAAATGTTCACTTTCTTACCTTTTGCTAAGGTACATGACCTTGTCAAGGCAATCAACTCTGCCGCTTGTGCAGATAAATTGTATGGTAAAGATTTTGCTTCTAAAGTTTCAGTATCAGAAATGATTGCATACCCCACTAGGATCTGTCCTGTAGGACCACTCCTGCATGAGCCGTTCACATAGTATGTCACCTCGGCATCATCCAAGGGAACATCCGTAAGGTCTTGTCTAGGTAATGTCTTTTGCTCAATCTCCTGCAGGCAGCAGTGTGGTTTGCCATCTGCATGGGTTGGGAGCAAGGTTGACGGATTCAAAGTTGTGCATCGTTCAATTGTCATATGAGGTTGGCTCAACAGTATAGTCATACAGGAAAGATGTCTAGCAGGAGAAAGATATGCTACTTTTTCTTGCAGTAAAATAATTGTGACTGCATGAGGCACTCTCAATGTGAGAGGGTGGAATAACACTACTGAGGCTGAAGCCTGCACTGCCATTGCAGCTGCAACTACTGCTTGTACACAGTGGGGCAGGGACCGCACCACTGGGTCTAACTGTGATGAGTAGTAAGCTATGAGGCGTTGCTTGTCCCCATGTTGCTGTGTCAAAACTGATGTCACATAACCCTGCTTACAGACTACAGTTTGAATAAATTGCTTATGATAGTTTGGTAATCCTAAAACTAAGGATAATGCTATCAGTTGTTTCAGCTTGCAGAAAGCTGCTTCTGCTTCTGGTGTCCATTGTAATAAATCCTGTGCTGCCATTGGTTTTTTGAATATTAAATCGGCCAGCGGAGCAGATTCCAAAGCATAATTTGGTATCCAGCTTCAACAAAAATTAGTAGCTCCCAGGAAGGACATAATTTCCTTCTTGGTAGTTGGTCTAGGTGCCTGTAATATTGCTGTTTTTTCTGTCTTCGTTTAATATTCTACCTTCCTTGGATATTACATACCCCAAGTACTTAACTTGTTTTCTCCAAAGTTGTAGCTTGTCCTTGTTTACTTTGTGACCTTGAGTAGCTAAAAACTGTAATAAAGCTATTGTGTCCTCCTTGCATTCTTGCTGGGTGGGGGCTGCCAGCAGAATTTCGTCTATATAAAGTAAGATCTGACTACCTTTCGGTGTGATAAATCCTGCCAGGTTGCTTGCCATTTCTTGTGCATATATTGTTGGGCTCTCACAATATCCCTGTGGTAATCTTGTATATGTATACCGCTTTCCCTGAAATGTAAATGCAAACCAATATTGGCTGTCAGGGTGTATCAGTATCGAGAAAAATGCATTACTAATATCTACCTCAGAAAAATATTTTTGCTCAGGCTTTAAATCATTCAGTAAGGTGTGTGGGTCTGGCACCGTCGGTGCCCTGGGTATAACTGCATTATTTACAGCTTGTAAATCTTGGACCATACGCCATTCCCCGTTTGCTTTCCTGACAGGAAATAAGGGTGTATTACATGGTGAATCAGGAGATTCTATTAAGACTCCTTCCTTGAGTAAGGCTGCTATTATAGGTTTGATTCCTATCTCTGCGTCCTTTCTCAAAGGTTACTGTCTTTTCCGAGGTCTAAATGCTGACATTAGCGTAATAGTAACTGGTCCTGCTGTTCGTATAAGTCCTACATCTGATTTCCCTGCTGACCAGAGAATGTCTGGTATGCTTCGCAAGGCTTTTTCCTTTTCTTCTAATAAGAGTAATACTCAGCTATTCTCACTAGCCTGTGAGTGCATAGCTGGGTGTGTCTGCGTGATCCAATTTAATTTTTGTTTCTGTACCCCTTGTTTGGAGAGCTCTAATTCTGCCTGCTTTTCCCACCTTGTGACTTTTACACCTAAGTCTGCCCATTTCAAATTTCTATTCTTAGTTAAGCTAACATGTGGCAATCGATTAGATTTGTAAAGTGCTAAAAATTCCTGGGGCAATGAACAGCTTACTACACTATTTCCTTCTGCATCCCAGTACAAATTTCGTAACACTAGTCTGTTCGCATGGTTCTGAAACAATTCTTGTTCATAATCTTTATCAGGTCCTGGTCTATTACAGTAATATAGAGTACAATGCAACAAATGCTGTTTGCCAATGTCGAGGGAGGGGGACTTACTGATGGCTACGTTCATCAGTTCTTCGGTTACTGCCCCTGGACTAGTCGTAACTAAGTCCTGGCTGTACCAATAATATGTCTCACCCTCGATCGCACCACAAAAGTATCCATTTGTCGCTGTGCTTCCATACCCTGCATGGTTGGAACTACGGCTATGCCAAATATCTGCATTAGGTCTCTACCCAAAAGGTTTACTGGGCATTTTGCAGAAACTACAATTTTACTTATCTGGGTCATCCCTAAAACGGGGTCTGTTATCGCTATGTCATGGGAGAGTGGCTCCCAATACAGCTGTCCATTAGCTGCCTTCACTAGTGTATATAATCTGGTGATTCTGAATCTTCTGGTAATTTGGATGGGTGTATCAGGGTCCGTGAGGCCCCTGAGTCACACAAAAATTTGACTTCCCTTCCCTCTACCAGAAGCGTCACTTCCGGTTTTGTATCTGCTAAGTAAAGCTCTAAGCTTAATAAAGCTAAGTCCAAAATTTCATTTTCTTCGATGTCTGCAAATTCATGTACATCCTCTACCCCTTCTGTCACATCCTCTACACTTGCTATCACATTTGCACTTGTCTTTTCCTGCTTATTTTCATTCAGTGATTCCTGACTATCATATAGTCATTCCTCATCGTCCTTATTTTCTGTAGTCACCTTCTTATTTAGCCTGCAATCCCTTGCTAAATGTCCTTTTTTCCCTCACTTAAAACATTCACCTTTTTTCTTTCTTTCCTCAAAATCTTCTGATCGCTTGTCAGATCGTTTATTTCCCTGGGCATTTTTTTCACCCTTTCTCCCAGTTTGTACTACAAATACTTCTGACCCATCTTCTGCCGAAAATACATGAGTTTTCTTTTTCTTTTTACTATTAAAATGTCTCTCTGCATATCTAGCATATTCAAGTAATGGCTGTAATCTACTTGTACGATGATCTACCATGTGCTTCATAATAAAGCTGCTGATGGGAGTTATACTACCCTTCAAGAATGCATTCTTTAACTGTTGTTCATATAAGGAGTCTTGTGTCTGATTTTCTGGTATCTGCAAAAAACAAGTAATCTCCGTGGTATCCCCGAAGTCTCAAAACAACCCACTAAAGTGTAGTGGGTCTAAAAACAAAACAGTGTAAGAAACTTCTCTGTGTGAAAGATTTTAAGTCCATATATTTCTAGTTAATCACTGTATATTAATCAGATCAGACAATAGTAGTAGAAGTGGCAAACGTAAACTCGTCAAGTCAAAAAGTAATAATAGAAACTATACAATTCTACAGTATTACTAAGTATTCGAAAGTAATCCAAGCAAGGCAGGCAGTCTGTTTCCAGTCAAAAATTCTTTATTAAGTACACAGACACAGGTCTGTGTACTTAATAAAGGATAATAAAGGATTAATAAAGGATAATAAAGGATAATAAAAATTCTTTATTAAGTACACAGACACAGGTCTGTGTACTTAATAAAGGATAATAAAGGATTAATAAAGGATAATAAAGGATTTTCGACTGGAAACAGACTGCCTGCCTTGCTTGGATTACTTTTGAATACTTAGTAATACTGTAGAATTATATAGTTTCTATTATTACTTTTTGACTTGACGAGTTTACGTTCGCTACTTATACTACTATTGTCTGATCTGATTAATGTACAGTGATTAACTAGAAATATATGGACTTAAAATCTTCCACAAGGAGAAGTTTCTTACACTGTTTTATTTTCTGGTATCTGCATTCCACAGTGGTTATTAAAACATTCTAACAGTCTAGCATAATATCTATCAACTGTTTCACCTTCCTGTTGGATACATTGATTAATGCAAGTCCTGTCAGCCCTAGGCTTCCACTTTTCAGAGATTCGGTCTGTCAGATCTTTCACTCTGCCATCCAGTTCTGCATTAGTATGTGGGAGTGGTCTAAGTTGTGCGTCACAAGGATTCCAGTTGCCACTGATCATGTGCCAATCTGGACCTACAATTTGTCTAACTAATTTTTCTACTTCTTCTCCGTTCAAATGGTAACTTAATCTCATACCCTGTAAGTCTTCTAAAAACTTTCGAAAATTCACTTTCGGGTGGGGAATTCCCTCTGTGGCTTTCCGGATATCTTCCGGTGTCCACGGTCTATAAACTAAAAGAGTCGGATCCTGTCCTGCCTGTCCTACCTGAGGATTTGGTACTTCTATGAGTGGACATATCTCTTCTTCACTCATAGCCTGTGATTTTCTATTTATTTCACTTAATTCAGTCTCCCTCCTCAAGTCACGTGTTCGAGACCTTGTCTCGATAGGATCCCTGACAAACGGTTTTGATGCTGTAGAAACAGCTAGATATAGCAGAGGTGGATCAGCTTGTCCACTCGCTTCATATTCTGGTAAAGGAAGTGGAGGGGGTGAAGGAGGGGCCGTTGCTATTACCAAGTTATTGTCTTCTTTGTCTAAGAACATTGTTTTTGAATTCTTTATTTTCTGTTCCCTGCGATTTGCTTCCTCAGCCACCTATGCACCTGAGGGACTCCTAATTGTCATTGCTTTTTTAGTTGACCTTTTGCGTCTGTTTTTAGTTGCCTAACAAGTTTCATAAGTGCAAGTTTATCTAAATTACCATCGAATTTACCCATTTTGTATAATACTTAACATTGTTGGCACGCTGTAATTGCATATACTTCGCATCTTCAGTTAGGGGCAGGTCTCGGGAGCTTTTTGTACACTGATTTTACATTGTTGCCTTAGCTAAGCTGTAAATTGTTACGTAACCCTTTTTATCACGTGGTACCACAGTCCTATACCTTTTCACAGTTTATCTAGAATAACTGCCTACCTATTCTGTTTCCCTGATCTATGACAAAAACAGTAACCCCTTTTTCTGTCCCTGATCTGCACATGCAAATCTACCTGACAAAAAACAGTTCTGTAATTAGTCCCTGATCTTAAAACAGAAATAAGGTAATTCCTCCTTACCTGACCCTCCGTGAGTTGATCCACCAGATCGTTAACTCGTCCTCCAATCCCAGATCAGAAACAGTGGCTGGCCTCTTTCGAACGACAATTCAGTCGGATGTCTTTCAAAACAGAAGAGCCGATTTGGCCTCTTCTCCATACGGATGCATGCCACCGGGCCCAATTCTGACCTAGGCCTAGAGCGAGAGGTACTTTCCAGCTCGAAGGACCAAACTGTCAAAGGAAAATAATACTTTAAAAATTATCAAAACGCTGTAGGTTCAGGTTAAGGCACTTTAATCTTGCAGCAAGGAGACAAAAACGTGCTAATACAGAGTTTGTCTAACCAGAAACAGGAAATACTTTCATTTTTATACATTCTTAAACTGGTTATGTCCTACCAGGCTGACATGACAGATTACCACCTTCTTCATCATCATCTGTTGACCATCTTTCCCATGAATTTCTGCTGATTTGTCAATTTTTATGTGAAACTTCCTGAGGAAAACAACATGGCCTTGATTACTCCCAGTTAGATACATATTATGTTACCATTCAAGGTACTATGGCTAATTCAAGCACAATGCTAGCAGTTCATTTCTCTAATAATCTTTTGTCTACTTTATCTCTAAGTTACTGCAGCTGCACATGTTCCCATCCTTCGAACAGAGCTGATTGTCTAAAATCATTACATTTACAGAATATAGTATTGTTCATTCATTCATTCCTGACCTAGCAGATAAGCACCTGCTTCTCAAGTACATTTCCAAAAGGCATAAACATGAATATTGCTGTGCTAGCAGTTACTAGGTCAGAGGACAACTTGCAAGTTTCAGAAAGCATACTGTAGTTTTCAAAAAGCATCTTTTTCAGTCTCATATGAAACTCAAATTGTATAAAATACAGTGCATGAAAAATAGAATTAAAAGCGTATTAAAATACTTGGTTATTAATTGGCATTAAGCATACACACATTAAAACATATTTTTCTAACAATACACATTGCAGTTTCTGAATTCACAACCCTTACAACAGTATCCACTATAAAGTTGTGACATTTGGATGCTCTCAACTCTACATTTCCAAGGCGAATATAACTTGCAGGTATAATAAACAGTTTTCCAACACAGATGCAGATATAGTAACTAATACGTTAGCTATGCACCCTGAGCATCAGCCACAGATTTAGTATCCTTGTATCAGAAAGGTGGTACACAGGGATGTGGCATAGTTATCATCACTTGCACAGGGTATTGTGTGGAGGGGCATGATGCCTAGGCTGGCACAAAATGTCAGTGAGTATGTGTGAGTAAGACGGCAGACATTTGGACAAACCAACACATGGACAGTTATAGAAAATTAATAACTGTTGTGTGTGTGTCTGTAGGGGTCTTCCATGTGAAATTGGTGTGTGAGTGTGTGCATGAGCACAGCCAAGCTGAATGCTAACTCTACATCTTGTTGTGTTGGAGAAGTGTGAGTTGTGTGATAGAGGTGGCAATTTATCATTGTTGTTCCTGACCATAAGAACTGGCTCTGCCAGGAGTTGCACTGGCAGGTCAACATCCAGGACCATGCTCAGATGCTGTCTGCTGGAAATGGTCCTGTCACGGGAATGTCCAGGGCCACAACCCATGGCCAACCAGATCTGTGTGTGGAGAGTGTAGTCACTGATGTAGCAGTGGAAGTACTACCACTATGGACGCATGATTGGGTACCATCATGTTGACTTACAGCAGACGATTTGGCTGACCTATGCCCATGAGGATGCCGTTCCCCTCCCAGCAGACATTCCACTACAGACACTGCTCATTCCATGGCAGACAGCAATATGTCATTATCCAATCCAGTGAATTGGCAACATGGTGGAGGCAGTCACAAATGTCAGACTGGGCTATAATCCACAATCCTGAGCATTTGTCTGGTGCAAATATGGGAAGTGTCTTTGCCTCCATGATGGCCCTAAACATATGTTGAGTGGCACAAGCAGTGACACATGCACCAGGTGGAGGACTAATGTCAGACCTCATCTGAGCACTCCTCTAAATCCTCCTGCATGGTACCTCATCCACACTTTGACTATGGCCAGACTCAACAGGCACTGAAGCCGCAGTAGCCACACTTCCCTGATCAATGTCCTTGTCCTCCACCTGTCCAAGATCTGTGGGCTGAGTGGACTGGGTAGGCATAGGCATACTGGCTGTGTCCAATGTAAATGCAGGGGATGGCTGTATGTTAATCTCTGTATGCGATTCAACCTCTGTACCCTGCAACTCTGCCTTAGTTTGGCCACCATCATTGTCAGATTTTGCTGCTACACTGACATCAGGTGGCACAGGGACCATAGTATCACTGTGAAATCACCTATAATAAAAAAACAAGATACACAGGAATACATTAATACCACCACTACTATAGTGCAATATATGCTAACAAAGTAACAATTCTGCCACTATTACAGACAGTTCAGCAATACACACAACACACCTGAGATCAAACTCACACACTGTAATATTTGCTTAAATTGATCAGCAGAAACAACATCAAGCTGTCTGGCTTACCAACTGCAGAAGGCAAGCTTTCCTGGAAGCCTGATGGTACTGAAAAAAGGTAAGCAAGAGGACAGGCAGCAATGTCACAATCAACTGTAACACAGGGGGGTAATACATTTGCCACTTTATAGCTGCAATAAGCAAGCATTTAAACAAATACATGGCTGGCAACGCCAAGCTAAGCTTATAACAGTAACAATCTTCAATCCCCCCAACTAAATAAATACATGTGACACAGAATTAATTTATTCATTTAAATTAATTAAATGTATAACAGTATTGAACAGTTCAGATAACAAGGCCTATCTGGAAGATCTTCTTGCGATGTGCTTGGTATGTCCAACACCTTTGTTCCCACATCCAGCACATGGTGGACTTTAGTTTCCTGTGAGCTTTGTGTGGTCCTTAAGTCAGCTAGCAACTGCTTATTGGAGGTCAGTGGTAGTTCCCTAGCAGGGCCTCTACCTGCACCCAAAAAGTTATGGCCTACTGCAGCTACTCTCCTTCTTACAGCAGTGATCATATCACTGGCCCTGTGGCACACCTATTCATAGGTTTGGCCATGGCTGCCCACAGCATTCACATCAGCAACAATTTGTTGCGATAGTATGAGCCTCAGGCCCATATCTTGCTTCCCTTTTGCAGGAGGAAGGCAACATGTTGCTGTAAACCATCAGTTATCACATCATTTTCAGCATCTAAGAAAGGTCTTAGACATGGATTCACCCATCTTGATGCCATGATTGTAGACGGCCTACAAGAAAACCGATGTATAACACACATAAGTATCACACAACTACAAAATATTGTTTATATGTACAACAAAAAACATAGCCAGTCAGTATTACCCACTGGTAAAACATAATACAGTCTACAGATGTGAAATACTAACAGTAGGCAGGATACAAAACAAGGAGAGTAACAAGAGCACAATATGCTTGTTAGAGTCATAACAATAGCTCACCTTACATCCCACCCCCACTATACAACAGGCAAATCACCCTTTTGGCTATTTAAATATCTTTCAAATGCTACAAGTGCTGTCAATGGACCTGCCCTGAAACATTTCCACATATTTCTCATGCCAAAGTCATTTCCATTTATTTTAATGTCATGCAAGTCATGTCTACCTCTGAAATGGTGGGACAAACATGGCCATGACAGCAGCACACTTCTAAGTAATGCATACCGATAACAGTGTAAAAGTCTGTGCTTCACATTACTGTTAAATACATTCCTGCATATGCAGTATGTAGGTGACAAAAATGGAACCATACCTTCTGAAAATGAGTACTCTATACAGATAATGTGCAGTAAAATGCTTGTTGTCAGTGTTCTAAACATATAGAACTAACATTAGCTTGCCTAGCTACAGGCTTACCTTTTTTATATGGTGTACATTATAATGGATTGCAGCTGTGAGTGGTTACTGCTTGGTAGGAGGAAATCACAACAGCACTGCAGGCTGCCTTACTTCCACTAGGTATGTCAGGTTAGATCTAGAAAGTATTACATGTAAGGTTGGAAATGTGAGTAAACAGCACACAATTCACAAGCTGGCCTTCATTTCTTGGCAGCTGAATATTATATGATTTTCAATTCATATCCTCACACATGTTAAGGACAATGATATAGAATGGGTTACATAGTGCATGTCTCAGAGTACTGTGGGACAGTCTGCCATGCATGATTGACTCCACCGTGTTGCCCATTCACAGCATTGGATGAATGAGATGTGGAAATGAGGGGTGTCTGTGATGGAGCGAGGGATGTCTGTTATGGAACAGGCAGTGTCTATGATGGAATGTCTGATGGGAGGGGAACAGCATCGTCATGGACATGGGTCAGCCACATCATCTGCTGTCAGCCAATGTGGCCATGTCCAATCACTATAAAATACTGCTAGTACTTCCAGTGCTCCATTAGTGAGTGTGCCTTCCAACTCCAGACATGGCAGGCCATGGGGGTCATAGTCATGGTGTCCCCAGTCCAGCAGACATCAGTCATGTTCAGGTAGCAGCACTGTATCTGACCATGGTCTTGGGTGGCAATGTGCCTGTGCAACTCCTGTCAGAGACAGTTCTTCTGTTTGGGGATGCTAGTGATGAACTGCCACCCTTACCAAGCATGGATCACACCTGTCTGACAGACCAAGATGTAGAGTGAGCGCAGAACTTGGCTGTGATTATGCATGCACTCACACAACTATTTCACCTGGATAACCCTTACAGATACACACACCACAGTTACTCATTTAGTCACAATGGCCATTTGTTGTTGTATACATATGTCTGTCTTTTTCTCTTTCTTATTCACACACTCTCGCTGACCTTGTGTGTCAGCCTAGGCTTCCTGACCCCTACCCCAGAACAATATAGTCTGCACGTGATGATAACTGTGCCATATCCCAGTTTTCTATCCTTTCAATTCAAGGATACAAACACCTTCTGTCAGATGCTCATGGTGCATAGGTAACTTATTGCTTAGTATATCTGCATTTGTGTTGTTTATGTGGTCTTTGTACCTTGAACATATAGTCTCCTTGAAAACATCAACAGTTTATAGCATCAAAATGTCACAACCTTATGTTGATTTCACCTGTGAAGGTTGTGAAGTAAGAAACTGGAATGTGTATCATTAATTTCTAACTTTTGTCTTTAAGGATTTCCCAGTACAAACATATGGTGCACATTATAAGTCATGCCATCATATTCGGCTATTAGGATTGTATGATAACACTGTAGTGAAACCTGACAGGTGGGTGGTTGACATAATGGTTAAGGTGTTTACCTTATAAACATAAGGTGCAGGGATTGATTCTCACATGGGATCATTGGCTGAAAATGGCCCACAAGGGCAGTTAGCCTAGTACTATTCTATGAACCTATGAACCTATGATCAGAACAGTAAAACAGTTAATGATCTCTTTTGTCATTACCCTCACCAGACATATGCAGAAGCTGGATAGACCACAGGCCTTTCTCATCAACATAACACAGATACTACAAACCATGTCATGATGTATGTGGCTAGATTAAAAACCAAGTCACTGCAATTTGTGTGGTATAGGATCAGGCCACATCTGCCTGGCATCCAGCCCACTGTCTGACCATGGTCTGTTGGGATTATTGCAGATCCAAACCTAGCATACAGCTGATGACATCAGCAGAGTTTGTTGAGGCTAGAATAAGTGTCCCACATGCTGGTGTAAAAGGCTCTCAGTAATGTCAAGAAACAGCTACTAGTCACACACATTCACACACACAGTTGACTACAGTGAGAATGGAACCCCTACCTTTCTAAGTACAGAGACTACAGAACACAGTACGTTATGCATGCACCACAGTTCAAGTGAGACTTGGAGTGTGTCAGACAGTGGTTTATAGCTAATGACATCAGCAGTGTCTGTTAAAGACAGAATAAGTGTCCTACATGCTAGTGTAAAAGGCTGACAGTAATGTCAAGCAACAGCTGACAGACACACACAGTTAACTGCAGTGAGAATAGAACCCTACTGATCTAAATATAGAGACTACAGAACACAGTAATTAATGTAAGTGCCACGGCACAAGTCTGACTTTTACAGGATTGCAGGTGAAGTTATAGTAAATGACATCAGCAGGACATGTGGGAGAAAAGTTGGGAAGGTTGCATGAAATGGCTATGCAGGCTTATGCAGGTATCAAAATACTGGCAAGCCATTACCTTGGAGAAGTAACTGTAGGATACCAGATCTACTCTGCTGAGTAGACGCATACACACATGCACACATACGCGTGTACACACACACACACACACACACACACACACACACACACACACACACACACACACATACACAGTTGACTGCACTGAGAATAGAATCCCTACCAATGTAGGTGCACAGGTTACAGAACACAGTACTTAATGCAAGTTCAATGACATAAGTCTGATGTATTAGAGTGCATATGCATTTATAGTAGTTGGCATCAGCAGACCATGTGGTGCACAACAGCTTGGGAGGCCTGCTTAGGCACATAGCTGAATAGCATTATATGAAGCTAGTAGCCTAATAGCACTAAAAGTACTAGGCTGTTTAGAAACCTAGCTGTGTACCAACTCAAGTACTCTTATTGAGCAGAGAAATTGTTTTTGAGTTTAGCAGAGTAAGGTTGTGGCACCACCATCTGGCTCTGTCCATGATGGAGCACACATATTATAAATTACACATTGTAGTGTGCTTGATATATGAGTGGAAAAAGTACTGAGACCTCACTGTTGTAGTGGTTGATGGTGTGGGGTGGGGAGACTACTCATGAATTTAATGTAAATATATGATGTATAATTATATTGGGCCCTTGGTTTGCAATGTTTCCACATGGTTTGATGTCAAACAAAGGAAATGGAGAATAAACGTCAATAATGAAGCATGATATATGCAATCTTATAGGGCACTGAGCCACTGGTTTGCGTGATGGTGAACAAAATGTGCAAGCATGTAACATACACCTTTGTGTATAGGTAAGCAGTGCACAAACACAGGCCCCATTGTAAATGTCTGATAGGTTGATCTGCACTCCAGGCCTGGTTTTTGTGATCCTCAAGAGCATTAATTGAATATATCTGGTTTATATTCATGGCTGTCTGCTTCATAGGTTGTCTGGTTTGTCCTGTTTCCACAATGTGGTGCTTCACGCAAATCAAATGAGCACAACCAAACCTGTAATGTATTTGTTGTCCAGTAAAAGTAATAGGAATAAGAAATTGAAAAAAAAGGAGAAATATGTGAAATAAGGAAAAACAATGTATGACATACACAGTAGAACACAATAGTCTTCTTCTTCTTTCAGCTGCTCCCATTAGGGGTCGCCACAGCAGATCATCTCTTTCCATTTCTTCGTGTCCACTGCATCTTGCTCTGTCACACCAACCACCTGCATGTCCTCTCTCATCACATCCATGAACCTTATCTTAGGCCTTCATCTTTTCCTGTTACCTGGCAGCTTCATCCTTAGCATCTTTTTCCCAATATACTCTGCATCCCTCCTCATCACATGTCCAAACCAATGTAATCTTGCCTCTCTGGCTTTGTCTCCAAACCTTCCAACATGGGCTGACCCTATAATATACTTATTCCTAATCCTGTCCACCTTCATCACACCCAGTGCAAATCTTAACATCCTTAACTCTGCCATGTCCAGCTGTGATGCCTGCCTTTTTGTCAGTGCCACTGTCTCCAACCCATATAACATAGCTGGTCTCACTACCCTCTTGTAGACCTTTCCTTTCACTCTTACTGGTACTCATCTGTCACAAATCACTCCTGGCACTCTTCTCCATCCACTCCATCCTGCCTGTACTCCCTTCTTTACCTCACTTCCACACTCACCATTACTCTGAACTGTTGATCCCAAGTATATAAACTCATCCACCTTCGCCACCTCTACTCCCTGCATCCTCACCATTCCTCTATCCTCCCTCTCATTCACACACATATATTCTGTCTTAGTCCTGCTGACCTTCATTTGTCTTCTCTCTAGAGCATATCTCCACCTCTCCAGGGTCTCCTCCACCAGCTCGCTACTCTCACTACAGATCACAATGTCATCTGCAAACATCATAGTCCACAGGGACTCCTGCCTGATCTAGTCTGCTAACCTGTCCATCACCATTGCAAATAAGAAAGGGCTCAGAGCTTATCTTTGATGTAATCCATCTCCACCTTAAATGCACCCATCACTCCCTCTGCAGACCTCACCACTGTCACACTACCTTCGTACATATCCTGCACCACTCTTACATACTTCTCTGACACTCCTGACTTCCTCTTACAATACCACAACTCCTCTCTAGGCATCCTGTCATATGCTTTCTCTAAGTCCACAAAGGCACAATGCAACTCCTTCTGACCTCCTCTGTACTTCTCCATAAACACTCTCAGAGCAAACATCACACCTGTAGTGCTCTATCCTGGCATGAAACCATACTGCTGATCACTAATCATCACCTCCTTTCTTAACCTAGCTTCCACTACTCTCACAATAGTACACATGGGATATTTCTACATAGCTCGGGATCTGAACTCTCACACCAAAGCATCTTCAGAAAACAGGACGGATGCCTTATTTCTCCTTGCCACAGAAACAGCTTTGCAGCAAAGGACTGAAGTCATTTTTCACACAGCCAACTGCAACAGAATGTACACTGCTATCAAACCAACAGCTGTTATTTGTACATTTCATTATCATTATTATATTTGTGCATAGTGCACTTACTGAGCATACAACCTGTTATGATTATTTTTGCAAATATACAGCTGTGTCTTACATTTCTGAGTTTTTTGGTAATTAATCTATCTGACAAGTAGTGTGAGAAATGTAGTGTGTAAGCCATTCAATACCTCTGGCCTTAACTTTTGTGCGGATATTAACTCAGGGAGTTGTATGATATGTAGTTGCCAACAACTGAAGACCAGGTTGGATGGCACACAAAACCATATACTGTTCTTTTGGGGTAGTATACATGAGTTATTGTTATGGCTCTAACAAGGGTACAGTGCTATTTCGGGGGGTCAAAGCTCAGTTACTCTTATGTTCCAAAGAAGCATAACTTGTTCTGTTGATGGGGAACAAAGGTGAGTTACTGCTATCTCACAAACTAGGGTATGATGCTCGTGTTACTCTCCTTGTTCTGCATCCTGCCTGTTTTGATCTTGGGAAGGGCTGTGAAATCAGAAACTGCAATGTTTATTATTACTTTCTAACTTCTCTCTTTAATGATTTACCAGTACAAAGGTATGATGTTAAACTGAGGGCATACACTGATCATCAGTACTTTTGGGAGGGATGACTGTGTGAATCATTGATGCCTGAGCACTAAGACTTCCTAATGGGAATGTATAAGTAAATTCATTGCTCTGCTGTTACATGTTAAGGTAGTTTCTGTAGAAATCCAACAATATTCACTTAATTATTGTACCAATGTAAGACATACAAGGCTATGCCATGATATTATTAAAGAATGCACTCTAGTTTCAGGACTTGCCTTGCAAATGCTGCAATTGACACAGTTTTAGTTCAGGGCTGATTCTGTCTAATGTAAGCGGTACACAGCCAATACATGGGGAGATAAAGGTTGTGCAAGTTTCCTGGCATCAATTTTACTATATGTATGGGAGTAGGTGAAAGGTATTAGGCACCTAGTTTGTCAGTGAATGTGCTATGTTTTGTTTCTTAGCCAAAGCAAGGCCATATTGAGCATGTCTATGTCTGTCTCCAGCCACAGTGGCTAGTGGTTCCCCCTCAGAGTCTTCTTCTGACCGTGGCTGTGGTGACTTAGGTGTTGGTGGAGGCATGTATGTCCCTTCCCCTTGCTGATCTTGCTGCAGCTGTTCCCACAGGGTCAGATTGTGTAGCATAGCACATACTGTGAAGATTTGTGTACATGTGCATGGATTATACTGCAGGTATTCATCAGATGTATCTAGGCACCAGAACTGTGACTTCACCAGCTTAAACACACACACTCTATGATGTTTCTGGTTTGAGTCTGTGCCACATTATGGCATTGTTCTGTGGGTGTGTGTGCCCTTCTGATGGGTGTTATCAGCCATGGTTTCAGTGCATAGCCAGCATCTCCCAGTAAATGTCCCTATAGGATGCCCCCTCTAGCAAACATATGGTATAGCTGTGATGATAACTGCCAGGTTTGCCAGCACACACATTCAAGATAATTCCTTGGGCATTGCACACAACTTGGCAGTTGATGGAGTGGTATCCCTTGGAGTTAATGTGGATTCTACCCTGCTCACCAGGTGGTGCCTTGATGTGTACATGAGTGCAATCTATGACACCCAGTACTTCAGGGGAGTGTGCTACCCAGTAGAAATGTTGCATATTGCTGGCCCGCTCCTCAGAGCTACGTACTCACTGCATGTATGAGCACAGCATCCAGGAATTGCTGGAGGATCCTGGATGCTGATGCCTGTGACACATCCATCATGTCCCCAGTTGCTCTTTGATAGGTACCTGTAGCTAATATTTTAAGGGCTATCCATACCTTAGTTTCCTCTGGTATGGGTTCCCCCTCGGTTGGCTCTGGCACTGAGTTGAGTGTGGCAGAGGTCACAGAGTTCTTGTAATGTGTCCCTGGCCACCCTGTATTGCTCTGCAATCTCCAGGTCATGAAGCAACTGAAAAGTTACCTTGGCCTGAACACTCTTCTTCTTCTCAGCCTAGACCTATTGCCACCAGCACCAGCAGCATTGACTTCAGCCTGTAGCACATACCTATGGAATAAACATGCAGCAGCCCCTAGCATTGTGTCCCTTGAAAATTTCCTTATCTCTACCCTGGTGGTATTGAAATATTCAGGAAAAAACAGATTGGAGGCTACATGGATGCTTTATAGCTTGTTGAATAGCTCCACTGTGCTGAAAGTCACCTGTTTATGCAGTAATTAGTACCTATGAAACACACTTGCTGCTTAACTGAGTGTGTTAACTCTGCTGCTGCTCATTAGTGCAAAATGTGCACCTCAGCACCCCTGAGTGCACCTCCACGCCCCTGAGTGTACCTATGCATAGACAAGGTAAACACAGGCAATATTGTTATTACTGTCCTCCATTCCCATGGTGTCATGCAAACATGGAACACAAAAAGTGATTTAAATTTTGCACACCCTGTATTAGAACCCAAGACCGTCTGTAATCCAGCCCTAAAAATGCACATGCTGCCAGAGGAATAGTTACATGTCAAGCATAGAGAAACCTGCCATTCATTCCTTCATTTCCGTAACTGTGCTAAGCACTACATCACGTAAACATTGACAAAAATAATTAAAATATATATAGTAAAGCAGACACAGATGACTCAGTTTAACAAAAAGTAAAGAGGATGAAACTGAGCTTGTAAATTGTGCACTGCTTACATGCACTTTCACCCTTCACAGACTTACGTATACACCTCTGTAAGTGCAACCTGACACCCCCCAATGCCATCATTCACTGTTGCCATCCATTGAAAACAAACACTGTAGAAGTGCCTACATGAAGTGACCATCCCTACACGGTTACACATTTTTGCGGTTCACCACTGCATCTTCACAGTGCTGACAGCCTTGAATCTACACAATTGGTGACCGTGTAGGCAGGTACACTGATGGGGAGCCTAATGTTGTAAACACAAAGGAGGGTATTACTTTGCTATATATCCACACATAGGAATACAGTTTTTGATAAACTCTGACTGTATTCCCTCAGCTACATACTATATGCTTACATGACTATATGAACAGGCTGTTTCTTGGGGTTTATATTTTTAGCTGTCTACATTAGTTATGAGTATGTTCTGCATTTGGGGGTGGGGGAGTGAAGTTGCATGTATTTCATGACACTTAAAAGGATTGTTGCTATTGTTACTCTACTTTTGTAGCAACCACATTGTCTAATAATGTAATAATGTGTCTGCTGTTACATGTTAAGGTTACTTTTGTACAAATGTAATAACTTTTACTTGCTCTTGTTTCCATGTAGACTTCTTTCTGTGGCTGTATTCAAAAACTTTTCAAATACATGAACAACAAGAGCACATAGTCTACGTAGTTGCTTTTCAGCTTGTTGAATCTTTCCACAGTGTTGGTTTGTTTAATTAGAAAACAGTCCAGCTACTTATGCTGTAATTTGCATGCCACAGTATTTACCATGTTTGTGCTTGAATGCGCGCTGTTGCACAGAGTTTATTGAATCTAAAACTTTTCGTGGTGATGCACACACAGTGAAAAATGACCTTGAAGTCTTTATTGAGTCTCATCCTCTAAGTATATATCAAGAAAATAAAATCAACCACACCCAATTATTACAAGTAGTGAACAATTATATCTGAACCGCTGCAGGGGAGAGTCTACATGCTACAACAACCCCCTCAAAAAAGTGGCCTATTCAGGATTAAGCAAATACTGGCAAAGCATATTTAGGACTCACATATTAATTTAAAAATTATATCCACAATGATTTCTGTATTTTATATTTGGGATTAGCTCCTAAAAAGATAGTTAATCCCTGGGATTCATTAAACTCCATGTAGGTTCTGCACAGAGCCTGCACAGAGTGATATTGTATACACGATATTGCTCATCATGCAACATCGTGTCATACATATTAATGATGTGCAGTGCACATATTCAATGTTTTGTGGCTTGCAATAGTGTTGCTGGCCAAGAAACCTGTAGTTGGAATGTGGATCATACCTCCCAACCTTTTAGTGCAAGAGATCTGGACAAAGACTAAAATAATGGGGGGACAAAGGGCCAAAAATAGGGACAGATTTACCATATTGTTCTTATAACCATAGAAAGCAGGTAGAATCATAGGATTTGTGCTATCATGCATTTTCTGAAGGGTATGAAGTACAAAACTGAAATGTATGTCATCATGTATTGATTTCAATCTTCAGTGATTTTTCAGAAAACCACACATTTTACAAGGAACAGCCCAAAAATATGATGTAAACATCTGGATATTCTGCAAAATTCTGGACATTTGGGAGGTATGTGTATACCATTTCCTTTTAAGGTTGCTGGCTGCAGAAGCAAATTGTAGGATAACACAGCAATTTCTTTTCCCTTACTTGAGTTGCCTTCATTAAAATTTGTTTGGGGCACTGCCATAGATTTTTTTTTGTCATTTCAACTATGTCTCCTTTTTTTTTTTTCTTGAGTGTTTGCTTGATGTGCCATTTAGCACAAATGTGTTTGGCTGTGCTCACCTGGTTTGCACAAAGCGCAGCAGTGCACAGACTGGAGGAATGGACCAACCAGGATGCAGACAAGACCCAGACAGCCACAAACATAAACCAGATGCATTCAATTAATACTATTGGCCATCTCACAAATACGGTAAGTGGCATTGCACTACAATTAACAAAAACAATTTTGCAATGAATACTAGGGTAGGTCATATCATGTCACTAATCCTGTGGCAGCAGGTATTAAGTGTAGATGTGGAGTGGAGGGATCTAGTAGAGGGTGTGCAAATTTAGTTTTACTGCTGTGAGATTGCAGATTATAACACTGAATTGCAGCATACACAACTGTTTTCTCAAGCTTCTGGTGGCAATAGCTGTAAGTGTAGAAGAACCATAGACATGGTCCATTTCACAAGCACATTTGCACAAGTGCCTGTATACCAAATAATCTTGAAACTGCAGTGCTTGCCACTGCTGTGCATGGGTTAACATCTCACAAGCAATGTGCTCAGAAGTGCGCACCCTCACCTACAGTGTTTGCATGATAGTAAGCAATGTGCAACATTTTCAAATGTAGTAAAACCAAAATGTGCATACTCTCAATAAGCACGAGGCATGCAACTGGCATGAAAACATTAAGATACAAAATGTAATTGTGGGAAATGCTCATTCTACATTGAGTTTGAGCTATGGAAGACATGTCTGGTGTTGCTGGTGAGGGAGTGTGCTTTTCGCCTCAGAGATGGGGTGTTCAGGAGTCCAAAGTCTTTATTGGGCTCCTAGTTAAGGATCATGGGCCCTGGTTACTGCAGCATGACTATTCAGGCTCAGAATACAACTTTAAAGCTTAGAATAGGATTGCCAGGGCTTTGACCAGTGCTACAGGTATATCTGCACTAGTGAGCAATGCAGACATCACTTTTATGACCTCCAGAGGAGGAAGTGGGTTACCCTTGACCACTGGATCAGAGAATAGAGTAATTGTAAGATTTAAAGCTGAATATAGTTAATACTGGTATTCATAATGGTATTCTGTTGTGTTCTGTTTTTTCCACAGCTGCCACAGATCGAGCCTCGAATGTCAGGCCCCATGCCATGAATTTGTTAAGAATGCGAGAAGCATGTGGTATGTATGCATCAGAACAGTACTGCTTTATACAGTAATTTAATAAGAATAATAATTTCAATAGTGATTTAATGACATTAAAAGTTAAGGTCTACTTAGCTGGTATTTAATACAGTTGTATCAAAATGAGCATGCATATCTCAACAGTAAAAGGCAGGTTGTATGCCTTAATCTCATTTCATAGTTGAAATGACCACTCCCATACATCCTACTATGTCAATCAAACTCATGCCAAATCAGCCTCACTAAAAATCAAAATGCCACTTATCCTTTCTTCTGGCCTCACTATACTTACTAATAATTACAACTAGCATTTCCTCTTATCACGCCAGCCTCCCCAAACCCCTCCATTCCACTCCACCTCTAATATCCATCCCATCACCTTCAAGCCTACTAACATCTATATAGGCAGTTCCATCTTTAATGACACAACCTTCACCCAAGCTAAATTACCAAAACATCAGTATTCAGACTTAGTCACTATCGCCTTAAAATATGACAAAAGCCTTAACAAATACCTGAAACATGTAATTCAAATCATATCTAGGCTAACCCTGTGTGGAGACATACATCCAAACCCTGGTCCAATCAACAATCACCAAACCTCAGAACCTCATCCTAGTCTGCAAAGAAATATTAATTTGACATCAATCATTCATATTAGAGACAAAGTAGATATTTTAATACTAAATATGAACATTAGAAGTATAAATAACAAAATCCATGAGCTTCACGCTAACTTTGCTTTCTATTCACCAGATATTGCTCTACTTACAGAGACCTGGTTAAATCCCAACAACAATATCAATGAGTTCCTATGCCCAGGCTATAACATCATATGCTCTGACAGAATAAATAAAAGAGGCAGTGGTGTAGCTTTACTTTGTAAAAAACACCTCTCCATAGAAATACTATCTGACAAAACCTTAAAACTTGAAAAGGCAGAAATATTGTATGCCAAACTAAAAATCAATTCCAATAAAAATATATATATCATATGTCTTTATATGCCACCAGGAGATAATATTTCTATACTGGAAACTTACTATACTAGTGCTGCAATAACCTACCTCAGGAAACACTTATAATGGGTGACCTTAATATAGACTGGTCAGATTGCAATTCCCCAGAGCCCAAAAATCATGTAAACCTACATGGCTTCTCTCAACTCATCAAGGGACCAACAAGAGTTAATAAAACTTCAGACAGACAGTCAACCCTAGACTGGATGCTAACAAACAGACCAGCCCTATACGCGCTCTCTGGGATCATTTTCCCACTTATCTGGTCAGGAAGAAAACAACACAAGTTAAACAACCCATTATGCTACAAATAAGAAATAAAAAGAAGCTGAACCACTGCAAGCTTACAGAGATGCTTAAACACTGCAATTGGGCATCTTTAAAACTTCTACCCCTACAAGATGCAGTAAAGTACTTCAATAATACTTTCCTTACTATTCTAGATGCACAGGTACCAAGGTGATATATATGTATTAAGACTAACTATGCCCCATGGCTAAAAAAAGAAACACTAAATCTCCTCAGGCTTAGAGATAAGGCTTGATCTTCCTGGAAAACAAATAGGACACAACTCACATTCCAGACTTATCGGGAACTTAGGAATCAAGCAAAAAAAAATTTAAAACAGATAAAGTTAACTACTACACTTAAAATCAAGCCAAACACCCCAAAAACCCATAGCCATACAATTCAACAAGTATTTTACTGAGTCCATCCTAGAATTAGCTAAAAATCATACACCAACTATAAACAATCCCTCTCTCCAAACTCCAAACAGCACATCCACCTTTTCACTGCAACCAGTAGCAACAGATACCATCAAAAACTTCTAAGAAAAACTAAGGCCAACCACACCAGCAGCTGACGGTCTACCCGCAGAATACTTAAAGCTAACAGCATATGGCATAGCATACCCTGTATCAATACTAATCAAGCATTTAATAGCTGAACAGCAGATGCCTTCCATCTGGAAAACAGCTTATATTATTCCCCTACATCAACCGAGCTTAACAACTGTCGACCTATTGCAATATTGTTACCACTCTCTAAAATTCTGGAAAGAGTAATTCATAAGCAGGTCATAGACTACCTACTTAATAACAAACTCCTCAGCAATACCCAGAGTGGTTTTAGGCCATTCCATAGTACATCAACATTATTGTCATTTTCTAACACCATCAATCTTCACAGGAGCCACGATCACTATTCCTGGACCTGTCAAAAGCATTTGATACGGTCTCTCATACCCACCTCCTTAACACCCTTACAGACTTACATTTCTGTAATACCACCCTTGCATGGTTCAAAGATAACCTCACAGGATGTCAACAAGTAGTCTCATGGCAACAGACCCTATCACCCTTATTACCAGTTGAACTAGGAGTTCCCCAAGGCTCTATACTAGGCCCACTCCTATTCTTGATATTTACTAATAACCTCCATCTGGCAACCACTCATGCATCACTCATACAATATGTAGAGGACTCAACTGTGATATGTTCTGCAGCCTCCCTAATAGAACTTCAGACGCTTACTCAGAAAGCCTTGCATGAAGTTGAGTCCTGGCTAACAAATGCAAATTTAATCTTAAAAACCTAAAAAGACCAAACTATTAGTGCTTTCACCCACAAAACACCTTCCTCCCTTAACACTTTCTACATCACCTCCCATAACAATACCTGCATAATCCCCTCAGAGGATACTAAGCTACTAGGAATAGAAATTGACCATAAACTTAGCTTTGATATTCATATATCTCAGACAGTTAAAAAGTACACAAAAAACTTGGTACCCTACATAGAAACAAACACTACTTCACAAATAACACCAAAATAGCTATTGCCCAATCCCACCTACTCTCCGCCTTATTATATCCAGCACCCATTCTCACTAACCTGAAGAAATCTGATTTACAAAAACTTGAAACCTGCTACAATAAAATAGTAAGATTTGCCACAAATTCTTCAGCTAGATCTCATCATTGCCTAGCACTCAAACAGCTCAATTGGTTAGAATTGCCCCAACTCTTACACTATACACAACTCTCAATGGCCCACAAAATCCTGTCAGAGCTGGAAAAAATACCTGCTCTAAAAACTCTTCTTAAACCCTATGCTACTGCCAGAACTCTCTGATCTACCAACCAAAATCACATACAAGCGTATATATATATCCAAAAATCAAGCAGGAGATTCCCTCTTCTCAAACTATATAGTCAAGCTTTAGAATGTCCTTCCAACTGATCTTATCTTCCTATCATCACCAAAAACATTTAAATCAGCCTTAAAAAACTACCTCTTTACCAAATGGATCTGCCCTTGCACAACCCCTGGTTGATTAATAACTATGTAGTCTCCACAAGCACCTTTCCAAAACCTTTCTACCACACACCTACCACTATCATACTAAATAAGTAAAAGTATAACTCTAATACTTGCTTGTTCAACACTCCCCAGGATTCATGAAGCTTGCGCTAGGCGCACGCATAGTGTAGGCATTATAATGCCAAATATGGCCACTGAGCGATTCAGGTACGATCCAATTCCACGTGCACTACCGGCGTACGCCAGATCTGCGCAGCCCCCGGTGTAGGTATGCAAATCACCCCATGTGCAGTGTTGCACCATGCAAATGAAGGCATATAGTGATTCATGAAGTGGTGCAGGCATAGCGTAAGCCCATGGAAATGTAAACCAAGAAACACGGTTTACATTTTCCCAAACATAACATCGGAGCTATGGAAGAGGGCTATACCCAGGTATCACAACGTGAACATATGCCAATGACGAAATACACAGCCAATGGCATAAGAAAAGATGCATAACACGTAAATAACAACATTTAATGTCATGTCCACAGTAACGCACAGCAGAACCGTAGGGCATGTGTGCGGAAGCTGTAACATAAAGAAATAATATAAAAATGTCATAAAATCGCAACGTAATAGAAAGCAGGTTTACAGCATAACACACAATGGTAGGCATGGAACACCACAACCAAGGTTCAAGGGTTGCTAAGGGCTTGCGATAGTGTTCGGTGCGGTAACTATGAATTAGTAGTCAATGCCATGCAAATGAGGCAGATAATACTGAATCGCAAATGTCCCGCCGGTGGAAGGTTGTACCATACGGCGCAGCGGTATAACACTGAGGAGTGGCTCAGAGGAGATACATGACATCAGCAGAGGGGTGTGCCACTGTAGCACTAAGCACATTGGAGCATTGTAAATCTGGCCTGTCCGTTGCTAAGCAAAGCTGCAGGATAGGGGTGGGGAGGAATCGTTTAGCTGACAGCACACATGGTGGCCAAAAGCGCATGTGTATGAGGATGAAAAGGTGCCCAAAACCCAGTAACTGGACGCATGCGAAGCAAACAATAGCAGAAACAGGAAGGGCAGGGGAAGAAAAGGAAATGCGGAAGTAGGGTAATTGGAGTACTAAGGAGCAATCAACACCAATCAACCCACGAAGGCCAATCGACGGCAGCTGACAAGTCCGCTTGCAGAAACCTGCAAAAACAGGATAGGGGAGGCATGTGAATGCAAAGAAAGGAGGGGAGGTATTGGATTGCAAAGATAGGAGACCTGACACAGCAGAGCAAAGAAAACCGACAGCAGACCGGCAGTAGCACACATAACGCAAGATACGCCAGGTCCAGGAAAGTACAAATTAAAGTAGGCTGCAGGATGCACACCAGAAAATGGTAGGTGCAACACGCAGAAATGTAAAGGGAAGGTCAAGAGGTAATCCACGGCAGGCAAATGTAATTCAACACCAAAGGCACCACAATAGTAGTTCTGGCAGTAAAACACATAACATAACCTGTAGCTACGAACGTACATACACACCCTATGACATCATCGGTGTTCACAGCACAATAGTATAAAGTGTGAAAGCACCCAACACACATCTGTGTATTCCCAAACACCACACCATAGGTGTAAACACACGGGGAACTTTTAAAATGTACATGTTGGGAGCTGCCATAGCTGTGATTCATCAGCATGTGTTAGAGACTGACGGTGTTGTGGAGGATGATGCCGACAACCACCACAGGCTTCAGAGGAGAAGGAGAGTGTTCAGACCAAGGGTAACCTACCAGGGGCTACATGACCTGGAGATAGTAGAGCTTTACAGGGTGGACAGGGACATCTAACAGCAAATAGTGGAGCTGTGCCGGCCACACCTGAGAACCAGAAACAACAGAGGGGAACCCATACCAGTGGACACGAAGGTATGTGTAAGCCTGAGAATACTGGCCACAGGTACCTTTCAAAGGTCATCTGGAGATATAATGGGTAGCTCACAGGCATCAGCATCCAGGGTACTACACCAGTTCCTGGATGCCATGTTACCACATACCAATGAGCAGATATACTTCCCCAGAACTCAGGAGGAGTTGGCCAGCAATATGCGCCACTTCCACCGTGTGGCACAATACCCGGAGGTACTGGGTGCGATAGACTGCACGCACATACAAATCAAGTCACCACCCGGTGAGCAGGGTATGCGCTACATAAACCGCAAGGGATTCCACTCCATCAACTGCCAGGTCATGTGAAATGCCAAGGGCATTATCATGGATGTGTGTGCTGGCAGACCTGGAAGCTACCATGACTCCCATATCTGGCATGCTTCACAGCTGTATCAGGTATTTGTCAGGGGGGACATCCCACATGGCCATCTCATGGGGGATGCTGGCTATGCACTGGAGCCGTGGATGATGACTCCCATCAGAAATGCACACACACCCATGCAAGAACGCCATAATGAGGCACATGCACAAACCAGAATCATCATAGAGCGTGTGTTCAGGTTGCTGAAATCATGGTTCCGGTGCTTGGATACATCTGGTGGAGCCTTGCAGTACTCTCCAGGCACATGTGCCCACGTCGTCATAGTATGTGCCATGCTACATAATATGATCCTGTGGAAGCAGCTGCAGCAGGGACAAAATGGTGAAGGCCCACATAGCCCACCACAATTGCCAAGGCCAGCAAAGGCACAGAGGGATTCAGACCATGAACACACTGTGCCAGCCCCAGTAGGCAGACGGAGGCGTGCCCAATATGCCTACGCCTTGGCAAAGAGGGAACGTATAGCACATACTCTGACCATGTAGGCCCCTATGGACTGACACCCCTCCACCTGCACACACAGTAAAATGGATGGCACACAAACATGACCACCTGTAAATTGTAATGTATAGGTGGCCCAATGTGTGACTCCTACATAGGCAGCCCTCAAACATTGTAAACACAACAGCCAGTGGAACACGGAATGCCAACACCTGAACAGTACATGAGTCTTACAGCATATGGTGGTGCTGTGTGCCTGTCATGTTCCCCGCCAGATATATATATATATATATATATATATATATATATATATATATATATATATATATATATATGTGTGTGTGTGTATACATATATATATATATATATATATATATATATATATATATATATATATATATATATATATATATCTATATATATATATATATATTATATATATATATATATATAGACATATATATATATATATATATATATATATATATATATATATATATATATATATATATATATATGTACACATATGCATATATATAATACAGATAGAAAGGGCAATAGAGGGATATATGGTGATATAGATGGATTCAGCGATATCTGCAAATAGAATAGATAGTTCAACGACATTCATAACATCTTGGAGGTAAGAATAAATAGGATACCGCCAACCATGGAATGTGTAACATACTGACATGCATAACCACGAGGCTGAAAGACCGATAGAACACAGTACCGGAACAGTACATCCGCGAGTAATAGTATGATGATATGAAGGGACAGTTAGTCACCGCTGCCGGTGTCACGGTCCACGTAGGTACTGTGTTCAACTGTGTCTGTGAGTGCCGTAGTCTGTGTAAGTGTGCGTTGAGGGTGCCATGTGCATCTCTGTGTGACTGTAATGTGTGTGTGTCTGCAACATGTGTATGTTGGTGCCAAGTCAGAGGCAGATCAGTATGGTAGGTGTGGGTATAGCTAGCCGTAGGCATACGGTTACTACCTGTACCACAGTAGGAGGGACATCCCCACCCTGGGCAGGTGTGTCCTGACATAAAACAGTGCAAAGGGAAAATGTCCGAGATGGTAGGACATAAATGTGTCCCATATATAATGTAACATTCGTATTTAATAGTTATGCCTGTATGTAAGAAACTTAAATGTTAAATGCAATATGATAAGTAGCCAAAGTCACACAACAATAGGTATGTAGTGAGGATAAAAGTATGTGCTACCTGTGTACTGACCGTGGCTTCGTGTTGGCCTGTAAACACCGCTTTGTGTCCCGCAAGTGTCCAACAATGACCATATGAAAAGGTGGCAACCCATGGCAAACAGGCTCTTTTAACAACACAACCACAATGACTGCAAATATCTGGGACAGAAATACAAGGGATAGCTGTCACTTACACATATCCCCAGATATATCGCTGCAGTTATGGAGGTATACAAGTAGCAAGCTCACTGGCAGATGATATAGAAATCAATTAACAATGGCCCAACGTACAATCCCGTAACATAAGTCTACTGACTGTTAGCTCCCCAATTAGGGACGGAGCCCACACACATATATACGGATTATGTAGAAATGCAAGGCCCACAAACCGTATATGTTACGTACAACCACCGACATCCCCCACACTAGAAACTAAAGCAATACAAACTGTAATAGCAACACAAACATCCAGTCAGCCAATTACATTTGCAGAACCCTCAACATACCGTGTGAGAGACACAATTAAAGGTGACATGCAAAATTGCAGGCGTTGTATAATGGAACAAACAGCCATGTTACAGGTTTTGATTGCAATACTCCGTTATCAGACGTCAGGATGACAGGTACACCCACATGTTGAACCATATACTCTACCTGTCACACACAATCCACGGGGGACATGAATCCAAACTATACCTGTCTCCATGCATAGCAGTTGCAGTTACACATAACAAAACACAATACAGACTGTCTCCCCGAAGGTAGGGCAAATAGGCAACGCCCAGGTGGAGAATCCAATTATACCCCACTGTCACCGCGTAATTGGTGAATGGAGTAGCTGCACAACTGATATGCAGGTAATTAGTCACTCAGGAACACCAATTGGCGGGAAGAATCCACATGTTTCAGGTATCGACGTATATAAGGATGACTTGCCAGACAGTCAAACCGTATGCTCATACCGAATAACAGTTGAAACACTGTGAGAGAGATAGAAACGAAACACCGTAACGACAACAAGGTATGTAGAATGCCCGATATGTAAGGTTATGTATAGCATGATCTGTATTAATTAGTTTTACTGTATGTATAGCCTGGTTTGCATTAATTAAACGTGTTCGCAATGCATAAAGTGGGGAAAGGTATTTATGTAGTGATGTCTTGCTGAGCATACTAACGCTTGTAGAATCTGTGCGTCCAGCAGTGGGACACAAGGTACACAGCACAGACACCACAAGGGGTGCTACATGAGGCCATTAAACAGAACAATGCCATACAACCCACCGTCAGTGGTAGAGTATGTACAACAGGGACGTGCCATAACAGGGGATAGTATATGTTGATATACTATCACAGCACACATGTGTATGGGCATATAACGTTATTGACATATGTAAGGTGGTCCCACTGAGCAAGTATGCTTTGCATTATGGGATACTATGTGACATATGTGTAATGTATAGTATTATAGGTAGATATGACAGATATTCTACACAGCATAACAGGCATATCATGCATACCACATGTATCATCTATTGGTATGTACAATAACAGGATACATATGGCCTGTAGGTATGGGACATAGTAATAGCATGATAGCTAATCTAAATGGAAGGGCTACCAAGTAACCATGCACAAAGGACATGTAATAGCTGCACAGGTGCATAGTGGGGTACTATGCAGTCTGGCAAGTCCATGTGTAAGCACAACTACAGTGTTCACACTAGTGGCATCTCTCCAGGGTAGTGTCCTGTGAACAGCAGAGCCAGGTGTCACCTGCACCACTGCACAGTACAGCCACTGCAGTGATCCCAGGCCTACATGTGTCTCGCAACCACCAAGGGAGGTATCACATGAACAGTGCTACTGAGTGTCCCTGCGTGATGTACATAGGACTTATGTTCCACAGCATGGTGATTGTCCGGTTTGGGAATGTAACCCAGAAGCACATCCCACTCATTGTGGCGTGTGTGCACATATCCATGAGCATGTTGCTCACAGTGGCCTCTGCTTACGTTGCATATGAGGATTATATCCATCAATAATGTTGTGGACATGGGCCCTGTCTGATCAGCAGAGGTCACCCCTGAGTATGTAGTATGCAAATGTGTACAGATGTGGTGTCCGTAGTGCAGCCGCATATTTAAACTGTCGGAGCTCAGTAAACGTCATGGCGTGTTAATGTTGTGGCATGTAAAGCTGTAGCTGTTGTGTAAGTTACACCCTAAATAGGGTGGTGTACCCTTGAATGTGTGTAGATGTCTTGAGTGCAGAGGTACAATGGGTGCCTATGTACCAGTTACACACCCAGTACAGATAGGTGTGGCCACATAGGAAGATATCCATGCCACAGTGGCAATACGGTAACCACAGGAGTGGGTGCGACATATGTGTGTCCTGCAAACATGTACAATGTGATATGTATGTAGGGGACTTCCATCCATGTGATAGTCAGTGGGTGAATGGTGTAATGCAAAGGTGATGTGCATGCACCTTGTGTCATGCAGCTTGATGCCATGATAGTCATATTATGTATCTGTCACAGCGACACCCGTATGGTCGGAGTCAGTATCAGCTGGTGGAGCAATCATGGTACTTGGTATGTAGGGGTTCGAAAGCTAGGCAGGGAAAGTCCCCTGTGCCAGCCTGTTCCACAGAGGAAGCATATACTGAATATGAGGGGCCCTATGACTGAGGACCGTGGTATGCCAAATGTACCTGACATGAAGTAGGTACTATGGTATGCTGGCCTCACTGTATGTCCTGCCCATGAGCCACATAGCATAACATCCTGAGACATAGGGTACGATGTGCAGGTGGATGTGTATGTTGTCTATACCAGAATGGGGAATGGTGCTGAAAGGCAATGAGAGGACAATGTAGGATGTGTGGACTCCCGTACCATCAGCAACTGCCCTGGTAACTGTATGAAAGGAGTCCACCATGTGTAGGGGCCATGCTCTGGACTTAACAAGCCCAACCCGGGCAGCAGAGGACGGGAGCCCAACAATGTCTCTGAGAATGACGTCCTTGATGATGTGCCCCATAGCCATGCAGAATAGTCCAGTCAGGTGTGTAGGACTATAGTCCCACTCGTGCAATAAGGTGCCACCTGTGTGTAGTGTGATAAATGCTGCTGTGTGCCATTCAGGGGCTACAATGTCTGAAACAAGGCTATTACTGAATATGGTGGCCTAGTGGGGAGACATGTAATTCAGAGGTTGGTGGACATCACAGCCTGGGACATTGGAAGGTGACATGGGGCCAGTGTCCCAGGAAATATAGAGTGTAGGTCAGTACTGTGTAGGTGTGCCCACAGGGACACCACAATGTTCATGTATGGATTGCGGCCCTGTAGTGAGTGAGAGGGTGCACTGTCAGCATTGAATCCATCCTCCAGCATGTTGCCAACAATACCTGGGTCTGCAATGTTCCTGAGTGACTGTTGTATGTGACAGCAGATGTGGGTGTTGCCATTGAATACTGACATACCACCATAATGCCTGTTGGTACACCCCGGAATGTGTGGCAGTCATGTTTACATAGCTAGTCTTGGAGTATGTGATGAGGGACCCTGTGGCCCCACCACAGCTGACCAGTGAGCCACACCACACATGGGAATGTACACCAGCCTACACCTGTTGTTGTACATCATATGTCCGTGGAACATGACAAACAGAGTGGCGTCTGTTATCTGGTGTGTACCATCATGGCTCTGTGTAGAATAGCATGATTCATGCAGTTGTGTACATGCTAATTAAGTGCACTGGGGTATGTGTCAGCATTTGTATGTGCATTGTCCATCTGCACGGGTGTCATGATGTTAACAACCGCTGTCAGCAGACATGTGTAGTAGGTGTTGTAGTACACATGTACTGTGTATGCTGTGATGGATGTGTTGCCAGGATGTGGCTAACGAGGTAGATTAGCATATGTTCAGAATCCACCAATGAGGGGATAACCACAGGTGTGTAACACCAGTCACATGGTGGTAGTGTTCATGCCAAGGGTAATGTAGGTCTTGGAGGTGGTGTGTATGGGTTGATCCAGAAGAGCGGAGGGTATGACTCATGGATGTTTCGGTACATGAGTGGCTATCCCAGTGAAGTGTGGGGTAGTGTCAGTCACACATCAGTAGTAGCTGAGGCCCACTGTCCACTATACCACCATAGAAGGTATGTTACCCGTGGGGTATGATGTTGACTCTGGCGCTTGTTACAATGTGTATAGCGGTCCCAGACACAGTTAGTTGCACGTGGAGCACCTCTGATGCATTGTGCTAAGCAACATGCCATGATGCATGCAAAACATAGTGGGATATGGGAACCCCTCAGCTGTGGGTGTGCCGGTCCAGGTATGTGCCTGAAAGGTATGGTCTGTCTATAACCTGTCATTGCAGGTGTGCTCTAAAGAGCCTAGAGGCAGGTCCCAGTCACTGCAGAGATGTTTGAGTGGTGCATTATAAGGTGTGCCTTGCCTGCGTGCGTCACAGAGGAAGATGCTAGCAATGTGTCACATGACCCCATGTCGCGCATGCCAGTTACCGCCCTGCCGGTGACAGTTATTGGAAACTGTGCAAGACAGGCAGTATAGAAGCAGCAAGAGCCTTACATGTGAGCTGTACTCCCAGGGCCGACAGATGCAAGTCATCTGTGCCACAGCATTGTGTTTGACCAGGACAGTCATAGCGGACAGATACCACATGCCTGTGGAATGACAATAGGAGCATAGTCAACTGTTGAAGTGACACAGTCGGTCATTGTACAGTGGTATCGTGTCCAGACGAATGCAAAATGCTCCCCAGGGCTATGCCCACACCCTCAGGGCTATAAGACTGGTGAGCTATTGCATGTCCCTGCACACGTAGTCTGTGAAGTGGCATCACAGGGCAGTGACACTAACATGGCAAATGACTGACATATCGTACCTGGTGAGGTGTGGCATGGGTGCATAGGTTATGCTGCAGAAGCAGTTACCCGACAGCAAGATGTAAGCGACTAACGCCTTGTGTAGCCTGCTGTGTGGAACTGCAGTGTGACACCCTATAGAATCAGCTATGACTGGTGTGTTGTGAACGTTATAACTCACTATTGGCTGTATGTGGTGGGCACACATGAGTCTGTGGGCTATAAGCTGGTGATGTTGTCTTCCATGATGGGGGCTACCTCTGGTGCCTACAGTGAGTATGGAGACGTACTGCACAGGTTGTTCTCGTAGGTGTGGCCAGTGGTGTAGATCATGTGAGACTATGTGATGGGTGGGGTGTGTTGCGAATGTTACACATCCCCAAATGACTGTCAGGTGCAGTCAGGGTTGGCGACAGCATTACTCCCAGCCATAGCTGTCAGCCTCCTGTCCCCAAAATGAGGAACATTAGCCCTCATACCGTGTGACAAATGGGCGAAACATGGAACACTTACAACTGGCTTACTAACAGCGTCAACTAGGAAGGGCATATGATGGCTAAAATAGGCTGGTCTTACGTATAAAACAGATATTCCAATGAATTAATATGATTCTCATCTATTTAGCCATGGCTAGCAGGTAAACTATGTACAACAATGAATGTGTGACAGACCCTTCCAATGTGGAACCTTGAGGAACATGCACCTTTTAGAACCCCAAATGAGGTACGTTCCCCGTAATGAGGTACACCTGAGAGCTATGGGCCCAGCACAGCTGCAGACGTGCATCCCCCACAGGCTGTAGTGCCGTATGTTGGTAGGTGAGCATTGAATGTGTACATGAGACAATTGCTCTATTACCACATGTACGACAGATCCCTCATATAGACAGGCAGTAGCACTGGTACGTGACAGTTGGACATGCCTGTATATACAACCATGTCCCACATGATATGTGCGTTACGTGTGTACAACAGCTGTCGTACCTTAAGCAAGCTGGGAAGTGTAGGACAGCCAGTGTACCTGTGGGAAATGGTGTGGAATGGGCACTATAGTAATCAGTAGCTCATGACATGCTCACATGTTCTGAACAAGTGCCTAGCATGACCATACAATACAGATAGAGTGTTGGATAATATCAACCCACAAGTGGTGATGACAGTCATTTAGGGTGGTACCGCACTATAACCCTACTGAGTATGGTGTGCATGCCCATGAACCATTAGCACTGTAGATGTTAGCAGTACAGATGTACAAGATAGCACGGATATTTGATTACAAATACCTTTGCATGTCACAGGAGTGTTCCACCAGTGGCCTGTTGACAGACTCACAACTACAAAAGGTGCAAGAGTGACATGTGCACAGCACATCAGTGCCAGATACAGTAGAACAGGGTTAATGTGTTGTACCCCACCCTCATTGTAGCCCATACCACACAGACAAATGTTAGGCATCTGTGTATGTAAGGCTCTGAATGGCTGTGAATGGCCATGACCTATCAGTTTAGCTGTGTCAGTGTTGTGAACAACATACAGAATGGGCTGTGTGGGTGAGGTGTGTGACATATGTGCACAGTCTGATGGATGGTACCAGCAGTATCACCGCTAGGTGAACATCCCTGTACCCATAAACTACTACCTAGGCTGTGGTCAACATTATGGACACTGTGTAAGGGATGGTGCTGTGCAGTGCACCCCCGACATGGTGATGTCTCCAGGCCCCTTAGGTAGTCATATGAGGTACCCATGTCATGTCAGGGTGCCATCCATGAGCACGGAGATCACTGGCCAGGCATATACAGCACTGTGGTGACCAATATTGGATCACATACCACCTGTAAGGGGTAATGGCTATGCATGGATGTGCAATACCAGCCTTCACAATCCACACCTCCACTATGCAGCATGCTGTCTACCTTGCAGAAGGACATTTGCTACACCATGATGATGGACATGCTACACGTCCATATCCTGATCTATATGACATATGTCATGAACAGCCACTGTCCTAATACTAGGATCGCCACAGGCTGGACAGATCCCTGTGCCATATATGTGACATACTCCCACCATACCATGCAACCCTGTCCATCAAAGCTGCAGATGTCATCCCAGTCATACATGGTGTGATAGCCGCATGGTAGATGTAATATCAACTGACTGGATCAGTAATGTGGCACTGATGCAGCTTGCGGTGGCACAATGGCCATCTGTAACAGTGTGGAAACCATGCCCGCACATGCTATGGTTGATGACTATCCCTACGAATGTCGTCTGACTATCCATTGTCCCATGTCTATCACATGTGTAATACAGGCGATCTGTGTCAGGATGTTGAACAGTTGTACAGTGCTGTGTAGATGTATATGGCAAAACACATGCATGTACAGGTGTCCATGCGTATGTGTGCATTGTCACTGCTCAAGTCCATTACGGCTGTGTCTGTGTTGATATGTGACATATACACAGCATCCAGGTCAACAGTAGTACCGTGGACACATCGAGGCATGTGCAGATAGGTAAGAACACAAGTGCAGGCAAATAGACATGCCCACAGCAAGACAGCATTTACATGGAGTATGAAGACTGTAATGAGGTGACACACATATATGGTGATGATATCCAATGCATAATGGGTGTGACATGTGACAAACACATCAGTCGTATCTGTGTCATGATGCTTTGCAAAGATAACTGTGCAGATGCAGTAGATGTCATAGAAATGTATGTGCAGCAGTATCTCTGTACATCTCTGAAACTGTGACCTGTCACCATCATTATGTTTTACAGATAATGCCCCGTACACGCCTCACAGCATGCACCCGCCAGGAGGGTGATGTCCTCATCCCACAGCTCCATGACAACTATGACTTGTTGTTCAGCCATGAGCCACAGCATGCCCAGCAGCGGGATGACCTGTGGCAGGATCTACGCAGGAGGGTGAACAATGTGGGTAGCCATAACTGCACCTACCAGCAGGTGCGCAGACACTGCACGGACCTGATACAACATGCAAAACAGCGTGCCACTGCAATCGCCAGGAAACAAGGTGGAACAGGTGGTGGGCCACCAACCCAGCCCCCACTCACACACACCAAGGAGCTACTGGCCAGTCTGGGGACACCCAGGGAACAGCATCCAGAAACACTAGCTGCCATCGTGGAGGTGGGTGTCTCCCAACCAATGAGCCTGGAGTTGCCTGGTAAGTCAGTAATGCACATATGGCTATTATTTCCCATGTAGTTGCATGTGTCACTGTACATTATGTAAAGTAACAACATATGCCAGGCATGTGGACACACATGCTGCATACTACAGTATGCTATGTTGTGTATGCACACATGTGCATACTATATGCTATTACACAGATGAATGTGTTCACATGCACAGTGCAACCTGTGGCTGTCATACAGTCATGGATAATGTTCATAATGGTGTGTCACCCCTATACAGGTACCTCTGGCGTGCTGCACAAACATGGGTCCATTGCAGGTGAGACTGTCATCAGTATCAGGCATGTTACAGTGTAGATCTATTTGCCATGTGGCCAGTTAACACTTGCACACCTGATGTTTGTTCCAGTCACAATATGCAGGTCGAACCACCCTGCATTCACACACGCCACCCATGTGCAATATATACAAACGTAATGATACACAGACTTGAAACCACAGTACTTGTCAGTGCAACATGTGTGGTCAGCTGTGCATACAACGGTGGAAGTGTTCTACAATGGAGGCATATATAGTATGCATTGGAACAACATGTGTGGTACGCACACAGTACCACACAGTGAGCTGTGATATGGGCAGCCCACAAGTGTCACCATTGTGTCATATGCCCCTGCATTGGGTGCACACATTGTGATGTGCCACCTGACATGTCCTAGACATGTAGTGTTCTGTCTACAATATTGTCACACTATCGCATGACCTATACCCCACATACCAAACATACAACCCGTTGTCTGCATAGCCCCGTGGATTGTGACATATCTGACATGTATGGGTGTATATCATATGGGACCACGCAGACATGTGGAGAAGATGCCCATCACACACAATTGGCCAACACATGTGCACACATGGCCATGGGGGATGGCCAGAGACATGTAGCCACACAGTACTTGGGATGTGTATACACCCTGTTGCACATTGTCCACACACGGTCCAATTATAGTCTTAGTTGACCAATTATACAGTTGATGTCGTACACTGGACAACCCAAAAGCCTGTGCACAGCTACTGGAGGTGTCACTGAAGTCTACCATGTACGATCTGTCGAACATCATGACTGTGTTGCAGTTATGGCTATGCAATGTGCACATATTATGTATTCTACAGCAACATACATGCCTCATGTTGCCATGCAATGGCACAGTGTCTGTACTTCACACTGTATAGCAATGTAGATGGCTCACACTACCCTCCCATGCTCATGCACATTTGCTAAACATGCAGTCTATCTGTAGGGCATACACACAACACTGCAATGTGAAGCCCATTATGATGCTGTACATGTGTCAGGACACCATTGTGTCATACATGTATGCATGTTAATGCACATGTCAGCAGATTACATGTCAAGGTCACGTCAGCCATGTGTACTGTTATCCTGTTCTGGGCCACATGGTGTATCATGGGGATGCATGCATACTACCATGAATGTGTGAAATGCATGGCTACTGATATGACACCTGCTTGCTGTAGTGTTCACCCCAGGGAGGTATGCTTACTAACACTATTAATGTCTGAGCTGCATGCCCTCTGCTGTATCACAGGCATGCTGCATGCCATCTGACAAATCACATGCATGGTGTGTCTGTGTGTGTCTGTGTGTGTCTGTGTGTGTGTGTCTGTGTGTGTGTGTGTGTGTGTGTGTGTGTGTGTGTGTGTGTGTGTGTGTATGTGTGTCTGTGTCTGTGTGTGTGTGTGTGTGTCTGTGTCTGTGTCTATTGTACTTTACAGTATTTCTTTGCATTCACAGGTGATGTAGGTGCGTTACCCTCCTGCGGTCCATCTGATGTTAGTGTCCCCACAGATACTAGCGGTGATGAACATATGCATGAGGTACAGTCAGGGTTGTCAGGGGCTGAATCTGTGCCAATGGTTACCATCCCAGCTATGTCCCCCTCTTCCCTGCACACAGTTTTGCTGCCAACACATACCACATCACCGGTGGCCATAGAGGAAGGACAGTCAGCGTCTGTTGGCATGGAACAGGAATGTGTGGTGGCTACAGAAGGTGTGTTTACACACTATGGTGTCAGTGTAATGACTGCAGATGCGCCACACAGGCATGTGGCCGGTGCTGCTCGTAGGAAGACCTCTGGCAGACATGCACCTGCAGGACAGAGTGCAGCAGCTGGTATCACCAGACGCATGTTCCAGACTGTAATGGCGACACAGGTACATGCTGAACGGCAGAACAGATAAGGGCAGAGGCTGCAGAGGGCTGCAATCCGTACCCTAAATGACAACATCCAGGCATTGGCAAATGCTCAACAGCAGATTGCTAATGTTCTGGATAGGCGACTAGGTGAAATGGTTGGAATCCTTGACCGAGGCATAGCAATCCGAAAGCAGGAGCTGTCTGTGCTGGAACACCTGGTAGGAGCGAGGTGTAGGCCACGTGGACGTAGGCCAGCAACACCACCTAGTGTAGCTCGATGTGAGCGTGCCACCTCACATGCCCGCTCCCATAGTGCCGGTAGCAGTAGCAGTGCAGCTGGTGCTGCACTGTCAACACCAGGACACAGCAGGCCACATGGACATGGCCCTGGATGGTCTCAGCAGGGGCACGGTTCCAGCGGACATGTGTCGTCGGACAGTAGCCACTCTGCACCTCCACCTGGTAGTGCCCGTGCAACCCCAGGCAGGCACAGGTTACGTGGGCGTGGAAGGACACAGTGAGCTGTACAACCTGCACTGTACAATCTGGGGCTGTCAATTATACCCTGTGTAAGCATCACAAATGGCAGAACTGTGTACACACATACACGCACACAGCAAACACAACTGTAGGGCTCCACAACATCCACATGCATTCTGCACAGACATGTCCAGTCAACTCACCGGCCCTTACACACACACATGATGTTATCCATTGGTGCAGCCTATGCCCCTGGCAAACATGTCACCCTGTGCATATGATGAAGCCTGTGCTGCATCCCTGTCATCCACACCATCGGTGCAGGGTTATGCACAAATATTCTGATGCACAGGGTGAACAGCATAGTGAGAGGTGTATGTAATACCTGTGTATGCATAGTGAGAGATGTGTATGTTGCAGTGGTTGTGTGTGAATACTGAGTTGTGTATGTGACATAGGTTGTGTACTGTCGACATGCACCAGTCATACCATGTAGTGCAGGTGCAGCACCATTGTGATGTGTTCACGGTATGTGTCTCGGTTACATCTGTAGCACCATGTTGGTTGTGGTACCCTGGTTCCCTCCTATGGTGTACTTGCATGTGCCTACAGGTAGCAGTGTTTGCAGTCCCCCACGTGTAACTGTGGATTACACACAGGCACGTCTGGCAATATCAGCATGCTACATGTACCCTCAACCTGACTGTTGGACACACCAACATGACACAGATGTCTGCACATATACTGCACCTGATGCATGTGGTTGGTGCCACAGGTTACACTGGACAGAGACGTGACATACATAGCAGGACACATTACAGGTATGGTGACATGGTGCAGGGGTTGTACACAGCGGCCTGGCCAATGATAATGTGAGGTGTCACTTGGTAGCTGGAGGCCACACTGTGCAGCAGTAGAACCCTGTACCAGTACGGGAACATGGCCGCATTCACAGGGCGTACACCACTATAACTCACACCCCATAGTGCACAGCTGGGAACACTTGCCTGTGTGGTCATCAGCCTCACAGTACTATGCACCCACACGATGTGTCACAGAGAAGGGACATGCACAGGTAGCCAGTATGGCTGGGACCTATGGCATCAACAGGGTTGTGCAATGCATCACCATTACGGGTTAGTCACCACATGGGGCTAGTGATCATTTCCCACCGTATATTAGCATACACACTCACACCAAGCACCAGACATACATACAGACACACACACACTGTGGTGACCACACATGTGTATACAGACAGCCGACATGTGTGATGCACCTCACCGGCGAATGTCATGCTTCCCACACTGACATATGCACAGATCTCTACAATGGTGTACAGGGATGTGTAGCAACTGGGACATATTCCCCACGATATGTGGCATCCCTGGTCACACATTCGGGCACACATGGCAGTGCTGGGAATGATACACCTGCCATATGATGACACGTTTGATGGACATGCAGTGGTATTGATTGTATTATGCGTACCAACGCTATATCTGGTGAATGTGCTGCTATATGCACACGGGAGGATGTAGGTGTTACAGGTGCCATGTGACATACAGTTGTTGACACCTGACCGCTGTGTATGCATTATGTCATCACCATCACGTAACAGCGACATAGCGCACTGTTTGCAAATGGCATGATAGGATGGTGTGAGACACAACTGTGAGCCACCCCCTGCACACATACATCTAGACAGGTGGTTCACCATGTTATGTACACACATCCCTCCATACGTGCTGTTTGTATGTCACCGTATACAGATGTCAATGATGGGTCTGCATTGCATTTGCATGTCATAGGTAGGTGCAACTATGTTACGAACATCGGCCACTGCACATGCATGCTTGCTGCATGCACAGTACAGATGTCACATGTGTCTCCTGTTGCCATGTTTGTATGCATTGCTATTGTTGGACATGTGTGTTGACATACATAACACATGGACTGCGGTATGATATCACGGGTGTCACAGGCGACCAGTACAAGGGTATGTGTCCCGGTCAACACTGCTACCCCCTGTAGTGTGAGCATTCAACAGACATGGGCCCACCTTCAATCCGTGTGTGTAGCATTGATTAGGCCAGTGCTATGCATGAGGTACATCAAAGGCTATGTATGTATGTGTTGTGTGTGCAGTCCATGCATACATCCACACAATCACATGTATGACATACCCAGATGTGTGTTCATTGGTGTACAGCAACAGTCAGGTGTCACAGCTGTGTAACGGCCATGGTATGTCTTGAGCCGACCTGTTCATGTATACTGGTGTCATTTCAATGCATAACACCTGTTGGATCCCTGTTGGTACGTGTGTACTCTGCACAGCTGGTGTACACTGCTGTACAGCCCAGTGGTCATGTGTCACATAGTGTTGTGGGACCGTAAGGCTGTGTAGTGCTGCACCAATGACATGGTGCTGACTTGACAGCTACAGTGTACACTGCAGTGTGTACATGTGTGACCTGCTCCTGTGACAGCTGTGATGGCAACTGTGTGTGTACAGGTCACTGCATGTGTGACCGCCCTGTGCGTGAGGGAAGTTATACCTTACTGTGCCCTTCTGTGTGTACACTCCATCTGCATGCAAGATGGCCCTTTGCAACTGCTAAGTGTGTGAGCATGATCAGTACACACAGTACATTCCACACTGTGCCATTCCGTGAGTAGAGTCTGTGTGCATGCAAGATGGCCCTTTGCAAATGCTAAGTGTGTGAGCATGCCCAGTATGCCATTGTGTAGATGGACACACAGTACATTCCACACTACGCCCTTCCGTGATTAGACTCCGTGTGCATGCAAGATGGCCTTTTGCAACTGCTAAGTGTGTGAGCATGCCCAGTATGCCATTGTGTGGATGGACACACAGTACATTCCAAACAGACGTGTGATACTAAGCGTGTGGGCATGGCCATTGACATCCTGTATAGCCATGGTGGTCATCCAGGCACCAGATGTCCAATTTCAATGTCACGATGGATGCCTGCATTGAACACACTGGATGCTCTCCCGAAGGGTGTACTGTCTGTGGCACATCTCGTATCTATTTAGTGTTGTTGTGCTCCATAGATATTTAGTTGGCCCGATGACAGCACTGCTGTGTTTGTGTACGTCTACCTTGGGATGGTAATATGCTTTCAGACCGCTCACTCTCTAAACATTCCCTATCGGCATCTTTGCCTTTGCGGATGATGTCACCCACCTAGAAGTATGCCTCTGGGAGTGCTGTGTTCAGTAATCTCGGTAGTGCATTCTGTAAATGCGTAATGCTGTAGTGTGTTAGAGTAGGTAGGTGTATGTTCAACTCCCGGCCCTTCCAAGTGTGTGTGTGTGTGTGTGTGTGTGTGTGTGTGTGTGTGTGTGTGTGTTTCCAACTGCCTGGGGACACAGTAATGCTTTTAGATGCCTCAAAATACATACATTCCCTATCGGCGTCTTTGCCTTTGCGGATGATGTCACCCATCTAGAAGTATGCCTCTGGGAGTGCTGTGTTCAGTAATCTCGGTAGCGCGTTCTGTAAATGCGTAATGCTGTAGTGTGTTAGAGTAGCTAGGTGTATGTTCAACTCCCGGCCCTTCCAAGTGTGTGTGTGTGTGTGTGTGTGTGTGTGTGTGTGTGTTTCCAGCTGCCTGGCCTCACAGTATTGCTTTTAGATGCCTCAAAACACATACATTCCCTATCAGCATCTTTGCCTTTGCGGATGATGTCACCCACCCAGAAGTATGTTTCTGGGAGTGCTGTGTTCAGTAATCTCGGTAGCGCGTTCTGTAAATGTGTAATGCTGTAGTGTGTTAGAGTAGGTAGGTGTATGTTCAACTCCCGGCCCTTCCAATTGTGTGTGTGTGTGTGTTTCCAGCTGCCTGGGGACATAGTAATGCTTTTAGATGCCTCAAAACACATACATTCCCTATCGGCGTCTTTGCCTTTGCGGATGATGTCACCCACCTAGAAGTATGCCTCTGGGAGTGCTGTGTTCAGTTATCTCAGTAGCGCGTTCTGCAAATGCGTAATGCTGTAGTGTGTTAGAGTAGGTAGGTGTATGTTCAACTCCTGGCCCTTCCAAGTGTGTGTGTGTGTGTGTGTGTGTGTGTGTGTGTGTGTTTCCAGCTGCCTGGGGACACAGTAATGATTTTAGATGCCTCAAAACACATACATTCCCTATTGGCGTCTTTGCCTTTGCGGATGATGTCACCCACCTAGAGGTATGCCTCTGGGAGTGCTGTGTTCAGTAATCTCGGTAGCGGGTTCTGTAAATGCGTAATGCTGTAGTGTGTTAGAGTAGGTAGGTGTATGTTCAACTCCCGGCCCTTCCAAGTGTGTGTGTGTGTGTGTGTGTGTGTGTGTGTGTGTGTGTGTGTGTGTGTTTCCAGCTGCCTGGGGACACAGTATTGCTTTTAGATGCCTCAAAACACATACATTCCCTATCGGCGTCTTTGCCTTTGCGGATGATGTCACCCACCTAGAAGTATGCCTCTGGGAGTGCTGTGTTCAGTAATCTCGGTAGCGCATTCTGTAAATGCATAATGCTGTAGTGTGTTAGAGTAGGTAGGTGTATGTTCAACTCCCGGACCTTCCAAGTGTGTGTGTGTGTGTGTGTGTGTGTGTGTTTCCAGCTGCCTGGGGACACAGTAATGCTTTTAGATGCCTCAAAACACATACATTCCCTATCAGTGTCTTTGCCTTTGCGCATGATGTCACCCACCTAGAAGTATGCCTCTGGGAGTGCTGTGTTCAGTAATCTCGGTAGCGCGTTCTGTAAATGTGTAAAGCTGTAGTGTGTTAGAGTAAGTAGGTGTATGTTCAACTCCCAGCCCTTCCAAGTGTGTGTGTGTGTGTGTGTGTGTATATACATATATATATATATATATATATATATATATATATATATATATATATATATATATCTTTGTAATATGTATGTGGATATTAGCACTATTGAATGTGCTGCATTGTCTGTACATGTTCACCTTGGATGCATCTGACTGTGCTATGGCTCTGTGATAGTGCACATACTGTGTGCTGTAGTTATCCTGGGTTATAGTTGTGTAGTGACCAGTTATTTTGTTGCTGGGTATTACCAGGGACATTGAAAACAATGATAGTACAGCACCTTTAAACGGTTATGTGCACATCTCAGCAGCAGTCAGCAGTGGTTATTACGTTGGAGGATGACTATGGCTCATATACCTATGTATTACATGGCAATACTATGCAAATCAGGTTAACATTACTGACACCCATTTATCCACAGGTTGTGATACAGATCCCATGTATGTATGTGTATACATTACCAGGTGCAGGACTGGACTATGGTTGAATGCATGGAGGGGTGTCCATGGCCAGGAATGGTGACCTGTACAGCCTGGCAGGTACAGTCTGTGACTGTCCCACAACCTCCAGTATATGGCTGACACATGCTGAAACAGTGTACATGCAGAGACACTCATAAGACAAACAGCTAGGGATAACACATAGCATACACACACATTGCATCAACATTGGGCCATGCAAATCCTGTTGTCCCTCACACACACACAAATGCATACATGTTGATTGGCTGGTTCACTGACAGGCTCTGAAAAAGAAACTACATACCCTGTGCATATGATGACACCTGTGCCACCTCTTGTAATGTGTAATATTGATGCAGGTACGGCCTAACATGGTGCTGATGCACAGGGTGGCTTCATAGCACTGTAATAATGTTACAATGTTGTTAACACAAAGTGTGATTTCCTTCTAGGTGTATGTAAGCAGGCATGATACATTCCAGCTATGATCATCAATGTGGTATAGTGTACAGTACTGTTAATTCTGAATATGTATTATCCATCCATGTGCCATTTGACTGAAGTGTGTAGTATTGGCAGCATGTGTTACAGAGTGTGCAGTACGTGTGAGATGTGTGTAGTACAGATTCACATGTATCTATATGTGAACATGGTGAGGGTGCACTGTCTGCATCTACATGTATAGTGGACACATTGGAATGGTGACATGCCCTGTATTTCACACTGTTAACACGTCATAGTTTCCATTGGTGGCCAGTACGCATCATACTACACATATTGTTGTACATGTCTACACATGTGTGATTGCTATGGTGTTACACGGTGCTGTGGGCGATACTGTTACTATCTGTCATAGTTTTGCATTATGGTAGTAGACACGACCTCAACAGTCTGAATTACCAATTGTTATATGATATCTTCACAACTGTCCCACACATGTAGGACACACAGTAGCATATGGATCCTACATGTACTATACTATACCAGTTCGCACTGGTATTGACCGCCACACATTGCTGTGACCATTACTGTTTGACATGTAGCCATGTTAGTTACAAGCAAAGACAATAGGGATATTCATGTCCACATCTGGGAATTCATACTGTGGCCTAGAATGCATTCAGCACATGACACAGTTAGTCTACACAAAGGTATCATACAGACAGATATGTGTTATCCAACCCATGCTGTACACATATAAGGCTAAACAGAGTCAGTTAGACACATTTACTACACATACTTTATCAGCAGTAACACATAGGTATTACATCCCAATATGTATAATGGGTAACAATGTGTACATATAGATATGTGCTATGTAATTTGTCATTTGATATTTGCATTTACAATGGTATTGTGCAGTACATCACTGTATCACATATGCAATGAGAGTTCTGCATGCATATCCTCCAAGGTGGTTGTACAACTACGATGTATGTCCATTATTGACATACTTTGCTGTGTTTGAACTGTTCTGCAGTATTACACATACATGAACAGTCACTCACACTATGTATATAAACTGTCATGTGTGTGTGCGTGTGCGTGTGACACAGATGACCTAGGCCACAGACAGTTCTGATACATGTAGTTGACAAGTGCGGTAATGCCCCACTAGATGTGTCCAGGCACCAGAACTGTGTCTTGGCGACACATACACATGCTAGACTAAGGTTTCTGTATGTGCGTGTGCCTCATTATGGCATTCCTGTTCATGTGTGTGTGCATTTCTGATGTGTGTCATCAGCCACAGTTGGACTGCACATCCGGCATCCCCCACTAGGTGACCATGAGGGTTGTCCCTATTGCCAAATGTTTTGTACAGCTGCGTCAGATGCCACATATCGGAAGCATTGTGGCTTCCAGGGCATCCAGCACACACATTCATTATTACAGGCTGGCCATCACACACAAACCACCACTTCATGGAGGGGAAGCCCTTGTGGATGATGTAGGCCCTGCCACACTCACTGGCTGGTGCTTTGATGCATATGTGTGTGCAGTGTATTGCACACAGTACTTAGGGTATTCCACTATTGTGTGGAAATGACACATATTGCTGTCCAATACCTTACGGGAATTGGGGATATATACATCATCGCTGACATGTGCTGACATGGCATTCATGACCTGGTGCAGTACCCTGGATGCTGATGTTTGTAAAATCCACATCATATCACCAGTTGATCTCTGGAAGGTACCTGTTGCTGGTATCCTTAGGGCAACACATACCTTGGTTTCCACTGGGATAGGTTTCCCTCTGTTGGGTCTGTGTGTGAGACATGGCCTGCACAGATCCATAATCTTCTGTAGGTGGTCTCTGTCCACTCTATAGAGCTCTACTATCTCCAGCTCAGGTAGCCCCTGGTAGTTTACCCTGTGCCTGCACACTCCTCTGCGTCTACTCCCTGTGTGATGCTGAGCGGCATTCACATTGGCACAACCCTCCACATGTTGCATATGTTGACGTATAATAGCAATAGCAGCCCCTAACATTATCTTGTCTGAGTTAGTCTTTTACAGTTTGCACTTCTCTTACTATACTACAGTGTTGCAGTGTGTCTGAGAATAACATGGTGGACTACTGTTTGTAGAGTTGTACGTGCTGTGCTGTGCTGGGCTACTGTACTGGCTGTGTAATATACTCAGTCTGATTGTTTCCACCTGCTAGCTGTGGTACTTCTCCTTGGTTAACTTACTGCAATTTGTTTACCTTCCTTTTCACTGTTTGTGTCCACAGTGAGTGGCGCCGCGCATAGGAGAACAGTGAAGTGCATATCCGCTTCCACGTGCGCACAGGCTTATACATGCATAAACACTTACACTGGCTTACACAACATTACACGGGCTTCAACAATCTTACAGTAGCTTACTCGTTCTTCAAGTCGCGCACACAGGCTAACACACATGCACACATGCTTACTCGGGCTTACAGGCTTGCACGAGCGCAAACACACTTCACCAGGTTTGCAAGGAACTTCAGTGATATCCATGGCGTACACCGTCAGTTTACTGACTTTACCTAGGATAAATCATAACACGCCTCTTCCACTGATGACTCACTGACAGCAGACATGTGACACACTGCTCCAATAAGATTACAGTGTTTTATACATACACACTCATGATGTCACCTATCTTCTACGCTGATAGTCCCCTTCACCTACTCTTACACTGTAGGGGCTTGGCCCATATGGCATGACAACTTGTGCTTCACTATCCTCAGCCTCAATTGCATAGGATTGCCTACTAATGTTTGGTTACATCTTTGAGTGTGCGCTTCCACACATAGCAATCACTACTCAGTAGCCATGTTGTCTTCAGCTTACCATTCCCCTGCATGATGCAATAACTTTTAACTGACATTACAATTTGTATGTATAGTTTACATATTTGTCTTGTTTTGTATGCACAGCGCGTACTCGGAGATCGGGGGAGGACAACTAGAGTTTTATTAATTTCCAATGGGAATACATGCCACTCACATTATATTTGGCCATTGGCATGCTTCTTCAACTAAGCCATCCTTTATTTGCAGATGACATTGCTCCGTTTAGCTACTTGCTGAACGTTACTCGGTTAACATCCATGTACATTTCTGCACATACCTCTACTCTTGCACGGACAGTTTACTGTTTCATGTATCGCATATTTTACATCATTTGCATAGCTTTCACCTACAAATGGGGTAATTTGCATATAGTAACATTGTCCGTGCAACGTTCGTTTGAGGGGCTGTGTTACACGCCCCTACAGGATATTGCTGAATAGCTCGGTGGACATCTTGCCTTGCTCTACTCTTACTCTACTCGTACGCCGACCAAAGCTTCCTGAATCCTGGCCTAAGCTTTGATGTGTGCTAATATGTCTATTTGTGAAGTAGGCATGGCTGTAGGTATGTTTTGACCTGCTACGTCTGTCATTTATACAGAACACCTCCCACTTTCATCATTTGTAGAGGTGACAGCCCTATCGGGACTATATGTACAGCTTTGACATTTGACAAGTCCACACATACCTGCGGTCAATACAAAACTGACTACTTCAGCACTTTTCATACCTTCAGATTTGTCTTGTAGTGGTATAGTCGATGATACTGTTTCCTATAACATGTATCTGTTTCTGATACAAGATATGTCATTTTATTACACCACTACACACAATATATGGAGAAATCACAGGCCAGATGCCATTACATTCCTTTTGTAGGACACACCCACCCAGAGTGTTGTGTTCCTCACAAAAGCCAACAGCTGCTGATCAAAACATATTCTGCTATCATCTACCTTATGTGTTCGCTGGTATTTGCGCTTTCCGTCAGTGGCAGAACTCACATGCGTGTGTAGGAGACTGAACACTGTCTCGGGGACACTGCATAGCACCCTGAGGGACACATTTATGTTGTTTCTATTAACCTTCCACATTGACTATCACAGGGCATTAGTATTCATCCAGATTTGTCGAGGTACATGCTTTTGACTTATACATGTTTTGTCATTTGTCATCACGTCTTTCTTCACACCTGTCCACCTAATCGCACTAGCTCTGTACATTTATTTAGGTCAGGGTTACCTTCATACCTCTCAGCTGTACACATTCTGGGTAAATGTCCCTAACTTAGATGTTTGATTTTGTTTCTTTTTTAATAATATTGTGCAATGCCTTTCTAGTAATTTAGTGGGAAGTCATTTGGGACTGTGGGGTTAGACAATAATGACAGACATTTGTTATTTACAATTAATAACCCTCAAAACATTCATATATTGACTGATCCATTATTCTATCCACGTTCTGACTTTGTAAGAGGAATATTTGAGATATTCCCAATTTGTACTTATTTTACAATGCATTTGTCCAGATGTCTTATTCTGATTGAGAGGTATGGTTACCATCTTATTCGTACGCATGTACGTCCATGATAATCGCTTACACAACACTGATATAACTCCCTACATCTTCCCCCAATAGTTTACATGATATCTGGTAGATGGGTTCTTCATTTTAGGAAGTTAGAGGCATCTGCTATACCAACATAGGTATATTAATCACTCCCATGGGGCGGACCTCATAAATCTGTGCCAACCAACACCTAGGCACCTAGGCCCATTATTGCATACCCATGATTCCCAGACATGACACCCCTCCACAGTAGTCATAACACATATTTAATGTGAGCGATAATAAATTATGACGACACTTCTAAGCACTATCCACTATCCGCATGTCGGTACATATGTCTTGCATTCTGTCAACCCATGTGTTATTACATTTGCACAAGCTACTGTTGCATGTACAGCTATACTGTAGTTGCGGATGACACTTCTTTGCAGCAATCATTACAGGGCTGTGCATTTATAGATTCACTATTTTTGGAGTCCTGCAAAGGACACCTATATCCATGTTTAAAGAGTAGAACTTACAGATCTGGCACACTGATACTTTCCGGGCAGTAGTTTTGGGAGCAGCAGTGTATTTACCTTAATTGCATGTCTGTTATGTGTATCCATACTAGCTATGGTGTAACCTATTTATGTACATGTGTTATATCTATGAGGACATTTGTTTATATGTTTGTTAGGTATATATCAATTGATGTTGTATGTGTTTGAGTGTATGTATATATATATATATATATATATATATATATATATATATGAATGTATGTATATATATATTTATATATATATATATATATATATATATATATATATATATATATATATATATATCTGTACATTCTTTTATATATATATATATATATATATATATATATATATATATATATATATATATACATATATATATATATATATCTGTACATTCTTTATTTCATATATTTATTTAGTTTAAGTCTGCGGATATATATATCTATACACAAATGTATATATCCATATATAGACATTACGTGTAGAAACTAGCATTCATTTGCTATGCTGTGAGCGGATTACACATGCACAGGCGCACTTGCATTTCCTTATTGTGGGTTACACGCAGGCGCACATGCATATCCTTATTGTGGGTTACATATGTTTACTAAGTCTTTGTGCTTATGTGGGCTTTATTACTTGTGACAGTACCAGTAAAATATCTCTAATCCGGTTAATGGACATATGCGAAACACACGTTCACCTTTACATATTTAAATGTCTGTACAGCATAGACGCATTCATTACACTTTAACATTATATGTGCTGTAGTCGTAGTTGAACCGGGACTGCATTCACGTTGGCCGGATGCTGTAACCACTATACGTTTGGTGTTCTGACTCATTTATATGCATACCCATAGTACATAGCTACATTAACATATGCCTCACCGCTTCACTTACGACACAGGCATCCATTCTCCTGCTGGGAAAAATGCGGTACTACATGTTACACATTCCCTATTCCTTACTGCTCTGGACCCAGACTGCATATTTCATCACTGTAGGGATATTCAGAACCCCAAGGCTTATAGTCCTGACACATACAAGTCTTTAATTGTCAGGGTGTTCATGTGGTGATCTGGGTTTAGGCTTGTCTGCCTGGTGAATGGAACCACCCTGACGATGTTCAAATGTCAGACAAAGCACATGGACAGGGTTTGTACATTTTAAACATTTTATCTGTGTTTACAGACACAGGTGTTTGGGCACCTGTCAGCAGCTAATGATGTTTGCAATAATAATATGGGTGGGGGTGGTTACAATACATAATCCACGGTGAGTAGTGTTCCCATTCACATTTGACTATTTCCTGTATTCATTCTTACGAGGGTTATTATTTTGCACATGACTTAACTATGAATTAACTACAGGTATGCAGTAGTACAGTCAACATATGTGACGGTTTGTTACAGTATAAATGTATGGACCTCTGTAATACTGAGGACTACCCCCACATCCTTCAAAACATTTCATGCTTATGTACATACTATTATTCAGTGAACTTTCGAAGTTTGTGAGAGCAGTAATTACATCTGTCCCTATTTGTCCACCCATCCTTTTAGGCTTTGTCCAGGTTTTATTGCTGTAATAGGTTTAGAGGTGGTGTCGGTATGTGATTGAGTTGAATATATACTGTCGATAATTCAGTGGGGTGTAGGGTTACCACTTGTTCCTCTTTGCGAGGGGAGGTCCCACTTTGGACAGTTGTGTCCTGCGATGACACCTAAGATATGGCAAATGTCCTGTGATTTTAAGACAATAATATATTTCTTATTTTCTTTACTAGTTGCATGATACAGGTATTTTGTATCTGGTACACATAACTATTATTTAGGATAGCATAAGCTATTCAAATGCTATGGAATAAGCTTTTATCTTGGCATACACATGTAATTCTGTCCTTTGCACTGGCCGGGGGTATATTTTATCCTGCAAATTCTCACATTTCTACAAGGGATGTCCCACCTTGGCCATCTGAACAGGTGGCAACCCTAGTGGGGTGACCTACATGGTGGACAGCTGTTCCATCCTGCGTAGTATGTTTTGCATGTCTGTGTAGAAACTGAACAGTACCGTGACTACACATACATGTTTTGTCCAGATGTGTACAGTAATGGACACCGTGGCGTGTAAACAACTCTGAGGTTTCAACAGGTTACTTATCCCACGCGGGATGTACACACATTTTGCTAGAACATTAACGCGCGGGCATTTGGATTTACGTACCTGTGATGGGATGTTTACAGACATGGTATACATATTTGCAATCCTGACACTGCCTAGGACGATACTTCCTACTACATATGGGGAATACTCGCTATGTGTAGGTGTATGGATGCGCAAGGCTGGTAGCTGGATTTGGTGGATATTCGGACATGGGTGCAGGTTATGTGCTATACAGGGGTTGTTGTGTATTGCATTTGCATGCATGGGTTCTGCTTTTGGATATCCCGGTTCCGCATATGGCATCCTATGTGTATGTGATGGTTACGTTCCTGTTCATGTGTATAGCACATTTTAATATACATATGTTTGTGTGTGGTTGGTATACAGTTTGGACTGTCAGGTTTCTTTACGGTTGTTATATAGCCACAACTGCCCAGCTGTGTACTATCACTACCACTGTGGGACTGCTGGTGACCATGCCCATGGGGCTGGACGTGTGTATTGGCGGCGCGCTGACATGATGCGCTTCACTTCCACTGGGTATAACTGCTGACAGTGCAGTACATTACAGACACACGATTTTAAATATCATTTGTTCCATGGACGGGAACTCATATTGTGTTGCATGTATTTCTGTTTGATTCTCCATTTTGTGTGGCCGGGAAATGTCTTGCATGCTTTGCATACGTTTCATTATCCACAGACACTGATAGGTGCGATTACTATTGCAGGCAGGCTATAATATTCAGCAGTTTAGGCTGCTCATCGCCAGCCGACATTGACACGCCTCCGGGCGCAGCTTAGTAATGCCCCATGCACTTGCACACGTGTCCTATGCACGTGGATGTGGTAGCGGCGCACCTTCATTGATATGCATATGGCGCTACTACACCATTTATATGCCGCACGGCCGGCGCAGGCCTTACACCGGCCTTGCACCGAGCTTCATGAATCCAGGGGACTATCTTTGACATTCTGTACATATGAATTTCTCTTTAATGACTCCATGAAACTTATAACTAATAATGTGATAGCTGTTACTGTAAGTCTTACTACAAGTCATGTATAAAATGCCACTAGTGACCTGTTGTTCTTATAACATTAGAGTGATATTATTATATACTCTATGAGTATCTAGCTTTGTGATTTGTACAAAATATAACTATGCAATAGTTTAGATGATTCCCACTTAATGTTTCTTGACCTGTATTAGACATTTCTGTGCCACGTGTACACAATTGTGCTTCTTATTCTGTATTATAATGTTATAAGTGGGAGCTTTTCTCCCCGGGTCTCCACTGAAAAAGGAGATGTGTCCTGCTGGACTTCCCCAGTTAACAAATGTAAAATAAATAATAAAATAAATAAAATAATCTGCAGCAAAAAGCAACAGTTCCGTATTTTCACATAACAGTCAGCATGCATCTGTTAACTGTAAAAGGAAAGTATGCATGCAGTAGTCTGTATGACAAAAATAACAGTACAGTATTAGAGAGTAGTCAGTGGTTTTGGTTTCGAAAACAACACTTCCCAAATATCCAGTACTGCTAAATTTTCATTGTTATTGCATTGTAATTTCAGACCTCTATAGCAATGGCACAAATGGCCTTCCATAAACTGTAATCCGTAAAACTGGAACATGCATATGTGCAATATATGCACACATGAAGGACTGGTGGGCTGAAATCTGTGCTATAGTGTGCCTCTGTTATGAACTGGGTAGTCTTATAAGTGATAAAGAAATCTTTAGTATTAAAACTAAAGGTAACAGAACAGATTGAAATAATTGCATAAATGCTTTGTATGTCACATATTAAGTTACTAATGTTCTCGCTTTTTTCACCCCGATCCTTATCTTCTCTCTTTTTTTTTTATTTTTTTATTTATTTATTTATTTTTTTGTGTTTTGCCAAGGGACAGAAGGGTAGGCCTATCTAGTGATAAAGCCGCCACCTCTGCCACTGCTTCCGGATGGAACCACTGGCCTATTCTGTGGGGCAGAACTATCTGATGGGCCAGGTAGTGCAGCAGCACCAGAGAGGGTGCTACCTGATTGCATCACAGATGTGCTGGGCCTTGGAGCAGGTGGAATGGGGGCAGGTAGATCCTGTGGGGCAGGCCTACCTCACTGTTTTGTGGGGAGTAAAAAAATAAAAAAATAAAATAAATAAATAAATAAATAAATAAAGAAGAGAAGATAAGGTTTGGGGTGAGACAAAAACAAGGAAGAACATTACCAACTTCTTATGTGACATACAATGCATTGATACAATTATTTGACTGTACTCTATTACCTTTGCTTTTAAGACTATCATCTTCTAACAAATACCTTTTTTGCTGTTAAGACCATCCATTTCCTAACAGATGCACACTATACTACAGATTACAGCAAGCAATAATTGATGTGTTCATATATTGCACATATGTGTGTTACAATTAGACTGATTACAGTTTACAGCAGGCCATTGGTGCCACTGCTTTAAACCTCTGACATTACATTGCAATACTGATGAAAACTTAACAGTATTGTATATTTGAGAAGTGTGGTTTTTGAACCCGCAACCTCTGACTACTCTCTAATAGTGAACTGCTGTTTTGGCCTCCAGACTAATGCATGCATACTTTCCTGTTACAGTTGAAAGATGAATGCTCAGTTTCATGCAACTGCATAATAAACCAGTAAGGGTATCTTTACTTTTAATGCTAAAATAAAGTACTGTTTGGATACATATATACCACAAGCTTGTCACATTCATGCCAATCTAGCAGCACGGGTTCACGCATTCAGTTCTCAGTCTGCGATGGCTTCAGAAAAAACAGAACCGAACAGAATACCATTATGAATACCAATCCTGATTATATCCAGCTTTTAACTCTTACAAGTAGTCTTTGTAAGTAATACTTATACTTCTGTGGGGTGCCCTCAGTCCTACATTCCTTGATCCAAAAGTTGAGGGTATCCATCTTTCTCATCTGGAAGTCTCTGTAGTGATTCCTACATTGTTCATCAGTGGGTGGGATATGGGTAGCACTGGTCAAAGCTCAGGCAAGACTATTCCATGTCTCTGACTTGTAATCTGAGCCACAATTTTCCTCTGCTAAATCAAAGGCCCATGTTCATTCACTAGGAGTCCAACAAACAATTTGGAGTCCTGGACACCCCATCTTTGAGCATGGAATCTCAAAACCTCACCACAAACACCTACCATGCCTAGCACAAATCAAGACCAGTGCAGGATGATGTTTTCCCACCAACTGGAAATATTGTGCTTACTGAGAGTGCACACTTTTTGGTTTTGCAATATTTGAAAGTGTTGCGTATCCCTTACCATTTTGCAAACACAGTAGGTGAGGGTGCACACTGCCAGGCAATGTGTTTTCACAATGGCCAACAGTCTTAATTGAATGCATCTGGTTTATGTTTCCAGCTGGCTGTCTGGCTCCTGTCTGCTGCCGGTTTTTGCACTGCCACTCTGTTCACAAATCAGATGAGAATAGCCAAACACATTTGTGCTAAGCAGTGCATTGAGCAAAGAGTGACCCCAAATAAATATATATATATATATATATATATATATATATATATATATATATATATATATATACATACATACATATATATATATATATATATATATATATATATATATATATATATATATATATATATATATATATATATAATTTAAAAAATGAAAAAGAGTTGATATGAGGAAACTCAATCTATGACATAGATAGTAGAAAATATTAGTACACATGAAATATGTCTACATAGGTCTGGATCCCAACTCTCACTCCAATGCACCATCAGAAAATAGGATGGGTGCCTTATCCATCTTTGTTAGAAAAACAGCTTTGCAGCAAATAAATGAAGTAATTCCTCACACAACCAAGTGCCACTGAATGTGCACTGATATCAAGGCATAACCTGTTATTTGCAAATGTATTATATTTAATATTTTGGATGTAATGCACTTAGTTATCACACAACCTGTTACAATAATTTCTTGCAAATATACAGCTTTGCCTTACCTTTCTGTGTTTCTTGGTCATTCATTAGTTGTCTAACCAGTACTCAGAGACATGCAGTGTGTAAGCCAGTCTATATAATTTACCCTAAATGTGTGAGGATGTTAACTGGGAATACTGATATGCAGTTGCCATTGATGAAGGGCAGGATGGCACAAAAAAGCATAGCCTGCTCTTTTTGGGGGGTTCCTGTTATGGCACATGCAACAGTACACTGTTCTTTTCAGGGGGTGGACCCAGGCTGAGCTACTGTTATGGCACAAACAAGGATATGTTTCTCATGTTACTCTCATTGTTTTGCATCCTGCCTGTTTGATCTTGTAAGGGTTGTAAAGTCAGAAAACTGCAATGTGTTTCATTACTTTCTAGCATCTGTCTGTTATGATATCCCATTACAAACGTATGGTGTTAAACTGAGGGCATGGAGTGATTATCAGTACACTGGAGAGGTATCAATGTCTGAATCTTTGATGCCTGAGGCCTACTATTTGCTAATGGCACTTACATATCAAATGCCTCTCTGCTGTCACATGTTACATTCATTTGTGTACAAATCTCCCACCTTTTACTTGCATACTGTAGCAAGTGATGAAATACCAGGATATGTAATAATATTATTATACAATACAGTACATGCTTAGGATTTGTTAATGCAACATTTGCCACAGTGTTAGTTCAGGGCTGACTGTGATGCAAACAGTACACAGCCAATACAGTGAGGTAAAGGGTCTGGGTCTGAGATGAGGCTGTCAGAGGTTGCAGAGTTCCTGTATTGTGTCCCTGTCCACCCTATAGCACTCCACAATGTCCATGTCATGTATGTCGTGATAAGTTCAATATTGCCTGAAAACTCTTCTCTGTCTCAATCTAGGCCTATTGGGAGCAGCAACATTGTCTGCAGCCTTCAGCACATACAAATGGAGTTAAGCAGCAGCAGGTCCTAACATTCTGTCTGTATAGACTTTCTGTGTCTTTATTCCACTATTTTTGAAATCCACTGGAAAAACAAGCATGGAGTCTACATGGTTGCTTTATAACTTGTTAAATAGTTCCACCATATTGGTTGATTAGCATGGGATTCAGATGCTTATGCTATAATTAGCATCTCTGAAACACAGGCTAAGACAGATGCAATTCATTAATAATCTACTGTATTATAAAAAGGCAAATGTGTAACTAGCCAAACTGATGTTGAGGACACTGGCTACATGTTTGCAGGATTTCACAAAAAAATAATTTATTCCAAAGATATCTTTACAGAGGCGTATTGAACTGCAGGAAGTATGCTCCCATTTTGTTACCTACATACTGCATATGCTGGTATATATTAATGAATAATGTGACACAAAGGCTTTTATACTTGTATCTGTATGCATTAGTTAGAAGTGTACTGATGGCATGGTCATGTGTGTCAAGCCATTTCAGAGGTGACTGACAATACATGAAAATAGAAAGCCGTGTGATACATATGTACAAATATTTCAGGGACAGATCCTTTGAAAACATATCTAGCATTTCAAAGATGTTTTATTAGCAAAATGAGTCATGTGGCTGTTCTTTTGTGGGTGGGGGAGTAAAGAAAAGTTAATATTATGGCACAAACTAGAATGTACTGTTCTTTTGGGGGGGGGGGGTCACAGTTATAATCCATTAATAATCTACTCCATAATCTACTCCATTTTAAAAAGACAAATGTTGCTCTTTCTACTCTCCTTGTTTTGCATCCTGCCTGTTGCTAGTATTTCACATCTGTAGACTGTTTTATGTTTTTCCAGTGGGTACTACTGGCTGCCTAACTTTACTGTTTTATCTGGAAACAAGTTACTTGTATTTATGTGATACTTATGTGTATTATCATTTTGTTGTCTTTTAAGACACAAAATGTCAATGAGGCAGAGACACCCCTTCAGTGAAGCAGAGAATAATATCATCATAAATGCTCTTTGTCAGCATGGGATATTTCTGCTGTGAAGGGGTTGGTCCAATATGCATGAAATACTATGAGTATGGCATCAGATGGTTGCCAATATCAATTATGTGGGTGGCCACAGCTGGACCTTTAAATAGGTGCACCACAGGGACACTGACATGATTACCTCTGCATGGAGGCAAGCAGCTGCTGTTGCCTGGGACCAAAAGGTAACCAGGGGAGGGCCTGCTACAGTCTCACTCCCAATGAGAAATTCTTGGTGAATATCCTCCAACATGAAAGCTCACCGCAGCATGGACCACAGCATGTAATTGACGTGGGCGGTGCTCCTTCTGCATCCCAGGAGGAGCTTCCAGGTAGGCTTTGTTATATGACCTGCTGAATATTGTTGTATAGTAAAGCCATTGAAATAAAATTTACTTCTGTGTCACATGTTTTTTTTCGGGGTAGGGGATTGAAGATTGCTACAGTGATAAGCTCAGTTTGGAGTTGTCAGCCACATTCCTGTTGAACGTACAGCTAATGCAGCTATAGAGGAGTACATGTAGTTTTCACTGTCTTACTATTAAATGTGATGATGTTGCACTTAACTCTTGCCAAACATCATCAGGAATCCAGTGACATATGCCTCCTGGATATGGTAAGCATAATAAGTATATGTCAGTACTGCAGATCAGTTTAAAGAAATATCATAATGTGTCATTTTAGGCCTGTTGTTTGTATTGCTGTACTGTCTGTAATAGTGGCAGCACTTGTAGTTGTTTAGCATATAATGCACCATAGTAGTGTAGGTATTAATACATGCTTGTGTTTCTTCCTTTATGTCACAGGTGATCAAGACAGTGGGAGTGTGGGCCCTGTGCCACCTAATTTCAGTGTCTCTTCAGACACTGATGATTATGGTGGTGAAACTGAGGCACATTTGGGGGGTGCAGAGGTTAAATCTGACATAGAGGTTGACATCCAGTCACCCCCTTCATTTTCCCCAGACACAGCTAGTAGGCCTATGCATAACCAGTCCACTGAGCCCACAGATATTGGACAGGTGGAGGGCGAGGATGTTGATCAAGGAAGTTTGGCTACTACAGTTTCAGTGCCTGTTGAGTCTGGCCATAGCCCATGTGTGGGCAAGGTGCCACAAAGGAGGGTTGATAGGGGTGCTCAGAAGGAGCCTGCTGTTCCTCCTCCACCTGATATAGGTGCCTCTTCCCATGTCACTCAATGTATGTTTAGGGCTGTCATGGAGGCACATTCAGAAAGGCACTCCAGACAAATGCACAGGGTTGTAGATGTTACACAGGTTGACATGCATGACTGCTACACTGTGTTGCCGATTTACTGGATCGGATGAATGACACGTTAAAATTCCAGGTGTCTATGATGGACTGAGGGGTATCTGTCAAGGAATGAGCAGTATCTGTAAAGGAAAATCTGCTGGGAGGGGAACATCATCAATGTGGCTGTAGCCGATCATGCTCCCATAGTGGCAGTACTTCCACTGGTCCATCGGTTAGTGTGCTGTCCACACCCAGACATGGCAGGCTATGGGGTTGTGATACTGGTCACTTCCATGAATATTGCACATCCAGCAGACATTAGTCATGCTCATGTAGAAGCACTGCATCTGACCTTGTGCATGCAGTTGCCAGTGCAACTCCTGGCAGAGCAAGTTCTTGTGGTCGGGGGTGACAGCTATGAACTGCCAACTCTACCATGCATGTCTCACACTTGTCCAACATAGAAAGATATAGAGCTAGCACTGAGCTTGGTTGTGTTCATGCAGACTCTTACACACCACTGTCACATGGAGGACCCTTACAGACACACACACACACACACACACACACACACACACACACACACACACACACACACACACACACACACACACACACAAAACAGTTACATGGTTCAGCCTGCTTGCTTCCCTTCCTCACTCACTCACACTCACTGAACTTTTGTGTCAGCCTAGGCATCCTGCCCCCGTGCAAGTGATGCTAAATGTGGCATATCCCTGGTTTCTCTCTTCTGAATTTAGGGATACAACAGCTTTGTGTCTGATGCACAGAGTGCATAGCTACATTAGAGCCTAGTATATCTGCATTTGTGTTGTTGAACTGACAATTGTAACTGTCACTTATATTTGCCTTACAAAGTTATACAGTGGATAGCATCATCATGTCAATACTTTCTAGTGTATTCTTTTGTAAGGGTTGTGAATTCAGGAACTGCAATGTGTCTCATTACTTTTGAACTTTTCTCTTTAATAATTTTCCAGTACATACATATGGTGCACATCATAAGACATACCATCACATTCAGATCTCAGGATTGTATGACATCACTGTAGTCAAACTCATCAGAACAGATACAGTATAATGCTCTCATTTGCATGAACCTCACCAGACAAATGCAGCAGATGGACAGAACACAGGGCTTTCTCATCAAGATAACATAGGGCCTACTAACCATGCCATGATGTATGTGGCTAGATTAGAAGACATGTCACTGTAATCTGTTTGTTATCTGACTACATTGTAACTGTTATTTTATGCCTCTTAGTTTTGGTTTAGGCACTTGAGCTGAGGCCCTTTGTTTTACATTAAGAAGATTTGTAGTCTACACTCTTGTGGGAGAAGAGGGTAGCCTCTGCCCTTCTGAGTTGGGAATTGGTTGAAGGCTTATTGTGGCTGTTGTTCTAAGTGCCTTTTTTCTGGTTTAAGCACTTGGGTTCCAAACCAGTTATTTTACACTAGGAAGGTTTGTGGCTTACACTTTTGTGGGACTATTCTACTGAATTGTTGCTTTATTTAAACTTTTTTTTTTTTTTTGCTGTTGTGACTGCGATTTTCTGCATTTTGAATTTCTAGCACTTCTATATTTTATAGTATGGGCTAGATTCAGGCTTGCTGAATCTAGACTGTTTGGTATCATTTGAGCACTAAAACCAGTCATCTTACATTAAGAAGGCTCCCCTGCACCCTTGTGGTAGAAGTGTATAGCAAAGGACCTATCTGAGTTGGGTATTATTGGAATAAGGCTCAGTCTTGGGCTTTCCCTTTGTTTACTTTTATTTTAATCATTTAACTTTGCTTGTATTTCAGTGTCATAACTGGCTGAGATTGCACTCAGTTTGCCAGAGCTGCTCAGAGATTGCACTGCTGCTCTACAAGCAACTCAGTTGTGCATTATGAAGCATTGATGCAGTTTTCTTCCCCTACCCCTCTGCTTTTTGTTAGTCTTACAGCAAAACCTGGTCCATGTAGCCCACTCCTCACTAGTTGTTGCAGTATATACCTGCCATAATGGACGGACAGTTTTCCACCATTTCTCCATCCAGCCTGATTGACATGGGTATCCTGAGGCAATGTAGCAATTGCCTCATGTATACTGATTGCCAGTTACTTCTAAAACAAACAAATACAGCATGTGAGAGCTGTATCTATACTATGAGTTTGGAATCAATTGTCTTACATAACAAAAAAAAACAGATATTCAACAGGTTGCCAGCACATACACTTCACCTCTTCCACATAACAAGCTCACAACACATAAATCCACATATGCGGATGTGCTCGCTAGAATCCTACCTAAAGATCAGAAACCTCCCAAGTGCAAATCTACTACACACACTGCAGACCCAACAGAATCCACTTTGCATAATAATGCACACAACAGTGTCTCAGCCAATAAGCCCCTAAGGCAAAACACCTCAAAACCAAATGACTTGGTTATAAGTGACTCCATAGTGAGACACACTGGTGCCACCCTCACCAGGCTAGACAAGGAGAAGGTCATGGGCAGCAGCCTGTGAGGTGTCAGGATCCATCAGATTATGCACACACTCAAGTTTTTCAACAACAAGTACCATTATGACTTTGTCATAGTCCATGCTGGAGTGAATGACTTGAGATTTATACACTATATGAAGAGAGACATGATTAAGCTCTCAGATTATGTGTCCCAGGCAAATATGTCCCTAGCCCTAAGCAGCATTCTATTTTCACCCAGGATGATGCCTCAATATAAACAAAAACATGATTGACTTCAACAATTGGCTTAGCTTCTTTTGTCAAACCAGGGTGATCCAGTATCTGTCAGCTTGGGAAGATATTTATTTATTTTATTTAACATTTATTTACTGGGAAAGTCTGACTTGGAACTAAGCCAATTTTTTCAGCAGAAGCCTAGGGAGAAACACTCCAGATGCATGTCTTTGTAACACCCCAGCTGAGAATCAAACCGGAGAACCTCTTGCTGTGAGGTGACAATGCAACTGCTGCACCACTGCACCATCCATGGTTAACAGACCACTCTGCTTTGCCAGAAATGGTCTTCACCTGATGCCGATTGGCTTTTGGTTACTGGCAAAGGTACTTGCCTCCCCCATAGTGCATTTTTTAGGCAATGTCATAACAACTAAATTCCCGATGTAAAAAAAAAATCCACTAGAGACAAACTCAAGGTATTGCTGCTTAATGCAAGTAGTCTAAATCAGAAACTGCACTCACTGGAAGCACTTCCTACTCTGGAAGATGCTTAAGTATGTGCAGTCAAAGAGACATGGTTCAAGGCCACAGACAGCCCCTTGGTCATGCAAGGCTACAATACCTTCCACACGTTCAGACCTCAAAACGAATGTGAAAGAACTAAAGGTGGAGGTGTATGCATCTTCATTAATGCAAATGCACTTTAAGACTGATCAAACAGTACAACTCTCTAGAGCTACTCCAAGTCCAACAAACTGTAGGTAAAACCCCCTTCCATATCATTGTTAACTATATGTCCCCCACCATGAGCCATGAAAACCACTCTGCCTACTTGGACCTACTTGAGTCACTCACTATACAACCAAATGCTTTGGTCATGTGGGATTTCAACTATCGATCTATCGATTGGGAGTCATATATGAGCAGAAACACACTCGCCTTAATGTTCCTGGGCTTTGTTACTACAAATGCTCTAAAACACATAGTCTGCACACCCACAAGGGGCTCGAATGTCCTAGACTTAGTACTCACCAACATAGGGGGTCTCTGCACTATGCCCTGTGTGTTGCCATCCCTGGTAAGGTCTGATCATAATTCAGTCTCGTTTGAATGAATGATCATACCTGACCCCCAAGAGCAAAAAGTATGAAATAGTTCTCCAACGCAAACTATAGCCTCCTAAGTGATGCCATAAATAGTTGCAACCCCCTGCTACCACTGTCAGCAATGACTGCCATACAGAAGTGTGCACAAATGCCCTATATAAACACCTATGCAGATGTATAGACTCAGCTGTACCTGATAAAAACAAGGTCCTCACAAAATAACAAGCTACTCTGGTGGGTATCAAGCATAAATAGTTTATACAACAAATGGAAGAAACTAATGTCTAAGAACTAGAGGGAATTGACTCAGCAGAGGAATGACACCCTCCACAGCTTGAACAAGCAAATTAGATATCTTGTAATGTCATCTAAAGGCAATAATAAAGCTAATCTAGCATTCCTAGCTAAATGTAATCACAAGGCATTCTTTAGCTACACCATAAATCTAAAGGAAAGGCCCAGCCTTGTCCTAAACTAGTAGTTGACAGTGTGATGACCCCATTTATACCTGGGCCAGTAACTAAAGAGCCTCAATCCTTACCACTGTCTCCATTAAGACAGCATCACTGAAAGGAGGGATAGAACACACAATTTCCCCTAAGGGTACACTGGGAACAAGCTCCAAACCTGGGATGGAACTATTTCCTTTAGTCCAGATCCCCAAATAAGTCTTCACACTACCCATTGCAGACCACTGTGTCCAAGTTCTGGGTATCTGACAAACTCACTCTTAAATACTTGATAGTCGCACATACAAACACTGTTGGGAAAGACTGGCACAGATTTACCTGCTATGTCCTCTTTCCCAAACTACATGGTAACTCTGCCACCAGCAAAATACCAGGATACCCTTCAAAAGGGGTGTTCAATTATATAGAGTAAAATAAATATTGATATAAAAGGTAGCATGCAATCCAAGCAGTAAGGCTTTTTGGGGTGGCCCTGGTGTTATCATAATAAGCATAAACACTCTCAGGTTACTAAAAGTATTTTCTAATTAATCAGCCACAATAGAAGGTAGCAAAATATTTTATAAATAAAAATGATTTAAAACATACATACACTGAATAACTGATTTCAATAAACCCCACATTTTCACACAAGAATTACAAAAATAACACTGTAGGATAGGTTTCACACTGACTGAAGAATAATTATCTAACTTTAGATCCCTAACTGTGTAAAGGTTAACTGTCCCTGTCTAATCTAATTAACTCAGCAAGGCAAGATGTACTCTTTCTTCTGCAAGCAAAACAAGAATATATGTCTTCTCTTCAGGCTGTTGTCCGGTCCTCAGCGACTGGAAGAGCAAATCCTATTATTTCTGCTGAACAGCTCTGAAAAACTCTGAGTGATAAATACTGGCCTGGGAAACAATCTTTGACTATTAAACAACTGATGCAACTGAATTACACTGAACTCAACTGACTCAGCATCCGCTTTTTTATAGCAGAATCTTTTTAAAAGTTACAGAAAGCTATTATGAGAATTCTACTCTCTCATTTCAGACTTTTTGAAAAGTAAACAAAAACAGCTGCTGTGGAGATTCCATTCCTTTCATCTTTGGCACATGATGTCATCACTCTAAGTCAGCTGACAGGCATAACCTCGATTCAGAATTCTTTAAAAAAATTACATTTGGTCAGCCAGAAAACACTGTTTGATTCTAAAATTTTACATAAACCAAAGTAATAATCAAAAAACATAAAATTATTTACAAAATTATAGTTAGTCATGCAGGTATATATAACACAGGGTAATTTACAATTATTTACAAAACTACAGCCAGACATGCTAGCACAGATAAAAATATCTGATATCCTCACAAATGGTGTCACTCATACTGACCTTGAGGGCATAACCAACCTGCTAGTAGACAGATTTGGTGCAAACTTCAACCCCCTGTCCCCATCAGACATACCCCAAAGCATACTTGTCTCCAGTCATCTACCTAGTATCTCCAAAGCAAATCACCGGTTCATTTCTTGGCTGGGGGTGACTTCTGTGTGGAGTCTGCATGTCCTCCCTGCATTCTTGTGGATTTCCTCCGGCTGCTCCAGTTTCCTCCCATGTTACAAAGACATGCGTCTGGAGCATTTCTCCCCAGGCCTCTGCTGAAAATTGGCTTCATTCCAATTTGGACTTTCCCGGTAAACGAATGTTAAATAAATAAGTAAATCAACCTTAACTTCACTCACTATGTATCCACAGTGGTAAGGAAGGCCTTCTAGGTTACACATCTCATAAGTAAAGGCATCACATCCAGAGCTAAGGATGTTATAACTCCTCTGTACTTATCCCTCATCAGACCACTAATAGAGTACTGTATATACCTCACCAGACACCTGCAGCAGCTGGAGAGACCTCACAGGTTTCTCACCAAGAAAACTGAGCACTTTCAAACATGCCCTCCATGGACAGACTGAAGGCTCTGTCACTGTACTCTGTATCTTATAGGCTGCTGAGAGGCAACTTGTGTCTTGCCTACAGAGCAGTCTAGGACCCTGCCCTAATGGAAATGGTTTAGATCCACAAGTCACTTGGGACAAGATTCACTCACTCTTGGGACCTTAACCTAGCCTGTGACAGTAACAGGACATGCTGGAGAGACAGATATGCCTCCCATTGATTGCCACTCCTCTGAGAAAAACTCCCAATTCACATCAAACAGATCTTGCCAATGACTCTATTTAAGCATAAATTAGACAGCTGTATGGGAGACAATAAATTTACCCCAGGGGTGCCACCTAATTCTCTGTTGGATAATGGTAGTTGTGGCTGATCATAGATTTGTACTGCAAATATAGACCATACAACTTGGTCAATAAGAGAACAAGGGTATAACATGGTTAGGCGTATAAAGGCCCTAGGGCCAATAGCCTAATATGAACCTAAGGTGACATCTGCCTGGGCTCCAGGCCAGTGTCTGATCATGCCCTGGTGGGATGACTGCATATGCAATAATCTGATATAGCCAATTATATCAGCATTGGCTATTGAGCATATGATAACAGTGTCCTCCATGCTGGTGTAAAATGCTCTATGTAATGTCAAGTAACGGATCTCACACACACAATTTCTAAATGTGTACTGAAAGTGATTCACTTCTTTTGTGAGACTTTTCCTTCTTCGACTCACTGTGACCATGGAGTTGGTGTAATAAATTTAGATGGTATGGGGGTGGCTTGCCCCAATATTGGCGAGTGCAGGGGGACATGCCCATTGCATAAAATATTTATTTAATTTTTTTCACCAATCCTGATTTTGAGCATTATTTTTTGGGCATTTTAGATTGTTGGCTTTTAGGGTTGCCACCTTTTCAAATGCCCGAAGTGGGACATTTTTGGTACAAACATTAGAAGATTTTGCAGACCAAAACATACCCACGGCCAGTACAAAGTACAGAACTTCACTTTTTTGCCTAACTAAAGCTTATTCTTGTAGTATTTTAGTTGCTTATTCTGTTTCTTATAATAGTTAGGTGTTTCAGATACAGAATAACTGTTTTATGCAACTATTACATAAAATATAGGAAATGATTTTGTCCTAAAATCTCAGGACATTTGCCATTTTTAAAATTTTTTGCAGGACACAACTGCCGAAAGAGGGACTGTCCCTTTCAAAGTGGGACAGATGGTAACCCTATTGGCTTGGTGTAAGTCAATGATTCATAATAGAACTAGCATCTTCTGATGAAGAACATGTGAGTAGAGCAGTCAAACAATATATTGTCAACTGTGTGATCAAGTGTGGTGGCTTGATGTAAAGCTTGTACAGACATTGACAGTATGAGTGTATGTATAGGTGATATGTCACAGGGACACTTATGGACTGGCAGTGGTGACTTTCGGTGTGTGTGTGTGTGTGTGTGTGTGTGTGTGTGTGTGTGTGTGTGTGTGTGTGTGTGTGTGTGTGTGTGTGTGCGCGTGCACATGTGCGTATGAACATGCACAAGTGTTTGTGTGTGTTCAGTAAATATCAACAGAGTGAAGGCAAAAGAAATGGAAAATATACTGCTAATTGCAACAAATAAAATCAACCATGGAGTTTGGTAGACTAAAATATATTATTTTGTTTCAGTACTTTTAATATTGGGTCATGTTAAAGGTAGATTAAACAAAAAGTGTTTTTGCTTCAAGGTGAGGTATTTGGAAGCTCTCTGAAACAGCAAAAGAGAAACAAATTCCGAGAACATCACTGCCATAGCTGGTAGTAGAAAACGGGAAGTAAGAATTTTATTTTAATTTTTCAAATTTTAAAAATCAACATTTTATGTAGTGATGACTGTGCTTTAAAATGAGGTCAAGCCTTACTCACTATGCAAATCACACAAATTAATGGTTTAATTACTGCGGTAATTTTAAATGTGAACTTAAACTTTCAATAGAATATTAACAAAACAGTAAAAGCTATTTTAAGGATTGCATATAAATATAAAAGACATGAGAGAGGTCTTGAAATCCTTAAATGTGTCATTAAAGTCATGAGTTTAATGCAAGAAGCAATATGAAAAGATGACCCAGTTTATTAAATGACCTCAGCTCTGCACTGTTAAGATAAATGAAACCATGAAGTGGATTTTTTTGAGCAACTAATTCATTCATCTGTGTGCTGTCTTATGTTCATTTGCTTTTGTAAAAGTCCCTTATAGCCTAACATGATCAATATAGTTGAAAATATAACCAATTACTTATCAACTGAAGAAATTTAAAATGTAGTTAATTTCTACTCTCAACAGTTTTACAATAAGAGATAAGCAAAACCTTTTATAAAATAATTCAATATTATATTTCTCCTAACAAGCCTGAACCTGTCAAATTTAAAGCTTTATCTTAGCTAAGTAAGTATTTTACAAAGCTGCTACTACAGTATACTTGTATTTGGCCTACTCAGCTTACACTGTAAAACTTTTTAAGGCACGTGTCAAAAAAAAAAAAGAGAGAAATTCAGCTGCTTGTCTTCTTCTTCTTCTTTCGGCTGCTCCCATTAGGGGTCGCCACAGCAGATCAGCTGTTTCCATTTCTTCCTGTCCTCTGCATCTTGCTCTGTCACACCATCCACCTACATGTCCTCTCTCACCATATCCATAAACCTTATCTTAGACCTTCCTCTCTTCCTGTTACCTGGCAGCTTCATCCTTAGCATCTTTTTCCCAATATAATCTGCATCCCTCCTCAGCACATGTCCAAACCAACATAATCTTGCCTCTCTGGCTTTGTCTCCAAACCTTCCAACCTGGGCTGACCCTCTAATATACTTATTCCTAATCCTGTCCATCCTCTTCACACCCAGTGCAAATCTTAACATCTTCAACTCTGCCACGTCAAGCTCTGACTTCTGCCTTTTTGTCAATGCTACTGTCTTCAACCCATATAACATAGCTGGTCTCACTACTCTCTTGTAGACCTTTCCTTTCACTCTTACTGGTACTCGTCTATCTCAAATCACTCCTGACACACTTCTCCACTCACTCCATCCTGCCTGTACTCTCTTCTTCACCTCTCTTCCACATTCACCATTACTCTGAACTGTTGATCCCAAGTACTTAAACTCATCCACCTTCACCACCTCTACTCCCTGCATCCTCACCATTCCTCTATCCTCCCTCTCATTCACACACATATATTCTGTCTTAGTCCTGCTGACCTTCATTCCTCTTCTCTCTAGAGCATATCTCCACCTCTCCAGGGTCTCATCCACCTGTTCCCTACTCTCACCACAGATCACAATGTCATCTGCAAACATCATAGTCCTCGGGGACTCCTGTCTGATCTCATCTGTCAACCTGTCCATCACCATTGCAAATAAGAAAAGGATCAGAGCTGATCCTTGATGTAATCCCACTTCCACCTTAAACACATCCGTCACTCCCACTGCAGACCTCACCGCTGTCACACTACCCTCGCACATATCCTGTACTACTTGTACATACTTCTCTGACATTCCCGACTTCCTCATACAATACCACAACTCCTCTCTAGACACCCTGTCATATGCTTTCTCTAAATTCACAAAGACACAATGCAACTCCTTCTGACCTTCTCTGTACTTCTCCATCGACACTCTCATAGCAAACATTGCATCTGTAGTGCTTTTACCTGGCATGAAACCACACTGATCACTAATCATCACCTCCCTTCTTAACCTAGCTTCCACTACTCTTTCCCATAACTTTATGCTGTGACTGATCAATTTAATCCCTCTGTAGTTACTACAGCTCTGCACATCACCCTTATTCTTAAAAATCGGTACCAAAACACTTTTTTCTCCATTCCTCAGGCATCCTCTCACTTTCCAAGATTTCCTTAAACAATCTAGTTAAAAACTCCACTTCCACTACCATTTCACCTAAACACCTCCATGCTTCCACGGGTATGTCATCTGGAACAACAGCCTTTCCATTCTTCATTCTCTTCATAGCTATCCTTACTTCCTCCCTGCTAATCCACGCAACTTCATGATTCACTATCCGCACATCATCCAACCTTCTCTCCCTCTTATTCTCTTCATTCATCAGCCCCTCAAAGTACTCTTTCCATCTGCTCAACGCACTCTCCTTGCTTGTAAGTACATTTCCCTTATTATCCTTTATCACCTTTACTTGCTGCAAATCTTTCCTAGCTCAGTCCCTCTGTCTAGCCAATCGGTACAGGTCCTTTTCTCCGTCATTAGTGTCCACCTTTCATACAACTCTTCATACGCCTTATCCTTAGCCTTTGCCACATCTCTTTTTGCCATGCACCTCATCTCCTTATACTCTTGTCTACTTTCTTCATCTCTTTGACAATCCCACTTCTTCTTCGACAACCTCTTTCTCTGTATACTCTCCTGTACTTCTTCATTCCACCACCAGGTCTCCTTGTCCTCCTTCCTCTTTCCAGATGTCACACCAAGCACCTTTCTAGCCATCTCTCTTAGTAGCTCTGCTGTAGTTACCTAGCTATTCAGTAACTCTTCACTGCCACCCAGTGCCTGTCTTAACTCTTCCCTGAACATCAACTCACAATTACCCTTTTTCAATTTCCACCATTTGATCCCTGGTGCTGCCCTCACACTTATCCTCCTCTTCTTGATCACCGGTGTCATCCTACAAACCACCATTCTATGCTGCCTAACTACACTTTTCACTGCCACCACTTTACAGTCTCCAATCTCCTTCAGACTGGCCCTTCTACATAAGATAAAATCCACTTGTATGCATCTTCCTCCACTCTTGTATGTCACCCTATGCTCCTCCATCTTGTTAAAATGTGTATTCATCACAGCCATGTCCATCCTTTTTGCAAAATCCACTACCATCTGACCTTCTGCATTCCTTTGTTTAACGCCATACCTACCCATCACTTCCTCATCCCCTTTGTTCCCTTCACCAACATGCCCACTGAAATCTGCTCCAATCACCAGTCTCTCACCCTTGGGTACAGTCATCAGCACTTTATCCAACTCACTCCAAAATTTTTCTTTCTCATCCATCGCACACCCAACTTGTGGAGCATATGCACTAACAACATTCATCATTACACCATCAATTTCCAGCTTCATAAACATCCCTCTATCCGACACTCTTTTCACCTGCTTGTCATATTTATATACTCTAGCAGTATAAGCTACTGAATGCCATGCTGCTTACACTACACAGCACCCAACACTGTATGTTCTACTTATTTAAAAGACTACTGTGCTTTATGGCTTTTTTCTGAGATACTAAATATGAAATTAGTAGAAGTCCTCACTGCTGTCTCTTTCAGTAATATTTTTGCTGTTTTAAACAAAAAAATCAAGGTTGTAATGTATCTTTTACTTTAAGGAATTGCTCCATTTGACCTTAAAAAAATAAGCCTCTTCATTGTTGTCTCACCATTGGCTATTGAAGCCTATTTCTTAAAGTTTAGCTCCTTTTTATCATACATTTCCAATATATAATTTCTAAACTAAAGGCCTTTTTCTTATTTGTCTACTTTTTGTTGTAGGCAAAAAGCTACCCCTTTCAAATGAATGTGCTATCATGATACATACAAGCACAACCCAAAAAAAAAAAAGTATTAGTATTTATTTATTTATTTATTTATTTATTTTATTTTACATTTGTTGACCGGGCTAGTCCAGCTGGAGGTATGTCCATTTTCAGTGGAGGCCTGGGGAGAAAAGCTCCAATGGTTATTACAAGTTTAAACAAAAACATAAAAGGATAAAAAGATAAAAGGATGAATACAAAGATGAAAAGATTGTATACAAAAATTGAGTTAGTAGATTATATTCAAAATTGAGTTAGTACGTGTAATACACATGTAAGAGGAAACAGCAATTACAAGATAAGATTAATAATCAAATAAGTAAATACTTGCAATACACAAATATGATAAAACAAGGCATGAATAATAAATTGTCAAACAAATGTGACAGAATTAATCCTTTTTTTTTTGCTGTAAAGTATATATGAGATTACATATATATACAAAAGGGGGGAACAATCAGGATACAGGAAAAAGAGAAGGAAGAAGTTATGGTAGTGGAAAGGAAGAAGGAAAGGTCAATCAGGGTTGGTACAAGAACAAAGCCAGTATTTATTAAGATGCATTTCCAGTTGTTTTTTAAATAGTGGAAGAGTGGACAAGGATGAGATATTGGATGGAAGTTTGTTCCACATTTTTCCAATTGAGTTGGAAAAAAGGCAGTCTCCTGCAGAGTTATTGGGTTTGGTAATATTAACCAGTAGTTTGTTTGAAGAACGTAGGTGTTTCAGGTTATTGTAAGGAGTAAAGAGGTTAGAGAGTACTGGTGTTTTAGATGGTTGATATATAATTTTGTGAGCTGTTGATAAATAAGCTTGTTAGGAAGTTCAAGCCAACCTAGTTGTTTTAGGTCCAGACAGTGGTGAGTTCTAAATGGGGATCCTGTAGCAAATCAAGCAATATTATGGTAAGATGTAGCAAGTTTGTCAAGGTTATTTTTAGAAAGATTAGTGTAAATAGGGGAAGCATATAGAAGGGTAGAGATAAGGTGAGATCTGGTCTGTAAACACTAAATAATACACATCTGCTGATGGTTCTTTGCAGCTGTAAATGAAGTACTCTCAACCTTGTTACATTTTGTGGCATAAGGCAGCATGGGGAGAGTTACTAACAGTAAAATGTTGGCTGCTCATTTGACTGTATTTATAGGTGAAGAAAGGTTTGTGTGTGTGTGTGTGTGTGTGTGTGTGTGTGTGTGTGTGTGTGTGTGTGTGTGTGTGTGTGTGTGTGTGTGTGTGTGTGTGTGGTATCTGCCTCAGAGGTCATAGTTGGGGGTTAGATAGGGGGTAGGTATGTGTGCATTTTGGGATGAGTGAGATTAGTGGGGATTGCTCAGTGTATGGTGAGTGTATGTATGAATGTTTGTGCATGCAGGGATGTGTGTGGATTACACACCTAAATTCCTCTTGACTAATGATATGTCTCATTTGAGAACAATTATACACTGTGGATAATAAAATCAGCTGAGACCACCAGTCTTATGAAAAACTACATGCAAATAAAAAGAAATGCAGGTTGTTCCAAGCAAAATAAACTTTTTTGTGGTTTAATCGGTCATGCTATCTGTCTGTTAATAAAGGCCAGCTTGAGTGATACACCATTTTATTGTAGTTTTCTTGTTTCTATTGAGTCTTTGTGACCTCAGGTATTGCTATTGTGGCAAAACTTGCATGTATGGGTGGTGTGGGTATATGTATTATTTAGAGACAGGATTAAATGAAATTGTCCATTACTTGAGATGGACTTGTTTAAACAAACATAATCTTTTAATTATTTGTTTATTTATTTAGCCATTGTTGACCAGGTTAGTCCCACTAGGTTAGTAGGCTCTTTTCAGGGCAGAACATAGATGGTATTAGGGCACTAGTAGGGACAATTTGGCCAGGATGTGAGGGAACTTTCCCTACTATTTTCAATAGGTACCATAGGATCTTTTACACCCACTTGAGCTACTATCCAACTCAATCAGATGAGGCCTCAATTTAACACCTCATCCAAAGGATGTATCACTCAGGAGTGTAGCAACTATATGAATAGTAAAGCTGATTTGAAAGCAAATGTCATGCTTGCGTGGAAACTTCCCTTTCTCCAAGAAACAGCAACTCTTAATCAGGTCCACTGAGAAGATAGGTGTAAGGCCACAACTTCATGTCATGGTGACATGAGTGTCATCCACATCAGAAAGACATTTTGACAGATTATTTTCATTCAAAATAATAAAATAAAACAAGCAGAAGACTGTAGAACAAAAACTTGAAGTGAATAAATGGTCCAGGCAGCAGAAGGAAATGGCTGAATAAAATAATTTAATTTAAAAATAAACACACAAGCGCTTTCACCTTGACACAATGCAGGGCTTTTTTCAAGTGAAATTCTTTCTTCACAGCTGTGTGACAGTAGACCTAATAGATATAACTTAGGGCTTGGTGGTCTCTCTTCCCACATGGGAGGTCACAAGGGTTTGTACATCTCCCAGAAAAAAAATATCCTCTGGATTCTATGAATTGTGACATTCAGTGACATTCAGGGAAACCATTTTGGAGGTTTGATACTGATTAAAACTAACTTCAGTGAGTCCACATGAATCATCTCTCTGGCTTTTAAATCTCTCAGTGACTGCTCTGCTAACCTCTTTGTTATCTCAGGGGTGCATCCATATGGTCTATTTATTCTTCTTGCAGCAGCAGCTTAGTAAAGTGGAGGCAGTGCTTTCGTCAGGAAAGAATATTGGAGATTTTGTATTATGTCCTAGCTTTACCCCTATACATGCCAATGGTATGTTGAACATGGGACATACAATGGGCATTATATGAGTGCCACTCATATTCTTGAGATATGTAAGCCCACAGAGGGTTTACTTTCTTGAGGGAAATGATTGCACTGGCTGTCTCATCTTCACTGAGGAACACAAATGAAGCATATGTTCGTGGGCATGTTCCCATCTTCTCCTACACAGAAATAAGTGAGTGATCTCAGTCTCAGTTTCCTAATACCCCCTAGATGTTCTTTGTGTTTCACTGTTGCAGTCATCACACTTGAGTTATCTGCCTGCAGGTAGCCCTCAGTCGGTCCGAATACCAGTCTTGGGATTTCTGTGTCAGATGCTGTCGCCTCTTCCATGACGTCATGTCGTCAGGAGTATAAAACATGCAGCCGATGATATTACATCAGCTTTTCTTGCCACGTGGGATCCCAAAGCCAAAGCAGTTCACAACTGCTGATCAGCTGCAACCTGAAATTTTCATTTTTCGAGTTTCAAACCTGAAGTCTTCTAAAGCTAAGTACCTCATTGGGGATCCATTTTTCTTGCTCTAACCGATGTCAGAAAAAGTTAACAATTGTTTTGCCTGTGGAAAGCAAATACCTCACAAAGATTTTCATTCTTACTGAGTCACCTGTTTAGGCCCAGACCACGATGTCCCTCACTGCTGGTTCTGTGCCTTATTCAATGCCCAAACTATTCATCGTCGGGCTATTTGTCTCTAAATTCTTTCGCTCTCATTCTCCGTATTCCAAAATGATTTTGATAAGCCATCCAACTACTGATCTTCTGAAAAATGCAAAGATAAAGACAGAGACAGACCGCATAGGTCCAAAACTGCCGATGAAGCTTCTGTTAAGCTAGTTGCTAGTCCGCTGGTACTCGGTGAGGCACTTTTGCAGCCCCTGTTACCCACTTCTACAGATTTAAAGGTCTCTACTTAGACCCATTTGGAGTCAAGTATGCCGCGATATGCTTCTTCAACTATGGAACCTGCAGATATCTCTTCCTTGGATGGGTCCGGAGCCACTGTGCAGGCACCGGCTTCGGAGGGTGCATTCAGACCTTCCAATGTTCATATTAAACTGACTACTTCATCAATGACTAAAACTACTGAATTTCTCAGGCTCAGAGTTCGCACTACCCCTAGGAAACTGATGACCAAAGCACATTCTCAAGCTCCCATGCCACAGAAACAAATGCTTAGAATGGCTAACGACCTTATTATTTTAATTAGGGGAAGCCAGCCTTCCCCTCTAAAAGACAAAGAATTGATTTTCCTTCTGATTCTACAGACCATGAGTCTGATGACTCTGACCCCTGTGATTACCAGGACATACCCTTAGCTACCTATGAGGATTCAGATGCAGAGGATTCCATTCTTCTGCCTACCCCCTAGAGGACTTTTCTTTCAGTGAAACCTTGCATACCCTAAGAGAGCATTTCTGCTGGGAATGCCAGGACTACCCACAATCCAAAAAGAGACTGAGGGAATTTTTAGACTTGCCTCAGCATAGGCCTCTAGCTATACCCTTTGTCCTGGATATTGTAGATGATGTCTTCATGGAATCCAGTCTTACCCCTGATGCTTTACCACCAGCTCCTAGAAAGTCTGACAGGTACTACAGAGTACCTGACTCTCACAAATTTCTCTTTAAAAATCCCACTGCGGATCCAGAGACCATTTCCCAGGGACCTAAAGGTATTAAGGCTACTACAGCCAAAAACCCTACTCCTTCGGACAGGGATTCTAGGGCTCTAGACAGATGGGGTAAGAAGGTATATACCTCTGCAACTCTTGCCATTAGGGCTTTAAATTGCCAGTTTCACATGTTGAAGTACCAGCAGCATATTATGGAACTAATTAAACAAAAAATACTGTTGATTCCTGATTGTGCAGAAAATAAAGACTTACAAGAGTTAATGCATTCTGCAAACCAAGTTGGTAAACATACTTTGCAGTGTGGTTTTGATGTCTTAGAAGCACCTTGCAGGGCTGCTGTCACTAGAACTGTTCTTAGAAGGCATGCTTGGCTGAAGGAACAAATCTTGCCAGACCATGTCAAAGCAAAATTACTAGATGTTCCATTAAACCAAGAATGTTTGTTTAGCTCAAAAGCAGAAGAAGCTCTTAAAAAGATGGAGAAAAAAAGCTAAATCTATGCAAACTGTTAAGGATTTCTTACAGGTACAGCCACCTAGATTCAGCAGGCATTGGCCTTCAAAAAACTGGTTCTTTCCAGTCCCTCCCAGACCTTCTCAGTCCAATCCGAGGGGCAACAGACCACAAAGACTACAGTCTCAGGGTATGCACAGATCTAAACAATGAGTGCTCCCTCCTCAAAAACAGGGAGTGGTAAGTCACCCCCTTATGTAAAAAGTTCACAATGACTTGCCCTTCATCCTTCCCAGCCATGCCCAAGTACTTGCACCCCTAGGAGGAAAACTCGCCCCACATGCAAAAAACTGGGAATATATTACCCATGATCGATGGGTCTTAAACATTGTATCCCAGGGATACAGATTCTACTTCCACTCACTGCCAACCCCAAGTGGATTGCCAGACCTTCCTCCAAACCAGTGGGCAGAGGCTCAAAAGCAAGTACTTTCTCTTCCCAGTATCAGGGCTAGTCAACCTGTTCCAACAGAGCAAAGGGGACAGGGTTTCTACTCCAGACTGTTCCTGGTGCTCAGAAATGAGAACTCTTGGTGCCCTATTCTGGATCTGTCAACTCTCTGCACCTTCCTGGTGGTACCAAAATTTAAAATACTTACTCTCCATCAGCTGCTTCCTATGCTAGCCAAGGACTCCTGGCTAGTCACCCTAGACTTAAAAGAAGTTTATCTGCACATCCCCATAAGGGAATCTTGCAGGAAATATCTATGTTTCAGGGCAGGCTCTATGCACTATCAGTTCTCTGCAGTTCCCTTTGGTTTATCTACTGCACTCAGGGTATTCACAAAGTGCCTGGCTCCAGCCAACCCAGCTAAAAGATTGTATTCCTGGGAGAAAGCTTGAACACAACTTCCCAGAGGTCATTCCTCACTCCAGAAAAGCAGGTTTATTTGACAAATTACTTCAAACTACTGGCCACCCATACCCAGCTATCTACAAGATAAATACTGCAAGCCCTAGGGTTCATGGCCTCATGCATTCTACGAATTCCATATGCAAGACTGCGTATGTGGAAACTTCAATGGTACTTAAAAAGTCTCTGGTGTCAACATTCTCAGGACCTGGAAACAGTGATTCGTATCATTCCTTGCCTAAGGACAGAGTTCCTTTGGTGGGCAAAGGCTTGTAACCACAGCAAGGGACTCCCTTTCACTCAACCCCCACACTGCCCAAACCCTGACAACAAAGGCATCAGACTATACATGGGGGGCTCACATGGCAGGCAAATACATTCAAGACAAATGGAGCCCAGGACAAATTCATCTGCATATCAATCAAAAAGAAATGTTAGCTGTACATAATGCACTGACAGCCTTCAAATACCTTATCCTGCCAGGAAAACTCTTGATAAAGACAGGCAACACCACAATTATGTGGTACATAAATAAGCAGGGGGTAACTCATTCTACCCACTCTGCAGGTTAGCCATGGCTCTGTGGGACACAGATTTGAGCAATCAAGTGCACCTGCAAGCTTAATTCCTGCCAGGCAAACAAAATTCACTGGCAGAAGACTTCAGCAGAAATCTAATGGACCCACACGAGTGGAAACTGGAGCCCAACTCATTCAAACTTCTAATACACAGGTGGGGGACATCAGAGGTGGACCTCTTTGCTTCCCCACAAAACCTTCAACTGAGCAAATTTTGCACCAGAAATCCCCACAGCCAAGCATGGAAAGTGGATGCCCTATCCTTTACATGGGAAAACCTCTCAATCTATGCCTTTCCCCCTCTACCCCTCCTTTCAAAAGTACTACTCAAGATCAAACAGGACAGGCCAAGAACAATCCTTATTGCACCAGACTGGCCATACCAGCACTGGTACCCACACCTACACAGTCTGATAGCAGTGCCACCCTGGCACCTTCATCAGACCCCCCTCTCTGCTGCCCCAGCAGGAGGGATGGATTTTTGCGTCCTCAGCTGCAAACCCTGAACCTGGCAACCTGGCTTATTCCCTGAATACATCAAAAGCAACTCTCAGCAAACAAGTGCTGGATGTTATCCTTGAGTCCAGGGGGGCTAGTACTAGTAAATCCTATTCAGAAAAGTGGAAAAATACTGTTCTTGGAGCCAGTCTCAAGGAAAGGACACAGCCATGCCCACCTTACCTCAAATCCTAGATTATCTAGCAGAGCTACTCCACAAAGGCCTATTCTTCTCATCAATTAAAATCCATGCCTCTGCCATTTCAGCTCATTACAATACTGAGCCACCCCTGTTCTCTCATCCTCTGATCAAACAGTTCCTGAGAGGAGCAAACAATTTAAGTCCCCCAAGGAGAGCTCCCACTCCTGCCTGGGACCTTAACTTTGTACTAGAGAAGCTCACGCCCCACCCCCCCCTTTTTGAGAATGCTGCTACAGCAGAGTTAAAATTCCTCTCTTGGAAAACAGCCTTACTTCTAGCCATCACTTCAGCAAGAAGAGTGTCTGAGTTACAGTCCCTTATGGCTGTGGAACCCTTCATTATCTTCCATGCGGACAGGGTTTCCCTCAGGACTAACCTATCATTTATGCCCAAGGTGGTATCCAGTGTGGCTTTAAATCAATCCATCCATTTACCAACCTTTTTTCCTAATCCTCAGAATAAAGGGGAAAGGATCCTGCACTCCTTGGACGTGCACAGACAGCTCAGGTTCTACCTTGACAGGACTAAACCTTTCAGAAAATCTGACCAGCTGCTAGTCAGCTTTGCTACATGGGCAGAGGGCAAGGACATTTCAAAGCAAACCATTCCTAAATGGATAGCACACTGCATTAATTTCTGCTACAAACACCATGGAAAACCTACCCCACAGGAGATCAGACCTTATTCCACTAGGGCTACCTCAACCTCTACAGTATTTCTCAGGGGAGTCCCTACCAGGGACATCCTGGAAGCTGCAACCTGGAGTCCTGTACACACCTCCACCAAGCATTACCACTTACCTATCTTTTCTAAATCCAGAGCTGGATTTGCCACAGCAGTCTAACAAGGCCTGCTAGCCAGCCCTAATACTTCTTGACTGCCACCACTCTTCCTCAGCTTTGGAAATCAACCCAAGTGTGATGACTGCAACAGTGAAACATGAAGAACATAGTACAGTTGTGTACACTTACCATAAATGTAGATGTCCGAGTGTATTCAATGTTGCAGTCCTGGTTACCTTCCCTCCAGCCCCCTGTCTTTTCTATACCTTCTACCTATCCTCTTTTTTGGCCATATCTTATGGAAATGGTATTTACTTTTTACTGGAGGTGTTCCACACCATGTGATTGCTTCCTATTTTGGGGGCTCCTGATATCTGGGGCAAGAAAAACTGATGTAATGGCATTGGCTGTATGTTTTATACCCCAGATGACCTGACATCATGGAAGAGGTGACAGCATCTGATGCAGAAATCCCAAGACTCTGGTATTCGGGCCGACTGAGGGCTACCTGCAGGCAGCTAACCCAAATGTGATGACTGCAACAGTGAATACACTCAAACATCTACATTTATGGTAAGTCTACACAACTGTACTTTGTCTCTGTGATGAAAGAAAATAGTGCCAGCACAACTATCTGGAATTTTGTAAATAATTATATGTCATTTGTGAATACCAACATGATTTATATAGAAGTGTGACAAAGGGAGATACTGCCAGCCCAGCTATCTTGCAAATAATTATATGTCATTTGTGAATATCAACATGATTTATATCAACATGACTTATATAAGATGCTTGTGTTACAACTGTATTAGGGCTGTATGTAATATAAGATGGTTTGTACAGACGTGTGCTAAAGAGGCATTTTACAAAGTGCTGTTTGAAATGTATCCACAGTGTACCCTACTGGAATATAAAAGAAATGCACATACACAATTGTAACTGTTTAAATGTACATATTTTATCAGGGGAAACTGGAAGACAGGAGGTTAACTTGCAAAACTTCAGAAAAATAGCTGAAATTAAATTACCTTATGGCTAGGCCATAAAAAATGTTATGTTTCAGTTTCAGTGCAGCAACGAACACAATGTTTGTGCTGAGACGTTTTCTGTATTGTATTGGAAGTGTTTTATTGTTATATGACTTGGAGGATCTGCAAAGATCTGAGGAAAAGCCCTTGTCTATGTATTTTCACAGGTGGATGCTAAGTACTGCTAGCTTTCAGCAGTGGGGCATTTACATGGGATAGAGTCAGATGACAAGAAATTATGTCATGTCATTCTGCAAGCTATCCCAGCAGTAATATTTGAGATATAATTTAAGAACTCTCTGAGAGAGAGAGAGAGAGAGAGAGAGAGAGAGAGAGACGGAGAGAGAGAGAGAGAACATTCTGTCTTGAATCTGACAAGACCCATCCACTACACATCTGCCTTGCTGCTCTAATTAAGTAAGTTATTAGGGTATAGTAATTCTCTTAGATAGAGTTAGGAATATAGAAAGCTTAATTAAGATTTTGTATTTATTTATTTCAGACTCTCCTGCAATGTTGTTTTAAATATTTCCTGTGATTTTAAACTCTGCTCTCATTGTAAATATATACTGAGCATTTTCTTGTTCTTTTATTATTTATTTTTAAATATATTTAAACATTTCATTGTGGCTGATCTGTATAGAGATATTTAAGTTCTGAGAGTAATTGCATATTTATTTGGTGACACTGTATAGCCACTCCTAATAGCCTTGCTCTTGATCAAACTACCATTTGCATTGATAGTGGCATTACACAGTAAGAGTGGAAGCCCTTTGGTAAGGGCCTTAGAGTAGCTGATAAGGAGCTGGTTGATGGCTGTGATAACTACCTTATAGTTTGGGCAAAAAGGGGTCATAGCTACTAAACCTGTGCCAGCCTTTTCCAGATGTGTGTGTGTGTGTGTGTGTGTGTGTGTGTGTGTGTGTGTGTGTGTGTGTGTGTGTGTGTGTGTGTATAAATCAAACCTCAAAGAGTGTGTGTCGGTTACTTGGGCAGAGACATGAAGCTCTGGTTGGACAGAGAGGGTGCTGGAGGACTTGGCTTGGCCACTCAGCTGAGATCTCGACCCTATAGCTGTGCCAGTGGGGAATCTTATTGGGGATCTGGAGAAAGAGGGAAAAAACAGCCCCAGGCTGACTGTGGCCTCTGTGTGCTCTTAAGGGAAATTGCACTTGATGCAGAGAGCTGCATCTGGAAATACTGTCTGTGTACTTATCCTCCCAATGTACATACCTCACTGGTACTAGTGGTGAGGATTGAGGCTTCTTGATTACTGTTGCCAGTGGTGTGGTGTCACAGTCTCCCCTATTGGTGAGACCACTGATTAATCCTGTACCATCTGTAGTGTAGTCATGTCTCTACCACACTTCATAATGGGTACAAGTTTATGTATTGTTTTCTAATATCATTATCAGCATCTGTCTCACCTTATTTTTCTCAGGCACTGACTTTTAAAAGCAACAATAAATGCAATTCTTTTTCTGTCAGTGGGTTTTCTCATTGTGATTTTAAGAAGTGATTGCAAAATCTGTATAAAACAGATTTATCTTTGTTTTGTTTTGTTGAATTCATTACTTAATTGTCTGTAACCAGGTAGAAAATGTAAAAAAAATAAAGTGATAAATAAGTCAATGGAAGTTATTCATAAAAATAGCAGTAACTTAAAATGTTTGTTTGGAAGAAATAAGAAAAATTTAAATCATGAACTCTGTTTCAAGGTAAACGTATTGTCATATAAAGATAGCATTTAAGGAACTCTAAAATGAGACCTCCAATATCATAGGCCCATATTAAGAAAGGTAGCTGCTTCCACAAAGGCTGGATTATAGCATAATGGGGATCTTAAGTGGGTTCTAGGAACCTGGAATTGTATAGGGCTCAAAAAGTCAGAACTAAGATGTTAAGTACTGGGTCTAGCAGAGACCAACAACTCCCAAATATCCTGAATACAGAGATTATGTGACTGGATTCAGATGCACTATCCAAATGCCTGATTGTAAAGTGTCAGCAACATCAAGACACCATCTGCAAGCCTGAGGTAGAAGGCCTTACAGTAGTTCAGAGGAGAAGACACCAGAGTGTGAACTCCATCACAAGATCCATTGAGGAAACATTCTGCTTGATCCACACATCCACACTATGCTAAACAGTTAGAAATTATACGCCTTAAATATGGTCCTTGATTGTCAGCCTTTGATTAAGAGTCACATCCAGATTGTACAGAGAAGATCAAAAATCCAAATAATTTTCTCCATAAAAAAGTAAGGAAGGAATGGAACTGATGAAGGGTGGACAGTGACATGTAGAGGTATTTATTTATTTAGTTATTTATTTGACATTTGTTGACTAGGAATGTCCGACTGGGACAAAGCCCTTTTTCAGCAGAGGTCCGGGGGAGAAAAGCTCCACAATACAAATCTAAAAATACATGTTACAATACAAGTATAATACAAAAGATTAGCAATATATATCATGGTGATAAAAAAGGAGAATAGAGACTAAAGGAGATTATATAGCAAAAGTATGAAGGTCAAATTTTAGTTGGTCATCTATGATAGCTCCAAGGAGCTTAGTCTGGCTAATAAGGGTGATGTTAGTATTATTCGGTGAAAAGATGATAAAAGAGGATTTGACGTGGAATTGGGATTTGGGGAGGGAAAAGTAAGAGTTTTGTCTTTTTGGGATTAAGTATTAGATGGTTATTAGCAAGCCATGTTTCAGTCTGTTTGAAATAATTTTGTGTGAGGGTAGGTAGTTCAGTAGGATTGTCAGCTATAGATATAATAGCAGAGTCATCAGCATAATGTAATAGGGAAGACAGAGGACAGGATTTGTGTATTTCATTAGTAAAGATATTAAAACGAATGGGTCCAAGAACAGAACCTTGTGCGACACCAGTTTTGATAAGGAGAAAAGGAGAAACAGCAGAGAGCCATTTGATGGATTGCTGCCATTCAGAAAGGTAGCTCTTAAACCAGGAGATTGCTGTTGAGGTGAGATTAAGTTGGGACAGGTTTTAGAGAAGTAAATGGTGGGAGATGGTATCAAAAACTTTTGACAAATCTAAGAAGAGGCAAGAGACAAGTTTATTATTATCTCTAGCTAGGGAAATGGTACTGGTAAAGGAAATAAGAGCAGTAGAGGTACTATGGTCTGGACGGAAGCTGTGCTGTATAGGGGTGATCAGGTTCCTATGAATGAGGTAGGCCATGAGTTGTTTGTAAATGCAATGTTAGGCATTTTTGAGAGGGAAGAAAGTATGGCAATAGGTCAAAAGTTAGAAAGTGCTGTAGAATTCCCACCTTTGTGAATAGGTATAGTAAAGAACTTTTTCCAAAGAGTAGGAACAGTAGATTCAGTAATAGAGTGGTTTATGAGGATAGAGACAGGATGTGCTATAGATGTAGCATCAATTTTTAGGAAGATAGATGGAAGATTGTCATCTGATGGGGAGCAGGTTTTGAGTTTGAGAAGAGTTTTTTTTTATGTAATGTATGGGAACTGGCAGCTTTCTTGGGACTTTGTCATACGCTTTCTCTGAGTCTAGGAATGCCCAGTTGGACTCTCTCCTCATCTCTAGCTTCTTCTCAAGTATCTGTCTCAATGCAAGCATTGGGTCAGTTGTGCTGCATCCTGATCTGAATCCAAACTGCACATCTCCCATCTTACATTCTACTACTCTGTGTATTTGTTTGTTCAATCACCTTCTCCAGAACATTCATGCAATGTGATAGGAGTTTGATGCCTCTGTACTGCCCACAGTTGTGGATGTCCCCTTTATTCTTGTACACTGGCATGGGTATGCTTATTCTCCAGTCATCTGGGATACGAATTCTCTCCACACTGCTAATAGTACCCTTAGGAGCCATTTCTCCCCTATCTCACCCAGCATCTTTATCATATCTGCTGTGATCTCATCTGAGCTTGCTGCTTTCCCTGACTTCATCTTAGTGCTGTTCTTACTTCTTCTTGGGTGGGCTTCTCTTCTTCTCTCATTGTAGGCTGTTTCTGTGGCAGTACAGCTTCTGTGGGCTATTCTTCATTCAGAAGCTGCTAGAAATACTCTTTCCATCTGCCTTTGTTGTCCTCTGGGTGCTGAGCAGGTTGTTGCTGGCATTCCTTATGAAGAGTGTCTCACTATCGTCTTTATTTTTCTGTCTTTGCCTTGCAACCTGATATCGTTTCTTTGTGCACCTTACTGTGTCACTTTCCAGAAGTTGGTACAGTGCCTCCGATGCCCTATTCTTTGCTATTGCAACTTCTTTCTTAGCTTCTTTGTTAGCCAACCAGTAGTCCTTCCTACCCCGGTCAGTCTTTTCTGTCTCCCACTTCTTCCTGCACTCCTTCTTTCTTTTGATGACTTTCTGGACTTCTGCATTCCACCACCAGCTTTCCTTATGTACCTTATTTCCATACCTGGCTTGGCCACATATCTTTTCTGTACTCCTAATACATGCTGTATTTAGGCACTGCCATTCTTCAACTCCACCTATTTCCTCCTCTTCTTGGGGTGCTAGAGCCCTGAGTAATTCCTTGAACTGTTGTACTTTTTCTCCAGTCAACTACCAGGTCTTCAGCCTGGTTTCTGTTGACCTTAGAGCCTTCTCTGATTACTCTGATTGGGGCAACTAGTGGTTTATGCTGTGGGATAACTGTTTCACTGGGGATGACTTTGCAGTCATGGATTCTGCCCCAGTGCCTTTTCCTTACTAGGAGGGAGTCTACCTGAGTTGCATGTTAACTACTTGTATGTGATCTGTGACTGTCTCTCTTTCTGAACCATGTTTTGGCTACTATTAAGCCATTTGCCAGACAGAAGTCTAGAATGGCCTCTCCTTCTTTATTCCCCTTGCCCACCCATGTGGACCTAGGCAGTCCTCATATCCTGTTCTGTCTGCCCTTATATGTGCATTCAAGTCACCCATTATCAACACCAATTCATTTTGTACTGCTTTATCTAGTAGGTCCGGCAACTGCTGCCTGAATGCACACTTTTCCTCAGTGTAACAACTCTGCTGTGGGGCATAGGCTGAGATTATGAATACTGCCTTATCATTACATTGGAGTTTGACTGCCATAAGTCTGTCATTAATTCTGATGATATCCTTTACTGTCTTCTGAAGCCTCTCTCTCACCACAATTCCTACACCATTTCTAGCCTGCCCTCCACCTAAGTAGTGGACTCTGGATCCCAAGCCAAGTGGCTTTGCTGCACTGCCCTTCCATCTCATCTGCTGGATACATAGGATGTCCAGCCTCCTCCATATCATCATGTCATCCACTTCCAAGCTGCATCCTGTCATTGAACCTACATTAAGTGTAGCAATTATCAGTTCATGTTTGGCAGGTTGGTTGGTTTTATGTCCAGCTTTCGCTCAACAAAGCTATCCCAGGTAACCAAGGCTGGGCAACTAGACACCAGCCAGCAAGTAGTTTATTGACCCAGGGCTGCTGGGCTTTATGGCAGGCACACACTGGCCAATAGGGGCCCCTCCCACTGTTAGCACGTGTCCCTGGCATGGGTCAGAGTAGGCCAGGTCCTCAACCCAGTAACTACCCATGCCCATTTTTGGCAATATTAGTCAACATGACTGAATCACCTAGAGCCATATTTTACACCATTGAATGGCTAGCCCTGCCACTGCATGCAGTCTGTGCTCCATGTTCTCCTATCTTGAGGATACTGCGCACCACAGCAGATGCCCAAAGCGGTTGGTCTGTACAACTCTTCCCCCTATAGGGCACTATGTAGAGTCTGTGCTGCTGCCCACAGCTCCATTCATTGGTGAGTTTGAGATGGAAACAGCATGTTTTCATACATGGGAGAAGCCCTATGGAGATGCAGGGAGAACATGCAAACTCCAAACAGGAATTGGTCGGAGGTCAGGACTGAACCTTGTACCTTGTGCATGGGAGGCAAAGACCTTAACCACTAAGCCATCTGGTGATGCCACATCATTGGAACCATTATATATCACATTCATGCTTTATTACAGTAACACACTATGTATATATGCATAGAGAAAACTACCCATTGAAAACTTGATTTTCTCCAAGACGGGTAAAGCTAGGAGGCTGAAACTATTTAGGTAAACAGGGTCCTCTGGATGCTAGAAAAGGACACTGCAGTACTGTTCGGAAATCAGACAGCAATGACTCATCACCAAGCCTGTTTGCATGAAGGAAGGAGAACCAAAGTAAATATTTCACTTTTTCCGTTAAGTAGTGGACCCTCTTTGCATACAGGTAAACAATGCACAAATGTAAAAGGCAAAAGCGAACATGTATTATTTCTGTAAATAATCATTAATCATTATGACCCTTCCTCAGTAAAAATAGCTATTGTGGGTCTCCAAACCCACTTTACCTATGTACTCTCTTTCTAAGCTCAACATATTTACAGCTTCTGCCACAGACAAATTCGGGTAACAGGTATAATTTCTGCAGTCATTGCCATTCATTCTACTGACTGCCACACAATACCACTATGCATGATTGCACTTCATAGGGCAACTGACATAAATTTTTTAATTTTTTGCCAGTTAACCATGCCCTTAGCCACACAGAGTGCAAAAGGGGTTGGGAGAGTGGCCTAATCATTAAGGTGTTTGCTTTACAAACACAAGGTGCAGGGTTTGTGTCTCACAAGGGATAATTGGCTAGGCTTAAAATGGCTCGCAACGGCAGTTAGCTTATTACTAACCTATGAACCTATAATAAAGCCAAAAAAAATCCACAAAAGAAAAAAAAAATTAAACAAACTCCCAGATTCAATAAACTCCATATAGGTTCTGTACAGAGCCTACATGGAGTTTATTGGAGTATGCAGTACTGCTTATTGCATGGCATTCCGCAGCCTTCACCATGAATATTAATGATGTGCAGCACATGTAAGCAAAGTTTCTCAGCTCACCCCAGTGTTGCTGGTCCCAAAACCTATATACTGACTGTGGATCATTCCACATAACCTTTTAGTGCTAGTAATGTAAAAGGCAAGCATGCCTTTCCTGAAAGATATTGTAGTACGGAACAGAAAGGGTATTTCATTATATATTGACTGCAATCTTCAGTGATTTCACAATAAACTACAGATTTTACAAGGAAAAAAAAAATATGATACAAATATCTGGACATTCTGCAAAACTGTGGACAGTCTCCCTTTTGTGTTTTAATTTGTTTTTTTTTTTTTGTTTTTTGTTTTGTTTTTTTTGCCAGTGTTTGCACTATATGCTGGTTGGCATAAATATGTTTAGCTGTGTCACCTGGTTTCCATGAAGTGCAGCAGCACACAAACTGGAAGAATGGATCACCCAGGTTGTAGACAGGACCCAGACAGCCACACATATGAACGATATTTACTGTTCCAAATGGACTCCCAAAAACACCAGCACTCGAAAATAAAAAGAACTTTAATAACCAAACTTAAAAATATCCAGTTAAGCGCTTTCATCAATAGACTTCATCAGAACTAACTCATAATCAAACAGTTCTCCATTTAAACAAAATTCTTACATCACATGACATTCATTCATACATTCTTAAAGTGCTAGTGTCCATTCTAATTGCTCCTTTTCATAAACAATGGATGACAACCATATAGTACTTTGACATACATACTTATATCATTTGCATACCTATTATATCACAAGTAAATACATTTGTACAATAACTGAAAAGAATTAGATTAGCTTTGATAGTTAATAATTTAAAATCCGTTAAAAAACATTTAAAAAAAAAGATTTAAAAAAAGATTGTTTCATTTGCTAGTTGATTATGCACTTACCTACCTACTAAAATGGGCTTAATTAATATCTGCTCATTTAGTCCAGGGTATGCAGAAGCATTCAATTTAATTTGCCACCTGACCTCCTTCTCACATATTTTGTTTTTGATGTCACCTCCCCTTAAATTCTTTTTAATAACTTCCAATATTCCAAATCTAAACTCTGTACATATAGTATTGTCTTTTAAATGTTTCCATAATGCGTTGTTATAGTCTTCATTTCTAATACTATATGTATGATCGTATATCCTGTTCCTTAGACACAGGGTGGTCATTCCCACGTAGAAACATGGGCAGCTGTTACAGGTGGCCAAATAAACTAAATTGGTTGTCCTACAATTCCCCTTCTGATATTTAATTCTAGTTTTATTATAATTGGAAAGCACTACTTCATCCTTTTCAACAATATACTTGCATTGTTTGCACGTACCACACTTTGTGGTACCACATCTCCCTACTGTGTCCAATTCCTTATCAATTTTCCTTTCCAACAGTGCTTTAATGTTATTACCCTTTCTTGTGACAAAATGTGGCTCTTCCCCCACAATTCTAAACATCCTGTCGTCCACCTTTAAGGTGTTCCAATTATTCTGAATGATTTTCTTAACATCCCTACTAAAATTGCTGTATTGCAATACACATGCCATACCATATTTGTTGGCTGTTCCTTCTTGGTCATTACAGCCTCTATCCACCTCTGATGGTTTTTCCAGGCCCACTCCTAATAAGGGTTTATATATTTTACCCCATTGATTACGAACATATCCTGTAACATCGTTTATCAGATCAATCGGGTATCCCCTTTCCTTAAAAAATCTACCTATTTTCTCTATTTCAGTGTCCACATCTTCCCTTTCAGAAGTCATCCTGGCCGCCCGTATGCACTGACCCTTAATAATACTCTTTTTTTGGGCCCAAGGATGATTACTTGAATAATGGAGATAGGAATTACTGAATGTGTTCTTCCTAAAAATGTTGGATTTGAATTTTCCGTCCCTTAATGTAATTTGTACATCCAAATATGGTATAGTTTCATGATGTTTATTCATTGTAAATTTAAAGTGTTCACTACAAGAATTCAAATATACTGCAAAACAGTTTGAAAGAAAGTGTAAGAAGTTAAACAGAGATTTAGAACAGTACAACAAAGGAGAGGCATACCGATGGGTTAAGGATACTAATAGGAAGGGGTATCAACCAATTAATGTTTTTAAAAATAGACAACAGGAAAGGACAAAAGGTAGGGTGGATTATACGTATAATACCACGCATGTAAAAGATGGATATAAAAGAGGTGGGGGTAGGTACTACAATCGAACACCCAAGAATTATTATAACAACAACCATGATCAAAGTGTGGTACGTGCAAACAATGCAAGTATATTGTTGAAAAGGATGAAGTAGTGCTTTCCAATTATAATAAAACTAGAATTAAATATCAGAAGAGGAATTGTAGGACAACCAATTTAGTTTATTTGGCCACTTGTAACAGCTGCCCATGTTTCTACGTGGGAATGACCACCCGGTGTCTAAGGAACAGGATTTACGATCATACATATAGTATTAGAAATGAAGATTACAACAACGCATTATGGAAACATTTAAAAGACAATACTATATGTACAGAGTTTAGATTTGGAATATTGGAAGTTATCAAAAAGAATTTAAGGGGAGGTGACATCAAAAACAAAATATGTGAGAAGGAGGTCAGGTGGCAAATTAAATTGAATGCTTCTACATACCCTGGACTAAATGAGCAGATATCAATAAAGCCCATTTTAGTAGGTAGTTAAGTGTAGAATCAATTTGTAAATGAAATAATTTTTTTAAAATGTTTTTTAACGGATTTTAAATTATTAACTATCAAAGCTAATCTAATTCTTTTCAGTTATTGTACAAATGTATTTACTTGTGATATAATAGGTATGCAAATGATATAAGTATGTATGTCAAAGTACTATATGGTTATCATCCATTGTTTATGAAAAGGAGCAATTTGAATGGACACTAGCACTTTAAGAATGTATGAATGAATGTCATGTGATGTAAGAATTTTATTTAAATGGAGAACTGTTTGATTATGAGTCAGTTCTGATGAAGTCTATTGATGAAAGCGCTTAACTGGATATTTTTAAGTTTAGTAATTAAAGTTCTTTTTATTCGATTCTCGAGTGCTGGTGTTTTTGGGAGGCCATTTGGAACAGCATATATCGTTCAGTGTTGGTTATTAGTTGTTCGCTGTTCCAGATATCTGTTTTTCTTAGCCACACATATGAACCAGATACATTCAATTAATGATATTGTGCATTGTGCAAACACAGTAAGCAGTGTTGCACTACAATTAACAATGAGAACCTTACAATAACTGCTAAGATAGGATATATCATCTTACTAATCCTGTGGCAGCAGGTGTTAAGTATAGGTCTGGAGTGCAGATGGTCCAGAGCTCTAGTACAAAATGTGCAAATTTTGTTTTATTCTTGTGAGATTGCAGATTATAGCAATTAAGTGCAACAAGCACAACTGTTTTCTCAACCTTCTTGCTGTAATAGCTGTAAGTGTAGGAAAACCGTATATATATATATATATATATATATATATATATATATATATAGAGAGAGAGAGAGAGTACATTTGACTAGGCCATTTACACAAGTGTCTGTATAACTAATAAACTAGAAATTGCATTGTTCACCACTGTTGTGCATCACTTACTATTGCACAAACACAGTGCCTGCTAGTGCACACCCTGGACTACTGTGTTTTTGCAATGGTAAGTGATGCATGTTTTCAAATGTTGCAAAACTAAAATGCATTCACTCTCAGTAAGTGTGAGATGTGGAATGGGTAGGAAACAGCAGCATATAAAATACAATTGGTGGGAAATTCTCAGACATTGAGCTTGAATTATGGCAGGCATGTCTGGAGTTGCAGGGGAGGATGTGTGCTTTCAGGTGCAGTGTTGGGGTGTCACTGATTACTAGATTTTTGGTAAGCGATGTCCAACACATTCAAATGATACAAATCCAGAAAGTGCCCACTCCTTGTGAGATTCCATGCTCAAAGATGGGGTGTCCAAAGTGTTTGTTGGACTCCTAGTTTAGGAGCATTGGCCCAGGTTGTTGCAGTGGGACTATTCAGGCTCAGAATATAAATCTGAAGTCTGAAATAGTGCTGCCAGTGCCTTAACCAGTGCAACAGGTATTCCCCGCACAGATGAGCAATGCAGACATCATTTTTATGACCTCCAGAGGAGTAAGTGGGATAGCCTAGGCCTTTGGATCGATCAGGGAATGTCAGGCAGGGAACACCCTACAGTTGTGTAAGTATCAATTTCAGTGATTAATTGTAAGAGTTAAAAGCTGAATATAGTCAATAATGGTATTTATAATGGTGCTCTGTTCTGTTTTTTCCATGGCTGCTGAGGAGCTAGACTCGAATGTTCAGTCCCATGCCCTGCGTCTAGTAAGGATGTGAACACCCTTTGGTATGTATAAATCAGAACAGTACTGTCTAAATAGCATTTTAATAATAATGATTTAAAAAGTAATTTTGTCACATTAAAAGTTGGTATTTAATAGAGGTGAATCAAATTGAGCATGCATATCCCAAATGCAAAAGAAACTATGCATGCTTTAGTCTCTAACACAAAGCAATGGTTCCATATTCTCAAATAACAGTGACCATGCATCTCTAAACTGTAAAAGAGAAGTATGCATGCAGTTGTCTGTAGGACAAAAGAACAGTACAGTATTTTAGCATAGTCATTGGTTGTGGGTTCAAAAACCACATTTCCCAAACAAGAAATTCTGTTAGGTTTTCATCATTATTGGAATGTAACTACATACCTCTATACCAGTGGCACAAATTAAATTCTGCAAACTGTAATCAGTATAATTGAAACAAGCATATGTGAAATGTATGGTGGCTACAATCTGTACATTAATGTGCTTCTGTTACAAACTGGGTAGTCTTAATAGTAAGGAAAAAATATTTATAGTGTTAAAAGTAAAGGTAACAGACTAGAGTCAAATAATTGAATCAATGCTTTGTATTTCATGTGAAGTTACTAATGTTCTTTCTTTTTTCTCTCATCCCAACCATTTTCTCTTTTTTTTTGTTTATTTTTTTTCCAACAGCACAGTGGGGAAGGACTGTCCAATGGGATCCACCTGCCCCCACTCCACTGGCTACAGCAACGCTGCCCAGCACATCTAGTCTAACACCTGGTAGCACCCTCTCTGCCCCCTTGTACTACCAGGCCTCTCAAGTAGTTCTGCCTCAGAAGATAGGCCTGTGGCCTCCCTCCAGGAGAAGTGGCAGAGAGGGTGAATTTATCACCTATGATGAAATGTCAGGGATGTTGCATAAGATTCTGTGCTGCACTGTTAGCGCACACCAATGCTGGATGTAACACCTGCTCTCTGTTCTCATGCAGAGCACCCATAGGAGGTGCAGACAGCAGACACTGCAGCCAGTGGTGCAGTGAGGTGACAGTGATGATAGTCCACTGGGTGACAACTAGATTCTCACTTTCAAACACCTTGATGTGCATGAGTCGGAGATTTCCCACCATTTCCCCATCCATGGTGTACACCCACCTCATGTGTCATTCAGTGTCCCTGTCTCTTGTCTTATTTCTCTTGTCTGTCTGCAATTGCTTCCTCACCTTCCCAACTGACCTCACCCAGGCATACCTACAGCCCTTCCCCAACAGTCCTCTCTCAAGAAAACAAAAAGTGCACCAGTCTCACAAAAAAAATGTCCTTCACATAGCTCTCCATTTTGTACATGTGTCTTCATGACACACATGATTCTTTCCAATTCTCTATACAACAGATTATGTTGTGGTCAAACCTCTCTCTGGAGGTGACAGTGAAAATTCAGCAAAATTTGTTGATATATGCTCATGTTTTATTCTGGAAGAAATGGATAGCTATGGTTCTTTCCTACATCCTTCTTGCACATTTCTGCCTTGCTTTTAATTTGTTCATCCTCCTGCTTGATCCCCATTTGACCACTTTCCTGTATTTCCAATTTCTTTTCTTTAAAGAATTACTGTGTGATTGTGTGCATTGTGCACTAACATGCAGCTACAGCAAAACCAGTTCTGAGTACTATACTGTTGGATTGGAAACCAGTATCATCTAGACATTTTTTGACACCCCATACCAACTAACACACTTCAGAATTTGGATATAAATGTAAAATTATTTGAAAGTGTTAGATACACCTGAATTCAAACCAAGTACCATTTGAACAAAAAAAAGTACATGCATTACTGCATTAACAGGTGGTGTTACAGACTCAGTTGATTAGCAGGTATATTTTTGAGACTGTATAGCAAATGGCAGACTTACCTGATGTTGTATACACCTGCTAGTTAACTGAATCTCTGGCTGCAGGAATTAATGCACTTAATCCAGGGATAAGTTCCTTTTTGGGGTAAATGGTTGGGTAATACATTAAAGTATTCTGATAGTAGCATTGCTCATCGATGCTGGATGATGTGCAGCATCACACAACATTGCGCACTACTGCTGTACAAAACTAAATGAGTATCACACAATAATGCTTCATAAACCATGACAGGGGATTGTGCAATGCTGCTTCATACAAATTTAATGAAGAAGATACAAAATTAGTGATATAGGGATCAAGCATGGGGGAAGTATGAAAGAAAATATTTCCCCAACTGTGTTAATTACTAGTGAATGGATTAAATACATGTGCTAACTAACTGACTCTGTGGCAGCAAGTGTTAATGCATTGTTGTTGGAGGTAGATTGTACTGGGTTCAAATATGGATTGAAGTAATACTTTTACACACGTGTATGATACTTTAAATACATCTACTTATACCATCACACAATAATTCTTTAATGAAAAGAAATGGGGATGGGAAAGTGAAGGACACATGAGGTGGATGAACACCATAGTTGGGGTCTGGGTGGGGACACTGATACCCCATGGACATTGAGTTGGGTGACAGTGCGAATTGAGTCCCTACCCAGTGGACTGTCATTGCTGTCATCTCACTGCACCGCTGGCTGCAGTGTCTGACATCTACATCTCCTTGTGTTATTTAATACAATGATGGAGAGCACTTTCTCCATCTGGCATAGGCATGCACCAACAGTGCAGCTCATGATCCTATGCACCATCCCTGGCAGGTCATCAAAGATGATAAACTCACCCATTCTTCCACTGCTGCTAGAGGGAGCCACAGGCCTATCCTCCAGGCAGGACTACTTGAGGGGCCAGGTATTGCAGGGGCAGTGGGGGGGGGGTGCTACCAGGTTCTGCATCATAAGTGCTGGGAAGCAGTGCTGTAGCCAGTGGGGTGGGGGGGCAGGTGTTTCCTGGGGACAGTCTTACCCCACTGTGCTGTAGGAAAATGAAAAATAATAAAATAAACAAAAAAGCATAAAAAATTAAAAAAGAGAGAAAATGGTTTTGGTGAGAGGAAAAAAGGGGGAACATTAGTAACTTCATATGGGATCTACAAAATATTAATACAAGTATTTAATTCTATTCTATTACCTTTGCTTTTAACAGTATCAACTCCTAACAAGTACCTTTGTTTACTGTTAAGACTACCCAGCTCCTAACAGATGCACAATATACTCCAGATTGCAGTAAGCAATCCTTGATGTGTGCATACATTGCACATATGTGTGGTCTAAATATACTGATTAGAGTTTAAGCAAGCCAGTGGTGACACTGATTTACATCTCTGATGTTACATTGCAATATCAAGGAAACCTTAACAGTATTGTATATTTGGGAAGTGTGGCTTTTGAAGACACAATAAGTTGACTACTTTGTAATAAAGAACTGTTTTTTTACCCTCCAGAGTAAAACATGCATATATCCCTATTACAGTTAAGAACTGAATGCTCAATTTGATACAACTGTATAATTAACCATTAAATGTGTCATAACTTTTAATGCTAAAATAACCCCACTGTTACAATGTATTCATATCACATGCATCTCACATCCATGCCAATCTAGTGGCATGGGTTCACACATTCAGTTCCTGGTCTGTTATGGCTGTGAAAAAAACAGAATACCATCAAGCATACCAATCCTGACTATATCCAGCTTTTAACTCTGACAATTAGTCTCTGTGAGTGATACTTACACATCAGGGGGGTGCCCCCAGTCCTACATTCCTCGATCCAATGTTCAAGGGTATCCCTCTTCCTCATCCTGAGGTCTCTGTAGTGCTTCCTACATTGTTCACTAATGTGGGGCATACCGGTAACACTGGTCAGAACTAAGGCCAGAATATACTATGCCTCTGTCTTGTAATATGAGCCATGATAGTCCCTCTGCAACAGCATGGGCCCATGTTCCTTCACTAGGAGTCCAACAAACACTTTGGACTCCTAAACACCCCTTCCACATCTTTGGGCACGGAATATTAAAAATTCTCTAGGAATGCAAGCCTTGCCTATCACAGATCAAGATCATTGTAGAATGATATTTTCTCACCAATTGCAGGTATCTCGTTTACTAGGAGTGGGAACTTTCTAGATTTGCAACATTTGAAAGTGTTGCACATTGCTTACCATAATGCAAACATGTTGCACGAGAATGAGCACTGCTGGGCAATGTGTTTGCATGATGGCTTATAGTATTAATTTAATATATCTGCTGTATGTTTCCAGCTGTCTGAGTCCAGTTTGCTACCTGGAAGGCCCATTCATCTGGTTTGTGCGCTGATGCTCTATATGCAAATGAAATGTGCATAGCCAAAGCCATCTGTGCTAAGTGGCACATCACCCCCAAAGCAAAAACAAAAAAAGGATAAAACATGGAAAATTAGTTGAAATGTGGAAAATCAATCTATGACATACCCAGGAGAAATTGTTAGTACATGAGATATGACTACATAGGTCTGGATACCAACTCTCACCTTGCAAATATACATCTGTTGTTCTACCTTACTATGTTTCTTGGTCATTCATCAGTTATCTGATCAGTACTCAGAGGCATGCAGTATGTAAGCCAGTCTATATCATTTACCTTAAAATGTGTGAGGATATTCACTTGGAACAATATGATATGAAGTTGACATCAAATTAATGGAAGGTTGGAAGCCTCAAACAAGCATAAATTGCTGTTTTGGGGTGGGGAACAAAGTTGGGTTCCTGTCATGGAACATGGAAGGGTATAATGAACTTTCAAGAGGGCTAGACCCAGGCTGAGCTACTGTTATGGCACAAACAAGGCTATGTTGCTCTTGTTACTCTCCTTGTTTTGCATCTTGCTTATAAGGGTGGTGAAGCTGGAAACTGCTATATGTCTCATTATTTTTGAACTTTCTCTGTTATGATTTCCCATTTTAAACATATGGTGCTAAACTGCAGGCATGCAGTGATCATCATTACTTTGGGGAGGTATCAATGTATGAATATTTAAGGCCTGAGATCTACTATTTGCTAATGGACACATACAAGACAAATAAGTCTGTGCTGTCACATGTAACATCAATTTCTATACAAATCTCCCACCTTGTACTTGCTTACTGTATCAAGTGATAAAACACAAGGAGATGTCATAATATTAGCATACAATACAGTACATGTCAGGACTAACCTTGTAAATGCAGCAGTTGACACAGTGTTAGTTCAGGGCTGACTGTGATTCCATCAGTATACACCCAATATGTGGGGGGTAAAGGCTGTGACTGAGTTGAGGCCAACAGAGGTTACAGGGTTCCTGTATTGTATCCCTATACACCCTGTAGCTCTCTGCAATGTCCTTGTCATATGTGTTGTGATAAGTTAAATGTAGTCTGAAGCTCTTCTCTGTCTCAGCCTTGACCTATTGGCAGCAGCAGCTGCATTGCCTACAGCCTGTAGTACATGCAAATATATTTAAGCAGCACCAGCTCCTAACATTCTGTATGTGTAGACTTTTTGTGTCTATACTACACTACTTTTGAAATCCACAGGAAAAAAAACAGCATGGAGTATAAATGCTTGCTTTTTAACTTCTTGAATAGCTCAACCAGATTGGATGATTAGTATGCAATTTAGCTGCGTATGCTGTAATTAGCATCTCTGAAACACAGCCAAGACAGATGCAGTCCATTAATAATCTACTCCATTATAAAAAGGCAAATGTGTAGCTAGCCAAACTGATGATGACAACATTTTTAGCAAAGCAAAATATTTCCCAAGATATCTTTACAGAGAAGTATTGAACCCCAGCAGGTATGCTGTCATTTTTTTACCTTACAAAATACATATGCTAGAATATATTTATGAATAATGAGAAGCAAATCCTTTTACACTGTTATCTGTATGTCTTACTTTGAAGTGTGCAGATGACATGGCCATGTTTGTCAAGCCATTTCAAAAGTACAAATGACTAACAATACATGAAAATAATAAGCTGTGTGACACATATCTACAAATGTTTCAATGACATGTCCTTTAATTGCATGTTTAGCATTTCAATTGTGTTTTTTTAGCAAAATGGTTCATGTGCCTGCTCTTTAGTAGGTAGGGGGAGCAAAGAGAAGTTACTGTTACATCACAAACTAGAATGGACTGTTCATTTGTGGGGGCACAGTTGAGTTATTGCCAAGGCACATATAAGGATATGTTGCCCTTACTACTTACCTTGTTTTGCATGCTGCCTGTTGTTAGTATTTCACATATGTCATATGTGTTATGTTTTTCAAGTGGGTACAACTGACTGCCTACCTTAACTGTTTTATCTGGTAACATTACTTTGTAGTTATGTGATAGATATGTGTATTATTATTCTGTTGTGTTTTAGGACCGAAAATGTCATTGAAGTGCAGACCCTCATTCAGTGAGGCAGAAAACACAATCATAGTGGATGCATTCCATCAACATGGTGCTTTTCTTCTCAGAAGGGGTCATCCAAATATGCCAGAGAAATGAGAATATGGCAGAAAATCATTGCTAACATAATGCCATGGGCGGCCATGGCTGTACTTATGAGCAGGTGACCACAGGGCCACTGACATGCTCACATCTGCATGGAGGCATGCAGCTGTTGCTGCTCAAGGCCAGAGCATAACCAAGGGTGGGCCGCTGCAGAACCACCTCTCACCCCAAATGCAGTATTCCTGGTGAATCTTCTGCAACAAGAGAGCGCACAGCAGAGTGGCCCACAATATGTAAGTTATGTGGGTCCACCTCCTTCTCAGTCACAGGAAGAGCTTCCAGGTAGGCATTGTTATATGACCAGTACAGTACTGTTGTATAGTAAAACAATTGAAATAAAAGTTACTTCTGTGTCACATGTGTTTTTTTGTTGGGGGGATTGAATATTAGTACAGTGATAAGCTCAGTATAGAGTTGTCAGCTATGTTTTTTTTGAAGTAACATGTCATGCTGATTTAGAGGAGTACATATAGTAATGCCTGTCTTACTGTTAAATTTGAGGATGTTGGACTTAGCTCTTGCTTACCTTATTTCAGGACCATCAGGAATCTGGTAACATAGGCCGCCTGCAGATGTTAAGCCAAATGAAGTTTTTTTCAGTACTGTAGATCAATTTCTAGAAATGTAGTATGTCATTTTAAGCCTGTTGATTGTTTTGCTGTACTGTTTGCAATAGTGGTAACACTGTTTTTTTTCCACAACAGCACAGTGGGGTAGGCCTGGCACATGGGATGCACCTGCACAGGTGATCATGGCAGTTGGAGTGTGGGCCCTGTGCCACCAGATGTCAGTGTCTCATCAGACACTGATGATGATGGTGGCAAAACTGAGGCAAAGTCGGGGATGCAGAGGTTGTCATCAAGCCACTCCTTTCTTTTTCCCTGGACATAGCCAGTAGGCTTACACTTACCCAGTCCATGGAGCCCATAGATATAGAACAGGGGGTGGGCAATGACACTGAGCAGGGAAGTTTTAGTGCCTGTTCAATCTGGCTGTAGCCAAAGTGTTGGTGAGGGGCCATGCAGGAGGGTTGATAGGGGTGCTTGGAGGGGCCTGCTGCCTTTCCTCCACCTGCTGCAGGTGTCTCTTCCCATGTCACTCAATGTATGTTTAGGGCTATCATGAAGGCACAGGCCCATTCAGAAAAGTGCTCCAGACAAAAGGTCAGGGTTGTGGATGTGGCACAATCTGACAATTGACTGCCTCCACAGTGTCACCAATTCCCTGGACTGAATGAATGGCATGCTGGAACAAGGGATGTCTGTGATAGACTGAGGGGTGTCTGTCATAGAACAACTACTGTCTGTGAAGGAACATCTGCTGGGAGGGAATGGTGTCCTCTTGGGCATAGGTCACAGCATCTTCTGCTAGCCAATGTGGCCATTCCTGATCATGGTTCCATAGTGGCAGTACTTCTGCTGGTCCATCAGTGAGTGTGCTGTCCACACTCAGATGTGGCAGGCCATGGGGTCATGGTTATGGGCATTCCCTTGAAGGGAGCATGTCCAGCAGACATTAGTCACACTCAAGTAGCAGCACTCCATCTGACCTAGGGCATGAAGGCGCCAGTGCAACTCTTGGCAGAGCCAGTTGTCATAGCTGGGGGTGATAACAAAGAACTGCCACCTCTAAAATGCATGGCTCACACCTGTCCAACATACCAAGATGTAGAGCTAACACTGAGCTTGGCTGTGCTCATGCAGACTCTCACACATCACTTTTACACAGAGGACCCTACAGAAATGTACGCAGTCTGCCAGCTTCACTCACCCCCCCCCCCCAGCACCCAGCAAGTGATGATAACTTTGCCATATCCCTGTTTTCTCCCTTTTGGATTCAGGACTACAAAAGCTTTGTGTCAGATGCACAGGGTGCATAGCTACATTAGTGCCTAATGTATCTGAATTTGTGTTGTTGAATTGATAATTTTACCTGTCAGTTATATTTGCCTTGTCAAATGATACACTGGATAGCATCATCATGACAGTACTTTCTAGTGTATTCTGTTGTAAAGGTTGTGAAGTCAGGAACTGCAAGAGGTGTCATTACTTTATAACCTTTCTCTTTAATGTTTTCCAGTGCATATGTATGGTGCACATCATAAGACAAGTCATCATATTCAGATCTCAGGATTGTATGACAGCATTGTAGTCAAACTCATCAGAACAATAATACAGTATAATGCTCTGTTTTGCAGGAACCTCACCAGACACATGCAGCAGCTGGACAGAATACAGGGCTTTCTCATCAAGATAACACAGGGCCTACTAACCATGACATGATATATGTGGGTAGATTAAATAATATGTCACTGTCACATTTCTAGTATTGCATTACATTGTAACTGGTATTCTAAGCTACTACTTTTGGTTTAAACACTTGGGCTTTAGGCCAGTTGTCTTACATTAAGAAGGTTTGTAGTCAGCACTCTAGTGGGAGTAGAGGGTAGCCTCTGCCCAACTGACCTGTGAATTACTGGTTGAATGCTTATTGTGGCTGTTGTTCTAAGACTTTTAGTTGTGGTTTAAGCACTTGGCCTCCAAACTATTTATTTTACATTAGGAAGATGTGTGATGTAGACTTCTGGCAGGGGAGGATAGTCTAGACCCTTCTAAGCTTTGAATTCCTGGTTGAAAACTGATTGTGTCTGTTATTCTGAAAGTGTCTTAGTTCTGGTTTAAGCACTTGGGTTCCAGACCACTTATTTTACACTAGGAAGGTTTGTTCTCTACACTCTTGGAGTAGTCTACTGATTTGGTGCTTTATTTAATTTGTCCTTCAGTTGTGATTGTGATTTTCTGGTCTTTGATGTTCTAGTGCTCCTGCATTTTACAGCATAGCCTCGACTCAGGCTTGTTGAATCTAGACTGTTTGGTATTATTGCAGCACTAAAAGCATCCCTCTTACATTAAGAAGGTCTCTCTCCACCCTTGTGGCAGAACTGTGAAGCCAAGAACCTAACTGAGTTGTGGATTGCTGGAATAAGGCTCACTGTTGCCTTTCCTTTGTTTACTTGCTTAAAATAGTTTAACTTCACTTGTATTACAGCACTGTGTTTTGGGGTGTTTGCACTGAATTTGCTGCAGCTGCTCAGAGATTGCATTGCTACCCTGCATTTAACTCAGTTGTGCATTGTGAAACATTGACACATTTTTATAACCCTAGCCTGACATAAAATAGAGCCATTTCTTAGTCTTACAACAAAACCTGGTATATAAAGCCCACTCCCCACTAGTTACTACAGTACACACCTTCCATAATGGATGGACAGTTTCCTACTATTTCTCCAGGCAGCCTGGTTGATATGGGCATCATGATACAATAGAGCAAATGCCTCTTGTATACCAACAACCGTTACAGGTAAACAAATTAATACAACATGTGAGAGGTGTATCTATATCATGAATTTGGAATTAAATCTCTCACATAACAACAAACCAGATATCAAACTTGTTATCAGCACACACAATTCCCCTCTTGCACATAAGCTCACAGCACATAAACCCACATATGCAGAGGTATTCATTAGGAACCAAATTAAAGATTGGAGACCTCCCAAGTGTAAACCTACTGCACACAGTGCAGACACAACAGAATCCACTGCTCATAATAATACACACACCAGTGTCTCAGCCAATAAGCCTGTCAGCTAAAGCACCTCAAAACCAAATGTCTTGTTCATAAGTGACTCCATAGTGGGACACATAGATGTCCCCCTCACCAAGCTGGACAAGGAGAAGGTCACAGTCAGCTGCCTGTCAGATGCCAGGGTCAGTCAGATTGTGCACACATTCAAGTCTCTCAGCAACTACTTTTATGACTGTCTTAGTCCATATTGCAGTGAATGACTGGAGATGTACCTCACTGTACTATATGAAGGCATTTCCCTCCCCCATAGTGGCCTTTTAAGGCAATATCTGAACACCTAAAGCCCCAATGTATAATAATTCACTACAGACAGTACTATAAGCAAGCACCAGAGCACAAGGTATATGTCTGCAGGTCAACTTATAGTGGATAACATCAGCAGACTATGTGGGAGACAAGAGGTTGGGAGGGCTGCATGAAATGGATGTGTAGGCTTCTGCAAGTATGAAAAGACTAGCAAGCCATGCCACTGGATAGGTAACTGTAGGAAAGCACATCTACTCTTCTGAGTAGAGACACACACATATACAGTTGACTGCAGTAAGACTAGAACCCCTAACTAAGTATAGAGACTATAGAACTGACTACTTTATGCAAGCATCACAGCACAAGTCTGTGTTTTATATGACTGCAGGTGAACTTATGGTAGATGACATCAGCAGGCCTTGTAGGTGAACAACAGAATGTTAGGCCTTCATAGGTACATTTAGTCATAGATTCATATGAGGCAAATAGCCTAACTGTAGAGTGTGTCCTAGCTGTGTAGAAACCTAGCTGTGTAAAAACACAAGTACCCTTATTGAGCATAGCTGGATGCTTGAGTTTAACAGAGTAAGGTTATCAGCACCACTGACTGGCCCTGTCTATGAGGGAGCACAGAACATTATATATTACACTTTCTAGCGTAGTTGACATACCTGCGTAAAAATACTGAGCCATCAGGATTATTTTGCTTGGGGGGGGTGGACAACACAGGTATGCATTGTGAATATTTAAGGTATACTGAGAATGTGCCCTGAAAAACTGATCATATATACTGAAGATTAGCTGAATTTGGACTGTCACTTCCAGAGAGAGAGAGGTGACAACATAATCATGTTGTATAGCCAACTGCACCAAATCAAGTGTGCCAATTAGACACATTTTTGACAAGGAGAGCTATGTATGGGATGTTTTTTTTTTTTAGAGAGAGGAATGTTGAGGAAGAGATGGAGGAATTTCTGGGGCAGGTAAGTTGACAAGATGAGGAAGCAATTGCTGACAGGTAGGGCATACAAGAAAAGACACAGGGACAGTGAAAAACTAAAAAGTTGGGTGAACACCATAGTTGGGGTAAGGGTGTGGACCTTGCACATCCATGGATGTCAAGCTGTGTAACAGTGAGAATCTAGTCCTTGCCCACTGGACTGTCATCACTGTCATCTCACTGCATCAATGGTTGCAGTGTCTGACGTCTGCATCTTCTTGTGTTATTCAGTACAATGATGGAGAGAAGTGTCTCCATCTGGCATAGGTGTGTACCCACAGTGTGGCACACAATCCTATGCACCATCCCCAGTAGTTCTTTTTGGGTGAAAAACTCGCCTCCTCTGTCCCTGCTCCTAGAGGGAACCACAGGCTTGTCCGCTGGGGCAGAAGTACCTGAGGGACCAGGTAGTGCAGGGGCAGTACATGAGGTGCTACCAGATTGCAGCTTAGATGTGCTGGGCCTTTGTGGTATAGCCAGTGGAGTGGGGTCAGGTGGATCCCATGGGCCAGGGCTACCCCACTGTGCTGTTGGGAAAAAATAAAAACTATCCCAAGAAAAACAAAAGAGAAAATAAGGGCTGGGGTGAGAGATTGCACAAGTTGTTTTATTTGCTTGTGCAGGCAGAAGAAGGTGATCTTTCTGTTCTGGGTTCTCCTTTTGTATTTGTAGACAACTTCTTTGGCGTACTGTATAACCTAGTAATGAAAGACATGTGTCTGTTCAGGAAAAGATAGTGTCCCACAGGCTGCTGCAAAAGGCTCACTGTAATGTCCAGCAACAGCTCATACGCACAAACACCAGCCCCCTCATTTGACATCAGTGAGGATAGAACCCCTCCCTATCTACATACACAGACTACAGAACATGGTACTTAATGCAAGCACCACAGCTCAAGTCTAACTTCAAATGTGTCAGACAATGCTTTATAGATGACAACATCAGCATTGTCTGTTGAGGACAAGATAACAGTGTCCCACAGGCTGCTGTAAAAGGGTCACTGTAAAGTCCAGCAACACACACACCCCATTTGACTACAGTGAGAATGGAACCCCTATCTAAGTATACACACTATTCTTCTGTGTAGACATACACACACTAGACAGCAGTGAGAATAGAACTCTACCTAAATACACAGTCTACACTAACACAGTACTTAACAGAAACACCATGGCACAAGTCTGATTTTAACAGGACTGCTGGTGGACTTATAGTAGATGATATCGGCAGGTCATGTGTGAAAGAAGAGATTGTGAGACCTGCATAAAATGGATATGTAGGCTTCTGCAAGTCTCAAAAAACTGACAAGCTATGCCATTGGAGAGTATAGCTGCACTATATTCCAAAAGTATGTAAGCATTTATCCTCATATATAGCTGTCACCTGTGAATGCAAAGAAAGACTCTAAATTACAATAGACACACAGACACACACACACACAGAAACACACACACACACACACACACACACACACACACACACACACACACACACACACACACACACACACACACACACACAAACACACACACACACTTTACTGCAGTGAGAATAGATTCCCTACCCACCAAAGTACACAGATGACAGAACACGGTACTTAACAAATGCATCACTGCACAAATCTGATTTTGACCAGACTGCAGATGAACTTATAGTAGCTGATCATCGGCAGGCCATGTGGGAGACAAGAGGTGTGGAGACCTGTATATGCACATTTCTTTATAATGTCATCTGAGGCTAGTAGCCTAATAACAGTAGACTGGAAGCCCAGCTGTGTAACAACACAAGTACCCTTATTGAGCATACTTCACTGTTTGGGTTTTGCAGAGCAAGGATCTGAGCACCACCAAGTGGCCCTGTCCACGAGTGAGTACACAACATTTGATATAAGACTTTGGATTGTGACTGATATATGTGGGGAAAATGTAATGAGACACCAGGGTTGTACTGTTTTTTGGGGTAGTTTGCAGAGGGGGAATGGATATATTGTAAATATATGACATATAGTTATAGTGTGCCTTTAGTTTGCAATGTTTCCACATGTAGTTTTAAGTCATACAAAGGAAATGGCCAATAAACACCAATAATACAATATTGTATATACAATTCTATACCTCAATGAGCATTGGATTTCTGTGATGGTTAACAAAGTGTACACTCATGAGATAGGCCTGTGTGCTAGTATGGAAGCAGTGCACAAATGCAAACTGCATTGCTAATGTTTCACAGAGCTACTATACCCCAGTCCTATCTGTACTCCAGAATGGCTTTTCAAAATAGCTAACAGTATTAATTTAATTAATCTGTTTTCTTTTTTTTTGGTATCTGCTTCCTAGGCAATCTGTTTTTTCCTTGTTTCTGCAATGTTGTGCTTTGTGCATGCAAGATAAGCTTATCCAAACTGTTTTCTGGTATGTGACACATCATGCTATTGTAGAATTAAAATAAGATAAAGAGGAAAATATACTAAAACTGAGGGACACATATGCAAAATCTGTAAAAGTACAGTAAAAATTGATAGTGTACATCACAATTTTCTACATATGTCAGGATTTGAATCCTCACACCAGTACAACTTCAGAAAACAGAAAGGATGCCTTAGTTCTCTTTTGCCACACAAACAGCTTTGCATCAATGAAATGAAGTCATTCTTCACAGTGCCAACTGCATCAGAATATACACTGCTGTCAAACCATCAGCTGTGATTTGTGCATTTAAATCTTTGCTATATTTGGATATAGAGCAGTTAGTGATCACACAACCTGTTATAATTATGCTTACAAATATACAGCTCTGTCTTACCTTTCTGTGTTTCTTTGTCATTCATCAGTTATCTAACACATGCAGTGTGTAAGCCATTTCATATCATTGGCCTTAACATATGAAAGAATATTATCTGGGAATAATATGATATGGAGTTGCCAACAAATGAAGTCCAGGTTGGCTGGCACAAACACCCATATAGTGTGCCTTTGGAGGTAGCATAGCTGAGTTACTGTTAAAGGACGAAGGGTACACTCCTCTTTTGGGAGAGTACAAAGCTCAGTAACTGTTACGACACAAACAAATCTGAAGTCTGAAACTGCAAGGTGTATCATCACTTTCTAACTTCTGTCTTTAATGATTTACCAGTACAAAGGTATGGTGCTAAACTTAGGCCATGCAGGGAACATCAGTATTCTTCAGAGATATGACTTTGTGAATGTTTCATGACTGAGGCCTACTAATTACTAATGGACAAATATAAGTAAAATAAGTACCTGGTGTCACATGTTAAGGTACTTTCTTTACAAATCCACCACTATTTACTGCACTTACTTACTGCACCAAGTTAGGAAATAAACAGATATGCCATAATATTATTAAAGAATGCAATCTAGGTTCAGGGACTTACCTTGCAAATGCAGCATTTGACATAGCTTTAGCTCAGAGTTGATTCTGTCTGATGCAAACAGCACACTGCCAATACATGGGGAGGTAAAAGTTGTGTGAGTTGCCTAGCATTAATTTTATTATATGTATGTGAGTAAGCGAAACACATTAGGCCCCTAGGTGGTCAGTGAATGTGCTCTGCTTTGTCTCCTATCCAAAGCAAGGGCATACTGAGCATGCCTATGCCTGCCTACATGGAGAACAGCTGGGGGTTCCTTCTCTGAGTCCTCCTCTGACTGTGGTTGTGGTGATATAAGCATTGGTGGGGAGATGTGTGTCCCTTACCCTGCTGATCCTGCTGTAGTTGTTTCCACAAGATCAGATTGTGGAGCATAGCACGCACTGTGAATATTTGTGTACATGTGTGTAAATTATAATACAGGGCTCCAGTGGATATATCTAGGCACTGGAACTGTGACTTCAGAAGCCCAAACACATGCACTATGACATTTCTAGTTTGAGTGTGTGCCTAATTATGGCATTCTTCTGTGTGTGTGTGTGTGTGTGTGTGTGTGTGTGTGTGTGTGTGTGTGTGTGTGTGTGCGCGTGTGTGTGCGTGTGTGTGCGTGTGTGTGCGTGTGTGTGTGTGTGTGTATGTGTACTTCTGATGGGTGTCATCAGCCACAGTTCCAGGGCTTAGCCATCACCCCCCCAGTAAATGGCCCTGTTAGATGTCTCCCCTAGCAAACATCTGGTAGTGTATCCCCTAGCAAACATTCGGCACAGCTGTGATGTGTGCCAGATATGGGAGTCATGATGACTGCCAGGGTTGCCAGCACACACATTCAAGATAAATCCCTAGGCATTATACAAGACTTGGCAGTTGATGGAGTGGTATCCCTTGTGAGTAATATAGATTCTACCCGGCTCACCAAGTGGTGGCTTAATGTGTACATGAGTGCAATTTATGGCACCCAGTACTTCAGAGTAGTGTGCTACATGGTAAAACAGTTCCATATTGCTGGTCCTGTCTTCAGAACTATGGGGGAAAATATGCGCTCACTGGCATGTATGAGCACAACATCCAGAAATTGGTGCAGGATCCTGGAGGCTGATGCCTGTGACACACTCATCATGTTCCCAGTTGGTCTTTGAAAGGTACCAGTAAAAAAATATTCAAAGGGCCACACATACCTCAGTTTCCACTGGTATGGGTTCCCTTGGTTGGTCCTGGCTCTGAGTTGAGGGGGGCAGAGCTCACAGAGCTCTTGTCATATGTCCCTGTCCACCCTATAGTGGTCTACAATCTCCAGCTGATTTAGCACCTGGCAAGTCACTCTGGGACTGAACACTCTTCTTCTTCTTGGCCTAGGCCTATTGTCAGCAGCACCAGCAGCATTGGCTTCAGCCTCTAGCACAAAGAGATGAAGAACAGCTGCAGCAGCCCCTAGTATTGTGTCAGTTAAAACATCCTTGTCTCTACTCCAATGGTATAGAAGGATTGAGGAAAAACCATGATGGAGGCTACATGTATACATTATACATTGTTGAATAGTTCCACCATGTTGGATTTGTTGATTAACATGCAACATACCTGCTTATGCAATAACTAACATCTATTAAATACAGCTGCTGCTTGCTCATTAGTGCACTATGCTCACCTCTGCAGACCTCCTTGCACTTCTGTGCACCTTCGCATAAATAAGTTAAGTACAAGCAAAATTGCTATTTTCTCCATTCTCGTGATATCACGGAAACATGGATCATAAAGAAGTGAAGGAAAGGTTGTAGACCATGTAGTTGAACTCAGGACCATCTGTATTGTAGTGCTAAAACATACATGTGCTGCCACAGGGACAAGTACATAGCCCAGAGAAACCTGCCATTTATTCCTCTGTTTCTCATGGTTGAGTTAAGTGCCGTATCCCACAAACAATGACAAAGTAAAAAAATAATTAAACCAGACAGAGTCCGCACATGTACCACCAAATAATGAGGATGACACAGAACTTGGGAAATGTGCTTTGCTTACATGCACTTTCACCCTTCACAAACATACATGTTCACCTCTGGAAGTCTAACCTGGCACACCCAGCTGATGTCAGCATTCATTATTGCCATGCATTCAACATAATCACTGTGAAAGTGCCTACATGACGTGAACATCCCTACATGGTTACTCTCTCTTTGGGGGGATTCAACAATTCTAATGAGTTTTGACCTCATTTGCATCTTCACCTTGTTGACAGTCTGGAATTTACATGGTTAGCAACAATGTAGGCAGGGAAACTGCATGGGAGCCTAATGTTGCAACAGAGGAATGCATGTGTTAATAAAATGCGATTTGTAATCCATCAGCTACATAATAAATATGCTTACATTCCAGTATAATAGTCTGTTTCATGACATGTAAGCATTTTAGTAGCCTGCATTACTTATGAGTATATTCTTCATTTGGGGGTGGGGCAACATTTATGTCATGGCACTTAAAAAGGTATTTTTATATTTGTTATTCTGGTTTTCTAGCATCCACAATGTGTAATTAAGTAATAATATGTGTGGTGTTACATGTTAAGGTCAGTTTTGTACAAATGTAAAAGCCTTTACTTGCTCTTGTTTCTATGTAGACTCCTTTCTGTGGCTGTATTCAGAAAGTTTTGGAATACACGGTCAACACAAACATGGAGTCTACACAGTTGCTTTAGAGGTAGTTGAATCTCTCCATTGTGTTGGTTGCTTCTGTAGCATAAATTCAGCTACTTATGCTATAATTTGCATGGCATACAAGTTTCCATATTTGCACGTGCGTGCCACTACACAGAATCTAAAACTTTTCATGGCCATGTGCACATCATGCAGTGATGTGCATTTGGTCAAAATTATCATGTAGGCTTTACTGAATCCCCAGAAAGTTTAAACAATCAGACAGCTCTGGATTTCAACCATTAGACTACTGCACTTGCAAAATACAGTTATAGGAGCTTATTTCTCTTTCACAGACACAGATTTGTGACACCAGTCAAATTATGTGCATACAAGCAATTCACAGTTCATATCCTGTAATAACAGCTCATACAGTTGGACATTCTTAGTTGGTTATACATGTGTGGCTAATATATCAAGTGATCATATAATCACTTATGAATATGCTTGCAGCTCTGTCTTCATATTCTGGTCATTCTTCCCTTATCTCTACTTTAATTTCAGACATGCAGTGTATAGTGCATTTTCTATAATTTGCTTTCAATGTCTGATAAAAATAGCATAACATTGCACAACATTTTTCATCTAAGGCAAGAGACTATTATGGCAAAAAAATATACGTGTGTTGTTTTGCTTTATTCATAAGCTCAATTAAGTTAGTTCCAAAATTTGTAAGTATATCCTCACTGACACACATGCACACTGCATGGAAGGGTGTCTGAATGCTTGTTGTGTTTTCCTTCACTCACAATAATCATTCACAGCTATACACCATTAGCACCTAACAATGGTGTAGAGGCTATGCTATGTTCATAGGTTCATAGGTTCATAGGTTCATACTAGGCTATCTGCCCGAGGGCATTTACAAGCCTAGCCCATAGTTTTGTGGCTTACGCCACCCCTTTAGTATGGGGAACTATACCCATTATTTTGCTGTGCCTCTGTCGAGCAGTGACACTGAGGTAATCCCTGGGGTATATCTGCGATCTCCCATCCATTGGTCAAGATTTCTCTTGAACAAGGCCAGCGAGGTGCTCTGCCTCACATATACCAGGATTTTATTCCACAGCATAGGGAGTCTTTGGGTGATGAATCTATCCCTCCAGCACGTCCTATTAATAGCCATGTCGAGGTTTAAGTCTCCCACCCTTGTGGCTCTGATGGATCTAGATTTTTTGAGGTGAAGCATATTCATCAAATCTGGGTTTGACATGGCCTTGTATGTTAGGCAAAGGTCACCTCTGAGCAAGCGGTAAGAGACTGAATAGAGCTGGAGTTCTTTCAGTCGGGCAGCATAGGACAGATGTTTGAGACCCTTTATCCTTTTGGTGAGGAACTTTTGTGGCCTCTCCAGCTGCTGCAAGTGTCGGGTCAGATACATTCCGAATGGGGCATTGTACTCAATCATTGGTCTGATGAGTGATGAGTATAGGAGACTATGACCTCTCTTGATCTAGATGAGAATCCCTTCATGATAAGGTGGGCAATGTAGAAGGTCTTCCTAACTACTTTAGCTACATGGGTGTTGAATGACAGACTACTATCAACCTGGGTCCCCAGGTCCCTGATAACTTCTTCTGTGCTCAGTGGATTGCCACCTATTTGGTAGCTAGGGGTAACCTTGTTTTTCCCAAAGGGTATGACTATGCATTTTTTGGCATTTAACTTTAGGCCATGGCTCTGGCACCAGTTATCCGTTTCTGTGAGACCCTTCTGAAGGATATCTGTGTCAGATGTGTTTTCTACTATGGCCCAGTTTGCAGTCATCTGCAAACTTTGTCAGCCATAACCCTCCTGTGTTTGCTTGTACTTCAGAAAAGTAGATGCCAAACAAGAGTGGGCCCAGGACTGAGCCCTGTGGTACACCACTTGTGACAGGCTTTGAGTCTGACATGGCGCCAGCAACTCTGACCCTGTGGGTTCTGTCACTCAGCCAGTTTGCAACCCATCTTGTGATGTATGGGTTAGCATTTAAGCTGATGAGTTTTTCAATGATACCCGAGTGGGGTATTGTATCGAAGACCTTCGCCAGATCAAGGTAGGCTGTATGGACTGCCTTTCCCTCATCAATGGCTTTGGTGACTGTTTCGAAAAAGTCAACCAAGTTTAGAAGGCATAATCTGCCTTTGACAAAGCCAAACTGGGATGGATCTGTTTACATGCAACAGAAAGCCAAAGTTTGATATTCTGCAATTCTAATGAGTTCACACCTCATTTACATTTTCAGAATGCTCAGGGATGAATCTACACTGAAAGGTAACTAAGTAGCTATGGGAATTAGAAGGGAAGGAGACTGTTTTCAGTCATGTTTATTGCTCCACTACTAGAAGTATAGAGATAAGTTAAATTGTTGTGATGTTTTTCTATAGTGGGTATTTCTGATGCATGGGCCAGCTTATGTGGTAAACTACATATAAGTTACAGATGTCAGTCATGTCAACTATTAAGGGCATTGATGGACAACTTACTCACATTTAAGCTAACTAACAGCTAGATAGGTATCTGCCATTCATTCATTCATTCATGTTCTTACACATTTATTTTTCTATTAACAGTTTCAACACTTACATTGATAGTTCTGCAGTTTCAGTTGTTGTCATTTGGGGCTGACTGATGTTAGCAATACACAGCCATTATGTGGATGAGTAAAGGTTATGAGTGTTTCTTGGCATCAGTTTTACTGTATGCATGTGCATAGGATGAAAGCTATATGTCTTAGGTGGTCAGCAAATGTAATGTTTTATCCATTGCCTCTTGATCAGGGTGAGGGCATAGTGTGTATTCCTACATCTACCTACACCCACAGCAGCTGGTGGTTCCCCTTCTGACTCCTGTGATAACAATGCCATTGGTGGTGGAACATTTGCTCCTAGCCCTTTGGTGTTCCTGTTGCAGTTGGTTTTACAGGATGATATTGAGAAGGATAGCACAGACTTTGATAATTCTGACACATGTACTGAGGGTGTACTGCAGAGCACCCCCCTTATGTATCTGTGCACTGAAACCATGACTTCAGCAGCCCGAGCACATGCTCTATGATAGTTCTTGGTTGAGCATGTGCCTCATTATAGCATTCCTCCATGGGTGTCTATGTGTTTCTGAGGGTTTACTTTTAAATTTTGAAATCCCAAAAACTTGAACCTCTAAATCCCGATGTTCAGAAGTTCAAAGTTTTGGAATCTCAAAATGAAAAATAAAAAAACACCTAAAAGAAGAAAAGCTCAGAAATCATGTTTTTGCAAGTGGGCAAGCCCCCACTGCACCACTCATGTGGGGGCCTTGACCCCTAACACCACCTGCTACTCAAATATACCAACTCCAAGATCACACTGTAGTGAAGAGAATGGTAAAGTTCCCGTTCTGCAGTACACAGCGATCTCCATTGATACATTTCGAGATTCCAAAACTTCGAACTTCTGAACATTGGGATTTAGAGGTTCAAGGTTTTAGGATTTTGAAATGTAATAGTTGACCCGTTTCTGATGCGTATCATCAGTCATGATTCAAGTGCATACCCAGCATCCCCCAGTAAGTGTGGGATATCACCCCTGGAAAATCTCTGCAACAACTCTAAGTTGTGCCATATATGGAAGTCATGATAACTGCTGGGTTTGCCAGCACACATTAAGGATGATTCCCTTAGCCTTACACAAGACCTGGCAGTTAATAGACTTGAACCCCTTTCTGTTGTTGTAGACCCTTTCCTGTTCTCCTGGTGGTGCTTTGATCTCAATGAACATGCCGTGTATGACACTCAAGACTTTGGGAAAGTGTACTATGGGATAGAAATCTTGCATAATTCTAGCTCTGTTCTCAGGGGTACAGGGAAATTATATGTAGCCACTGGCATGCTGTAACATAGCATTCAGGAACTGGTATAAGATCCTGGATGTTGATGTCTGTGACATCCCCAGCATAGCCCCTGTGGATCTCTGAAATCTTCCTATACTAATATCGTAAGTTCTACATATGCCTTACTCTCCACAAATATTGGTGCCCCGCGGTTTACCTTTGCTCTCAGGTGAAGAGGACAGAGGATGCTGACTTCTGGAGTGTGTCTCTATCACCACTGTAGTGCTCTACTATTTCCACCTCATGTAGACCATGAAAAGTTAATGGGCTCTAAATGTCCTTATCCTTCTTGCCCAAAGTCTATCATCATCAGCAAGAGCATAGACTTGAGCCTGTTGCACATGTACATGCAGAAGAGCAGCAGCCCCTAACATTCTTTCTCTCCAGTGTAGTTTTCATAGCTTTATTCCAATAAGTTTTGGAATACAAGGCAAAAGGCCATGCTAAGTGTACATGATTGCTTCATAGCTTGTTGAATAGCTCTATCATCTTGGATTGGTTGATTAGCATACAATTCATCTGCTTATGCTGAAATTAGAATGCCTTGATATTTACCGTGTTTGAGAGGCTCTACACATCATGTAGAGCTGTTTACTGAATACATATCAGTGTACTACCATGTCAGCATTGTACCGTGATGCACACACAGTTTTAATGAGCCATGTGGGGATTATTGAATGGAGCCTATCTCTATTTCGTCTGTTGCTGTATCATTTTATAAAGCATTCCTTACTTTTTCAGATTTTTTTTCACTTTCCATCCTTCTTACCCATCCATTTTCTTTTCTTCATATATTTCCTAAACAAAATTTTCTACCACCTCCATAATATCTTTTTGTTTGTATTGAATATTTCCTTTGCCATCTAAGGTAACATTTATCCTTTCTTCTCTCGTTTTTACTTCTTTGCCCTAATGAGTGGAAATCTCTTTCTTTCAGAAAAAAAATCTTTGTGTATGTAACATCAGTTTATGTTTTCTATATTCTTTTCATACATCTGTTTTTCTATTTCCTTTATTTTGCTAGTTCCTTTCACATATTTCCATAAATGCCTTTTCTATTTCATCTTATTCCATTTTATATTCTTCTTTTGCACTTCTAAATATATTTTTGTACTTCTGCTTATACACTAGCTACTAGTAGGTCAGATTCCATAAAATGCCTTTTGTATTTCATCTTATTCCTTGTTTATTCTTCTTTTCACCTCTAAATATATTTTGTACTTCTACTTATACACTAGCTACCAATGGGTCAGATGTTTATAAAATGATCTTATCTTATGATATTTCAATAATATTTCTCTTGCTCTTATCATTTCTTCCTCCTTTTTAAACTCTGCAGTTAATCTATTTTCCCCATTTCTTCCTTTATTATTTCACTGTCTTTCTCTATTTTAGCCCATACTGCTCTGTGATCCAAGAACTCTGCCATCTGCACTCCCCTGCACTCCCCTTATTATTTCTATCATGTCTTTAGAGTAAACTATATAATCAATTTCAGTCTTAAAAATTCCCTTTATATATGTCCAATCTCTATTATTTCATACTTGTAAATCTCTACATCTTATTAATTCTCTTAACGTATTAATGCCGTATGTTATTTTTCTTTTCTTTCTTCAGGTTACACTTATAATCTCCTACCATCACTAATGACATATATACTAACACACCTTTTTATTTCCTCAAACAACCGTTTTCCTCCACCATATTAGTATATGCATAAATTGCTATTAACCTTATATATTTTTGTTTCAGTCTCATATCACATGTCATAACCCTCCCTGGACTAATGTTATTACATTTAAAATCCATGTGCCTTCATATTTTATATCAATTTCTGTTCCGGAGCATGTTTCATTAAATACTAACCAAACAATTTGACACTAGCACCCCGCCAACATTCTTTTTCTTGCTTCTACTTTATTACATTTCTGTAGTAATATTTTCTACTGTTTGGCTCTCTTCTGAGCTTCCATCGACATATACTTTTTTCTTTTTTAATATGGGACAGTCAAACCAGAAGTGCCCAAATTCTGTTTATTTTCTACAAAAAGGCTTTCATTTTTTTTTGTTTTGTGCCACTCTTCTCCAGATTGGCCACACTTCCATTAATATTTTAGAGTCATGCACTAAATTATTTTCATCCCCACAAAAAAAATAAATTAAAAAAAAAAAAAAAACATGCTTTGGGTTGGCCCCATTACCTAACAAATCCTTTCTTACAATGTAAACATTTGTTTCATCACATATTTTTTTTAACTTCATGTATTTTACTACATAGCCAAAGAAAAAAAAACAGTTTTAACTCATGGTCATCGATATCTGAAATCCTACTCTGCATGTTTATTTTCTTTTTCAGTTGTAGTCCCAAGCTATGACATGAATAATCTTTCTGTGGTGGTCCTGTATTTCTTTTTCCAGTCTCAGTCATAATTTTTACCAGCACGTTAAAGCTTTCACATGTCACTTCACAAAACTTTTAGTTTCCAAATAAATGAATGCTCTTACGTCTCTAATGTAAAACCTGATAGCAAAATAATACCATCCATAATGTCTTACCTGCTCATGTTGCTATCACTTTTACTTTTTATTCTTACTACTAGTCACCTTCTTTGTGGCTGTTGAGAAACTGCAAATGTTTGTCCCCTTTCAGTTCGTTCTTCCATTCTACCTTATCTTGTTGCATCTGTATCATACTTTTCTTTCCTATAACCAAAAACCCTGTTGCAGAGGTAAACTCTGAGAACTGGTTACTCTACCAGCCAAGAATACCTCCATTGTTTTCCTTTTACTCACTATTGCTCATTTCCAAATTCTCACTTTCCTCCTCCTGTAATACTCTTTCCACCATGTCACTCCATCTCACTTCTTCTCCTGCCTTTCACTCTGTTTGATTCATCAGATCTTCAGTACTACCTTTTCCAACTCTGCAACAGTTATTTCATCTCCTTTTCCTTCCTTCAGTAATTACTCTCCTGCCCCTCTCTCCAGCTCTGCTGCAGTTTTCTCCATACTGAAATTCTTGGAACTGCAGCAGCATCCCTTCAGCACCACTTAACAGCTCTAGGGAGTGCCTCACTTCCTCTCCTTCAAAGAGTAAGGGAAGCTCCCCAGTGCCCTGGTCCACTTTCCATTGATTAATATGACTACTGCTTTGGGTTTCCCCTGAAAAGATCCCATTGGCTTAGTGGGACAAATTCAGTCTACAAAATGTGAAGAAATAAATAAAGCAGTCAGGACTGAGCTCTCTGTGCCACAGATCTGGGCTGCCAGCTTTTTTGTTGGCAGCAAAGTCAGATTGCCATTGCTAGAATGGTAGAAATAGTAAGAGAATGAGTATCTGTCTAATTTAATAACTGTATTTGCAAATGTACCATTGACATGTGCATTAGCACCTCTGAGTAGCACTGTATGCTACATACAATGGGCCAACATTCACAGGTTTGTTTTGACTTTTTGAAGTATTCTGCCATTTTACAATAAAAAAATGCTGAACCAACCCAAGGCAGAACAAATACATCCAAAATCAGTCCAAAAGCATTTAAACATTTATTGTGTTAGCCCTTTCACAGTTCATTAAAACTGTTTCATCAGACAACATTCTAATAATACAATAGCCTATATAAAAGAAAAATCAACCAATAAAAACACATACACAATTAATCAATCTACAAATGACATCACTAGTTCTCAATCCAAAAGTAAACTTGCATCTAAAAATGTAGCATCAGAAAGTGTTAAATGAAGATTTAAAACAATTAGTGATGTAATTTGTAGATTGATTAATTGTGTAAGTGTTTTCATTGGTTGATTTTTCTTTTATATAGGCTATTGCATTAGTAGACTGTTGTCTGATGAAGCAGTTTTAAGGAACTGTGAAAGCGCTCACACAATAAATGTTTTTGAACTGATTTTTGGATGTATTTGTTCTGCCTTGGGTTGGTTCAGCAATTTTGTATTGTTTATTGGATTATCTATGTGCTAGTGCTGTGTTTTGCAGCACTGCCTGGTGAACCACTTACTGCTCTTGTTGAGTCTGTTTCTTGGGATTATTTGCATTCTGCCATTTTGCTTTTCCTTTTTTGCTTGTAGCATTAATTTTATTTTTCTATGTACTTCTGCTCTTACACTTCTTACAATGACTGACCGTATTAATAATTACCACTTCATTATACATGAGGCAGGATTTACTCACACATGGTGGCAGGCCCATGAGCTTGATAACAGGCTTCTGCCAAGCTAGCTTTGAAATATACACAGTCCCTTTCTTATACCCGTGTTTGTGTGCTTATACAATGAAGGGGAGACATCTGTATTGTACCCAGTTTTTTAAATCCTGATACATATGTAGTAAGTAATAAAGTTTACATGATAATTTTTACCATGTGCACATCACTGCATAATGTGCACATGGGCACGAAACGTTTTAGATTCAGTAAACTCCACGTAGCAATGGGCAGCGGCATGCACTCATGCACAAATATGGAAAATTTTGTGACGTGTAAATTACAGCATAAGTAGCTGAATTTATGCTAATGAAGCAAATCAACATAGTGGAGTGATTCAATGACCCCTAAAGCAACTGTGTAGACTCTATGTTCATATTGGCCATGTATTCCAAAATTCTCCGAATACAGTCATGAAAAGAAGTCTACATGGAAACAAGAGCAAGTAAAATATCTTACATTTGTACAGAACTGCCCTTAACATGTAACACAACACATATTCTGAAATAATTACACAGGGTGGATGCTAGAAAATCAGTGTAACAATCATAATAATGTCATTTTAAGTGCCATGAAATAAATGCAGCTTCGGCCCCCCACCCCCAAATGAAGAATACACTTGTAAGTAATGCAGGCTGCTAAAATGTGTAAACCTCCATGAAACACATTATTATACTGTAACGTATGCATATGCAGGATGTAGTTGATGGATTACAGTATTCCTCTGTTATAGCATTGGGCTCCTCTTCAGTTTCCCTACCAACACGGTTACTGACCATCTAGATTCTGGTCTCTAAGGATGGTGAAGATGTAAATGAAGTCAAAACTCATTAGAATTGTTGAATTTCAAACAAAAGTAACCATGTAGGGATGATCACTTCATGTAGGCACTTCTGCAGTGTTTGTGTTGAGTGTATGGCAACAGTGAATGCTGACAACGGGGTGAGGGGGTGTCAGGTTACACTTGCAGAGGTGAATATGTAGGGCTGTGAAGGGGAAGTGCATGTAAGTAGTGCAGCAGTGCAAAATTTCTATGTTTTGTGTCATCGTTATTTGCTTGTTAAAATGTGTGGTCTATGTTCGGTTTACCTTTTTTTTCTTTTTTTTTTCTTTTTTTAGGTTTTTCTGTGTTGTTAGTGTGCAACCTTTCCTTCACTTTTTATGGTTCATGTTTGTGCAACATCCCAAGAATGCAGGAAATATCAATTTTGCCTATGCTTACCTTATTTATGTGAAGATGCACAGATGTGCTATTTATAGTGTAAGCAGGTGAACTGCATGTTAATCAAACAATCCAACACAGTGGAACTATTCAACAATGTATAAAGTATACATATAGCCCCCATCCTGTTTTTTTCTCAGTCCTTCAATACCATTGGAGTAGAGACACGGACATTTTAACTGACACAATGCTAGGGGCTGTTGGAGCTATTTTACATCTGTATGCACTAGAGGCTGAAGCCAGTGCTGCTGGTGCTGCTGACAATAGGTCCAGACTGAGGAGGAGAAGAGTGTTCAGGACCAAGGTAACTTACCAGGTGCTACATGAGCTGAAGATTGTGGAGTGCTACAAGGTAGACAGGGACACATTACAAGAAATCTGTGAGCTCTGCCCCATGAACTCAGAGCCAGAGCCAATTGAGGAGAACCCCTCCCAGTGAAAACTAAGGTATGTGTAGCTCTTAGAATATTGACTACTGGTACCTTTCAAAGACCAACTTGGGACATGATGGGTGTGTCACAGGCATCAGCCTCCAGGATCCTCCACCAATTTCCAGATGCTGTGCTCATACATGCCAGAAAGCACACATTTTCCCCCATTGTTCTGATGACAGGATCAGTAATATGGAACTATTTTACTGTGTAGTGCACTACCCTGAAGTACTGGGAGCCATAGATTGCACTCATGTACACATTAAGGCATCATCTGTTGAGCATGGTAGAATCTACATTGACCTCAAGGGATACCACTCCATCAACTGCCAAGTTATGTGTAATGCCCAGGAAAGTTTATTGAGTGTGTGTGCTGGCAGCTCTGGCAGTTATCACAATTCCCATATCTGGCACACATCACAACTGTACCCGTTGTATGCTGGGGGGCATCTCAAAGGAACATTTACTGGGGAATGTTGGCTAAGCCCTGAAACCATGGCTGATGGCACCCATCAAAAGTGCACACATACCCATGGAATAACACCGTAAGGAGGTACACACTGAAATTAGAAATATTATAGAGCATATGTTTGGGCTTCTGAAGTCACAGTTCCATAGACTAGATATATCCGGTGGAGCCATGCAGTATAATCCATGGACATGTACACAAATATTCATAGTATGTGCTATGCTATGCAATCTGATCTTGCGGAAACAGCTACAGCAGGATCAGAGAGGGGAAGGGACATACATTCCCCCACCAATGTCTAGGTCATCACAGCCCGTCAGAGGAGGATTCATTCCTAGGCATGGTCAGTATGTGCTTGCTTTGGATAAGAGACAATGCATAGCACATTCACTAACCACCTAGGAACCTAATACCTTTCTCCTACTCACATGCATATAACAAAATTGATGTCGGGCAACTCACACAACCTTTACCTCCCAATGTATTGGCTGTGTAATAATTGCATCAGATAGAGTCAGCCCTCAACTAAAGGTGCATCGACTGCTGCATTTGCAAGGTAAGTCCTGAACTTAGGGTGTATTCTTTAATAATATTATGGCATATCCTTGTAGTTCCTAACTTTGTACAGTAATCAAGTAAATAATGGTGGATTTGTACAGAAAGTACTTTAACATGTGACACCACATACTTATTTTACTTATATTTGTCCATCGGTAATTAGTAGGCCTCAAGTATGAAAGATTCACACTGTCATACCTCTGATGAATTCTGATGTTCCCTGCATGGCCTCAGTTTAGCACCATACCTTTGTACTGGTAATTCATTAAAGGCAGAAGTTAGATTCATAGGTTCATAGGTGTGTACTAGGCTAATGGCCCTGGGGCCTTTGCAAGCCTATCCCATTGGATTACCCTGGTATCATGCCACTCAACCTTAGTTCCCAGTGCCTCTGTCGAGTAAAGCCACTGGAGTGATCCCTGAGGTGAATTTTCTGTTTCCCATCCACTCATCAAGATTTCTCTTGAAGAGGGCCGGTGAGGTGCTCTGCTTGACATGTATGGGAAGTCTATTCCATAGCATGGGCAGTCTCTGTGTTATGAACCTGTCCCTCCAGCATGTTCTGTTGATTGTGGTAATGAGGTTGAGGTCTCTGGAGCATGTGGTGTGGGGGGATTGGGATTTCTTTAGATGTAGCATTTCTAACAAAGCTGGGTCAGACATGGCTTTACAAGTCAAGCAGAGATTGCCTCAAAGTAGGTGATATGAGACAGAGAATAGTTGGAGTTTTTTTAGTCTGTCCATATAGGACAAATATTTAAGGCCTAGGACCCTCTTTGTGAGGTACTTTTGCGGCCTCTCCAGTTGTTGCAGGTTTCTAGTGAGGTACATGCCAAATGGGGCATTGTACTCAATGATTGGCCTAATGAGGGAAGAGTAGAGAGAGACAATGATCTCTTTCTTCCTGGATGCAAAAGCCTTAGTAATGATATGTGCCACATAGAAGGACTTTCTGACCACAGTGGCAATGTGGTGGTCAAAAGAGAGGTTGTTGCAACCTGTGTTCCCAGATCTCTTATAATGCCTTCTGTTTTCAGTGGACTACCATTGATGTAGTAATTCATGTGAACTGTTTTTTTTTCCCAAAGGGGATGATGGCACTTTTTTTGGCATTGAGCTTAAAGCCATAGTTCTGACACCAGTTGTTGGTCTCAGTGAGGCCTTTCTGTAGGATGTCAACATCACTCAGAGAATCAATAATAGCTCCCAACTTGCAATCGTCTGCAAACTTTGTCAGCCAGAGTCCCTTCGTGTTGGCATGGACTTCAGAGAAGTAGATACCAAACAGGAGAGGACCCAGGACTGAACTCTGTAGGACTCTACGCCTAGCTTAGTTTTCTATGATTCCTGAGTGGAGAATGGTATCAAAGGCCTTGGCCAGATCAAGGTAGGCTTGATGAACCACCTTGCCTTCATCCACAGCTCTGGTGACTGACTCATAGAAGTCAATCAATTTGAGCAGGCATGATCTACCCTTCACAAAACCAAACTGTGTGGGATCCAGAGTTTGGAGATTCCCTGTATCCTTGTTTATTAGATCCATGATGATGTGTTCCATAGCTTTGCATATCAGACTCATCAGGCTAATGGGGCGATAATTCCCAGGGTCTGTAGTCGCTCTTCCTTTGTGGAGAGAGATGACTGTAGCAGTGTGCCATTTGGTAGGGACAAAGCCTGAGGTGAGGCTGTGATTGAAAAGAGCACACAGGTGAGGTGCCAGTTCACTCTGTAGTTCATGTAGAACACAGCCAGGGATAGTGTCAGGTCCCATAGAAGCTGTATTCTTGGCCTTGGACAGTGCTGTTTTAACCTGTACAGCAGTAATACTGGGTGCTTGGAAATCTACTGGTATTGTGACTGGTCCCTTTGGGGGAGAGGGGTAAAGTTGGCACTGCATCTGTCGGCCAATATATTGGCAATATCTGTTGGCTCAGTATAGGAGGCAAGACAAAACCAATTGCTGTGCATGTGAGAGACGCATGGCGGGGTAATACCATAAAGAAACACAGTTGGCCAGCAAGATTAGCAGTCAAACGTACAGCCAAAAGGATAGTGAATAAACTGACTTTATTATAGAGAATAAAAAACAGACCGGTTTCGGCAAAATAATGCCTTCTTCAGTGTTAGGAAAACAGACATACAGAATACAAATTAATATGCAAATTTATAGATTGTGCTGACCAATGAACACATTGGTCTGCTATGGTTCCTCATGAATAATGCCTAAAATAGTAAAATAATTAAGGCAAACAGACAAAGTACCAGAGACCATGGCTACTGTTCAGACACAAACCAAAATGTCTCAAAAAATCATAATAATTTGTACTAGAGCAAAAACAAGGACAGTATGTATGGAATGATGACGTTAAATACAGAACCATAGATATAATAATTATACATAATTCTAAATATATGTAAACATGAAATATCCAAATTTGTCTCTCATATAATACATCCAACTGGTAAGGACCAACTTCCCAGCTATAACATACATTATTGATGACCAAAACAGCTAGCATGTATCATAACTCATACTCAATATAATATATTATACAGACATGTATGTCCAATGAATAATAAATGTGTATGGGATCAACACTAAATTGAAGAAAATATACTATATCTGACACCAATAATAATTGGAGTATAAAAGGAAAAATGTTTTCATTCCCCATAAAATTGTGGTTCTAGGTGATCATTGAGTCCAGGTGGAAAAAGTGCACCCAAAGTGATTATCCAATATTTCTCCTTATGGTTCAGTATACTGTGCCACCCTTGTGGGTTACTACGATCATCAACTATTGTGTCTATGATCATAAACATAAACTGTGCTTGTTGGATATTTCATGTTTATATATATTTAGAATTGGTTCTGTATTTAACGTCATCATTCCATACATACTGTCCTTGTTTTTGCTCTAGTACAAATTATTATGATTTTTTGAGACATTTTGGTTTCTGTCTGAACAGTAGCCATGGTCTCTGGTACTTTGTCTGTTAGCCTTAATTATTTTACTATTTTAGGCATTATTCATGAGGAACCATAGCAGACCAATGTGTTCATTGGTCAGCACAATCTATAAATTTGCATATTAATTTGTGTTCTGTAGGTCTGTTTTCCTAACACTGAAGAAGGCATTATTTTGCCGAAACCGGTCTGTTTTTTATTTTCTATAATAAAGTCAGTTTATTCACTATCCTTTTGGCTGTACGTTTGACTGCTAATCTTGCTGGCCAACTGTGTTTCTTTATGGTATTACCCGGCCGTGCATCTCCCACGTGCACAGCAATTGGTTTTGTCTTGATTCTTGGGCTGTGCTGTGGGACCAGCAGTTGATCCGCCATCTTTTGTATGAAGAGGAATCCTCTCCTGATAGTGCTACAGACTACTTAGTTGTCCAGCACATATATTGCTGGATTTATGACAGTGTTTTATTATTGGAGTTACAGACGTTTTTTCTAATATTGGGGTTGCTGTTTCGCTAATTTACCTTAGGACTGTGGCGTACTATGAGGACAGTAGCGTTTTTTTGATATTCGGGCCTACGAACTGGTGGATTATTTTACTTGATACATCGAGGGAAATTTTCTACAAGTTTGTGATGTTTTTCATGCAGACCGTGTATACACATCCTGTTTGGGACAGTGTTCAAATCACTTACGCCTACGAATTGGTGGAGTATTATATCCAAGGCATCGAGGTGAATTTTCAATTATTTGGCACATCTCTATGTAGACGGTATATATATATGTTGCTTGCGATAAAGGTCTAGCAGGTATTGACCACACGTGCTGACTTTGTCTTCATTGACACTTTTCTGTTGGTACTGTTGGCTCAGATAATATGGTATTCAATATGGGCTTGATATGGTGGATGTGAGTGACATTTCTTTCACTGAACAGCGTGGGACAGTATTCAACATTACTTTGGGACTAAGTTTTTGGGGGCAATAGCTTCAGCCCTTGTGTATACACACCTTGTATTTATCGTCCATTTATTATCTATCATTACTTATTATATATTTTGTGAATGTAGGGCAAACTAGTAAACCATCCACTAAATGTCCCATCCCTCCAGAATCTACTCCAACCCTATCGCACCACCAGACCACTAAGATCCAGCAACAAAAATCACTTGCAGATCACTAAAGCCAATAACTCTGCTGGTGATGCACTATTCTCTTGCGCCATAGCCAAATTATGGAACTCACTCCCACCCACAATTACCTCCGTACCATCATGCACCAACTTCAAAACTTTATTAAAAGCGCACCTAAAAACATGCTGGCTATGCCCTTGCAACTCCCACTCTAATATCATCCACCCCATCCAACTACTACCTTTCTTTCACCTCCACTAACTACCTTGATGATAGCAAGCTCAGATGCTCATAAGCCTAGTACTTATTATACAGCAGGAACTTCTCATTGTTACATTTGTTAATGCCTGTTATGTACTTCACAGATAAAGATTCTAGTTGTCTACTGATGTACTATGTTCCTCATCTGTAAATATGTTGTAAGTAATTTCTATGTTAAATTGTTAATCACTATGTAATCCAATGTAACTGCTGTCTGTTTATTTTACTGTGGAGCTTTTCTCCCCGGGCCTCCGCTGAAAATGGACCCACGTCCAGTCGGACACTCCCGGTCAACAAATTTAAATAAATAATAAATAAAATAAATAATTTTTATGTTCACTTGGCATGGTGCTACAGGGATATGTGAATGCTTATACACAGGTGGTTCTTTTGGACCCCAATTGATTCACAAAGTATTGGTACAGGACTTAAATTTTGTATTTAATATCTATGATCTTTATATACTTTGTGTAAAGCACATATCGTTTTGTTTGACATTGTGCTCGAGGGAATGCTTATACGTGGGTGTGTTTTCTTCATGGACCTTGTTTGATTCGCAATATAGGACTTTCACCTCGAAAACTTTTTCATGGACATGGTTTTTGTTGAAGGACGAAACAACTCGACCTGGTCGAGAATCTGAGATATTTTCTATTAATGGGACATTGTTATTCATATATCTTTGTATTTTTTGTTTTATATCTGCAGCTTTTTTGTCCAATGTATAACGCATATTTTGAATTATTAATGTGGGAATATAGGTTGATTTAGATCGATAACCATCAGCCAGTAGGATACCGCATCTGAGTAAATTCTGGAATTTTCTAAGTTAAATCATTATATATAAGGACATTTCCAGGGATTAAATAATAATATAGGTTGAGCCTGTCAGGCCCCTTATTAGAATTTCTTGTCTTATATATCATTAGAATATATTGGTTAGTCAAGTGTATCACAATTTTGTCCTTGGAAATCCTGGACTTTGTTAATAAGATTTACATAGAATTATTGGATTTATTACAGATTGAGGGGGTTACACCTTACTGGCCTCCTATCAGGAGCATTAATATGGTATTTCTTGGCCCCTCTTTTTTCATGAGTAGGGACATTCATATATTATAACATTGAAAAGGTGAACTGGTATCACAATTCATCAAACATAACTGTTTTTTATTGGTAGTTTAATTCTTCTTTGACAATTTGTAGGTTCTTTAGGACACTCTCAGTGTTTTTCAGTATTACACCAGTGCTGGACATTATTGATCAGGGAAGTTATAGCCTGGCCTTATATTTGGTTCTTATTAATATAGTGTAAGCAACTCACTAGGCTGTTAGATTACCATTCTATCACTAATATGTGATTTTTGAATTCACTTTATTCTAATGAGGTAGTGAGTATTATGTAATATAATATTAACCAAGGGAACAGAGATTATTTTTCTGAATATTCTTTGATTATCACCATCTAAGGGTGTTGGTGGTTTTAGACCAATAACCTTTGCATTTGGGATTAACCTTTAATATTTCATGATATTCTTGTGTCACCAAGGAATATATATGTGTTGGATAACTATTTGGTAGTATTTCCATAGTCAGATTTTTTGATTCCACCAATATACTTTTGGGAACATTATTCATTGTTGAATCACTCTTCTATTTTAAAAAAATTTTTGAAAATTTATTGAATGTTGGTAACATTTTAGATTATTGGGTTTTGTTGGAAAAGTTTGAAATACCTCAGATGGACCTCTGCTCCAATTAGAGAAATCATTGAGGTTTCTTCTAGGTTTGTCAACCACTGCTACCCCCTTCTTTTTGCACATTTATTAGTAGATCTTGGTAGACATTCACAGCATGGACCTTGAAAGTATATTATCTGGACTATGTGCAGATTGGGAGGATATTGGGGTTTTTGGGATCAATACCTCACCAGGCAGTAATCCAAGCAGTACTGACCAACAGATTTCATCTGATTGTGATTTGTCCTTCCACTCTCTCACAAAAGGCCTCAAAACTTTGAGGTCAAACATATGGCATTTGAAATTGTTTAGAGCATATTCAAATAAGAATATTGCCCCTAGGGGCTTAAGAATACGGCTCCAACCATTGGTAGGAAGACCGGATGACAGGCTAAATAGTGACTGGAAGGAAGCTTTACAAACAGGGTCTATGCTATTTGTGAATGTTCTTTTACAATACTATGAGAGGATGGTGGATGTTAACATTCAGGAGGTCAAAATGTTATGTTGCGATTGCAAAAAATATGTGTCACTTTCTAATTTTCAGGATAACTTAAAGAAGTTATCTAAAGAATTGACAAACCATGAAAAAATCATCAAAGAAAGAAAAATTAAAAAATTTCATAGAGACTATTCAGATTACCAAAGGGGACGTCCCTTTGAGGTTAACAGTTCAGTTAGATTTGCAGAGGTCAGTCAGGGGTCTAGCTCAAATCGCCCCAAGAAAAGACCAAGATCCATTTTGAAAAATAGAGATGGGTTCAACAATAGCACTTCAGGAGAGGATTCCTCTCTTACAGATTATGATAGTACAGGGGACAGGGGATCACCACATAAAAAGAAAACAAACAGAAATATCCCTTTAGAAATGGTTCCAAGCATAGAGGGGGACGGAAGCACAAGAAAAGACCCATTAGAACATTCCCTGGAGGGATTAATCCAGAACTTTATAACATAAATCAAGATCAACATCTAAATCAAAATGTTTTAAATCTATCCAATGTAAGTTTGCCTTGTGATCAACAAATTCTTTTGAATAAAGGGCTTAGTTTTATGACTGTTTTTTATTCCAATGAATACCATATTGTTACAGATGTTACAAACTTTTGTCGAAGCCTAAACCTTAAGTTGTTTTTTGCAGACGACACATCTCAAAGATCTAATGAATTCAGATTTGGTAAATCTGATTTCCAGCCTCCGATGAACAAGCATGTATCAATTTTCATGCAGTCTGTCTTCAGCGATTTACATTTTCAAAATCATGGATATACTATGTTGGGACATAACCTTTCACAACAGGAGAGCATTGCCCTCCAACAGTTACGTAACAACAGGGATATTGTTATTTTACCTGCAGACAAAGGTGGGGTGGTGGTAGTTCAAAACATGAGTGATTATCTTCATGAGGGTTTATCTCAGTTATCTAACACAGCATGTTATATGAGCATGGCCATCGACCCTACCCCGAATTTTAAGCAAGAAATTGATTTCTTTTTGAACTTAGCATGTGAGGAGGGTATTATCAGCAAGAATTGTGTTACACAACTTTCTGTCAAGGACACTTGTAAGTAGATCTTATATTTATTACCCAAAATTCATAAATCATTAACTAATCCACCGGGTAGACTGATAGTTTCGGGTATTGGATCCTAGACAGAACCCTTGTCGGCCTTCCTGACACAACATCTTAAACCACTTTTGGGTTTGGTCTGGGCAAGGCTACAGGATACTACACAGTTCCTTAAAATCATAGAGGATACACAATTGGAGCCTGGGTGGTTAATGTGCTCATTGGATGTTAAAGCCTTGCATACCAGCATACCACACTGGGCTGGATTACAAGCCCTTAAATACTGGTTAGATAGGGCAGGATTATATTCACCAGGGTTCAATACGTTACTAATCTGCATGTCGGAACATGTACTTAACAAGAATGTTTTTTATTTTCAAGGCCAATGTTATTGGCAATTACAGGGTATGGCTATGGGATCATCCTTTGCTCCCATTTATGCCGACCTGTTCATGGCATTCCTTGAAGAATGCATGATCTACGATGTATCTCATAATATATATTTGGTAGAAATGGACATCTGGCGCAGGTACCTGGATGATTGCTGGATGGTATGGCGTGCTGATGCTGGATATTTGCTGGAATTTGTTGAGTATCTGATTGGCAATATCTGGGGCATTGAATTTTCTATCACCTTTGATTTGCAGACTATTAATTTTCTGGATGTTACCATTTCCAGAAATCATGATCATACCTTGGCCACCAGAGTGTTTCGTAAATATCCTCAATATAACACCTTATTACATGCTTCGAGTATGCACCCATGCCATACCATCACAAATATCCTGGTATCACAATTTATGCGTATGAAACGCCTTAGTGCTACCAAATCAGATTATGATGTAGCTAGTCTTGATTTATGTCATAGATTTGCTAGCAGAGGGTATAAATTTGATGATATCAATAAGGCATGGGCACAATCCTCCCAAATGAATACGAACACATTGTTGGACTATAAAACTCCTTCTGGAGATTCCTGGACATCCACTATCAGGTTCATCACAACATATGGTAGGAACTATTATGTCATTAGGGATATTATAAATAGACATTGGAATATCCTATTAGCCAATGAACAACTTAGATCTGTTCTGGGGAAGGAATGTCAATTTTCATATAGGAAAGGCAAAACATTGGGCTCCCTTTTATCTCATTACAAACATATCTACAGCGGAGGAGCAATTTACAAACAACTTACAATAACGGGACATGAACTGCTGGGCACTTATCCATGTGGCCATTGTGGCTCATGTAAACAGATTACTAAGTCACAGCATTTTTCCAGCCGTAATACCAGTAAGGTTTTTGATTGCAAAATCATTGGTAATTGCAGTAGTAACTGGGTTGTCTATTTGGCTTCATGCCGTTGTGGGGCGTTCTATGTTGGCCAGACCTCTAGACCACTTAGGACACGAATAAATGAACATCGAAGTGATATCAAAAACAAAAAGGAAACAAATGCTTTGTACCGACATGTTTTACAACATCAACAAGCACAGTTTATGTTTATGATCATAGACAGAATAGTTGGTGATCATAGTAACCCACAAGGGTGGCACGATATACTGAATCATAAGGAGAAATATTGGATGATCACTTTGGGTGCACTTTTTCCACCTGGACTCAATGATCACCTAGAACCACAATTTTATGGGGAATGAAAACATTTTTCCTTGTTTACTCCAATTATTATTGGTGTCAGATATAGTATATTTTCTTCAATTTAGGGTTGATCCCATACACATTTATTATTCATTGGACATACATGTCTGTATAATATATTATACTGATTATGAGTTATGATACATGCTAGCTGTTTTGGTCATCAATAACGTATGTTATAGCTGGGAAGTTGGTCCTTACCAGTTAGATGTATTATATGAGAGACAAATTTGGATATTTCATGTTTATATATATTTAGAATTATGCATAATTATTATATCTATGGTTCTGTATTTAACATCATCATTCCATACATACTGTCCTTGTTTTTGCTCTAGTACAAATTATTATGATTTTTTGAGACATTTTGGTTTGTGTCTGAACAGTAGCCATGGTCCCTGGTACTTTGTCTGTTAGCCTTAATTATTTTACTATTTTAGGCATTATTCATGAGGAACCATAGCAGACCCATGTGTTCATTGGTCAGCACAATCTATAAATTTGCATATTAATTTGTGTTCTGTATGTCTGTTTTCCTAACACTGAAGAAGGCATTATTTTGCCAAAACCGGTCTGTTTTTTTTATTTTCTATAATAAAGTCAGTTTATTCACTATCCTTTTGGCTGTACGTTTGACTGCTAATCTTGCTGGCCAACTGTGTTTCTTTCAGTATAGGAGGTACCATTGAGCAGTTGCTCAGAGCAAATCTGGGTATTGCCATGGAGATTCTTTACATAACAATAGAAGGCCTTGTGGTTGTCTTTACTATCTGCTGCAATTCTGTTTACATAGCTAGCTTTAGAGGATTTGATGAGGGATCTCAACTTTTTGTTGAGGCTGATAAGGATGTTTTTGCAGTCTTGGGACTTCACCTTAATCTGCATCAGTTTCCTCCTTCTATTGTAGAGTTTGTTTATGGCAGGGGACCACCAAATTGGCTTCCTTTTTTGGAGGGAGAGCGTCTTGGTTCTGTGGGGTATGGCAAGATCCATGCATTTGTGTACATGTTTGTACAGTGCATTGGTGTATGATTCAGTGGTTATGCAACTGATCTCCATTTGCATGGGTGCCGTGAAGTTAGCCACCTCTGTTTTTAGGAGCCCAGAGTTAGCTTTGGAGAAGTTTTTCATGGTGGTTACCTTTGCGGGAGGGGTTGTGTGTGGGAGAGATGTGGATTTCCAAGGTGATTAGTTTGTGGTCAGATCTAACCAGGGAGGAGTTGACTATTAGAGTAGAGCAACAGTCACCCATGTTAGTAATGACCAGATCAAGGATGTTGCTACCTCTAGTGGGGATAAGAACAAGCTGGTCCAGGGCATTGGAATTAATGAATTCCAGGAAATGTTGGGCAAGTGTATTAGTACATGAGTAGTTTTCCCAGTTAATTGAGGGGTAGTTGAAGTTGCCCAATATGAGAGTGTTAGGTTGGACCCTAATATTTTCCAGGGTGCATAGGAACATGGAGTGTGAGTCTTGGGACATGGTTGGGGACCTATAGCAGATTATGACCTAAATCACTGTCTTACCCAATGATAACTGCACCTGAAGTATCTCAGATGCATTATGTTTGGCTACTAGTCTGGAGGTGTGTGCATCCTTTATGAATATGGAAACCCCACCACCTTTGGAGCTTCAGTCCAAGTTCTGGGGCCAAAAGGTGTTGAATGAGTTATAGCCTGGTAGTGCAGGGATGCTTTCTGCTGCCTTGAACCAGGTCTCTGTTATGGCACAAATGTCAATGTTCTCCATTTTAAGGAGTGCTTCGAGCGAGTACATTTTGACATTTAGACTTCTAGCATTGAGCAGTATGACCCTCAGATTGCATTTGTTTGTAGCTGTTACGGTGGTTAGAAAGTGATGATACACATTGCAGTTTCAGACTTCAGACTTGTTTGTGTCATAACAGTAACTGAACTTTGTCCTCCCCAAAAGAGGAGTGTACACTTATTCCTGCCATAAGAGTAACTCAGCTATGGTACCCCTAAAAGAACATTATATGCATGTTTTTGACATCCATCCTGGACTTCATTTGTTGGCAACTGCATATCATATTACTCCCAGTTATTATCCTCTCATATATTAAAGCCAGTGATATAGAATGGCTTACACACTGCATGTGTTACATAACTGATGAATGATCAAGAAACACAGAAAGGTAAGACAGAGCTGTATATCTGTAAGCATAATTATGACAGGTTGTATGATCACTAACTGCTTTATGTCCAAATATAGTAAAGAGAATTAAATGCACAAATCACAGCTGATGGTTTGATAGCAGTGTACATCTGATGCAGCTGGTTGTGTGAAGAATGACTTTTCATTTCATTCATGCAAAGGTGCCTGTGTGGCCAATTGGACTAAAGCATCTTTCTTGTTTTCTGAAGCAGTATTGCTGTGAGGGTTCAAATCCTGACATATGTACAAATGTGTGGTGTGTATTATCAAGTTTTACTTTGCTTGTACAGATTTTGCATATGTATTCCTTAGCTTTAGAATCTTTTCCTATTTGTCCTCTTTTAATTCCATTTTTGCATGATGCACCGTACCCCCCCCCAAAAAAAAAAATGTCGAAACTTATCTTCTTTGCATGATGCACAACCTTGCAGAAACAGGGGAAAAGCAAATTTCCTAGAAAGCAGACACCCAAGAATAGAAAACAGAGGCAATCAATTAATGGTCTTCCCCACCACGAAAAGCCAGCATGGAGTACAGATGTGACCGGGGTATAGTAGCAAGCATTAGCAATGTACCTTGCATTTGTGCCCTGCTTCCTTGCACACAAACAGGCCTTTCTCACATGCATGTACACTTGCTAACCAGCATGCAAATGCAAGGCTTTGCACGCTGGAATTGTATATCTGATATTTTATCATTGCTGTTTATTGTCCAGTTCCTTTGTATGACATAAAACTACATGTGGAAAAATTGCAAACTAAGGGCACAATATAACTATATGCCATATATTTGCTATGCATCTATTTGTTTCCCCCAAACCACCCCAACCAAGCACTACAACCCTAGGGTCTCGTTATTTTTTCCACACATATATCAACCACAATACAAAGTGCTATATATAATGCTGTGTGCTCCTTCATGGACAGGGCCACTTGGTGGTGCTCACAGCCTTGCCCTGCAAAACTCAAACAGCCAAGCATTCTCATTAAGGGTACTTGTGTTGTTACACAGCTAGGCTTCCAAACAGCCTACTGCTATTAGGCTACTAGCCTCAGATGACACTATGAAGCAATGTACATATGCAGACCGCTCAACCTCTGTCTCCCACATGGCCTGCCGATGCAATTTATATAAGTTCACCTGCAGTCCTACTAAAATCAGACTTGTGCTGTGGCATGTGTGATAAATGCTGTATTCTGTTGTCTCCATCTTTAGATAGGTAGGAGTTCTATTCTCACTACAGTCAACTGGGTGTGTGTGTCCACACAGAAGAACAGAAGTGTGTATTCCACATTTACCACTCCAATGGCTTGGCTTGCCAGTCTTTTGAGACTTGCACAAGCTTACCCATCCATTTCATGCAGGCCTCCCAACCTCATGTCCTCCACATGGCCTGCCGGTCTCATCTACTGTAAGATGGCCTGCAGTCCTAACAAAATCAGACTTGTGCCACAGTGCATGCATTAACTACTGTGTTCTGCTCTGTGTGTGTACCTAGATAGGTAGGGGTTCTATTATCATCCTAGTTAAATGAGTTGGGTTGGTGTGTGTGTGAGCTGTTGCTGGACTTTTTTACAGCAGCCTGTGGGATACTGTTATCTCATCCTCAACAGACACTGCTGATGTCATCATCTATAAAGTGTTGCCTGATACACTCCCAATTGGACTTGAGTGTTGGGGCATGTGTAAAGTAATGGGTTCTGTAGTGTGTGTACTTAGGGAGGGGTTCTATTCTCAATGCAGTCAAATGTGGGCTTGTTGTGTGTGTATGTATATATGTGTGAGCTATTGCTGGACTTTACAGTGAGACTTTTACTCTAGCCTGTGGGACACTGTTATCTTGTCCTGGACAGACACACATCTGTCATTACAAGGTTATACATTAAGCAAAAAAGCTGCTGTCTCCAAATACAAAAGTGAGAACCCAGAACTGGAAGACCACACTTCTCAGTCTAAACAAGCAAATAAGACAACATGTGCAATCTCTAACACCAACCCTTATTTTCTCTCTTTTTTTTATTTATGTTTTATTTCCCCCACAGCAGAGTGGGGTAGGCCAGGTTCATGGGATCCACCTGCCCCCACTCCACTGGCTATTGCACAAAGTCCCTGCAAATCTGAGCCACAACTTGGTAGCTCCCCTTGTGCTGCCCCTGCACTACCTGGCCCCTCAGATACTTCTACCCCAGAGGACAGGCCTGTGGTTCCCTCCAGGAGCAGTGTCATAGGTGGTGATTTTATCAACTGAGAACTGCCAGGTATGGTACATCGGATTGTGTACCATACTGATGGCGCATGCCTACACCAGACGGAGACACTGTTCTCCATCATTGTACTGAATAATACAAGGAGATGTAGATTTCAGACACTGCAGCCATCGGTACAGTGACATGACAGTGATGACAGTCCAGTGGGTGAGGACTCGCTTCTCACTGCCACCCAGCTTGACATCCATGGCTCTGTGAGGTCCACACCCTTGACCCAACCATGGTGTTCACCCACCTCTTGTGTTCTTCACCATCCCTTTCTCTGGTCTTGTATGTCCTGTCTGTCAAGAATTGCTTCTTCATCTTGCCAACTAACCTACCTCAGACATACTTATGTCCCTTCCACAACATTTCTCTCGCTCTTCCAAAAAAAAAAAAAAAAAATAGGGCACCCCCCCAAGAAAATTGCCCCATACAAAGCTCTTCAAGTCACACACATGTCTACTTGACACACTTTAGTTGGTCCAATTGGCTGTACAACATGATTATGTTGTTATCACCTCTCTCGCTGGTGGTGACAGTCCAAATTCAGCTAATCATCTGTACATATGATAAGTTTTTTCAGAGCACATTCTAAGTATACATTATATATTCACAATATATACATGTGTTGTCCACCCCAAGCAATACAACCCTTGGGGCTCAGTATTTTTTGCACACATATATTAACCACACTACAAAGTGTAATTATTTATTTATTATTATTTAATTAACATTTGTTTACCAGGAAAGTCTGACTTGGAATGAACCAATTTTCAGAGGAGACCTGGGGAGAAAAGCTCCAGATTCATGTCTTTGTGACATGGGAGGAAACTAAAACACCCAGATGAACACAGGGAGGACATGCAGACTCTGCACAGAAGGAATCCCAACCGAAAATCAAACCAGAAAACTTCTTGCTTTGAGGTGACAACACTAACTGCTGCACCACAGCACCGTCCCAGTATATAATATAAATAATGCAATATATAATGATGTGTGCTCCCTCATGGACAGGGCCAGTCAGTGGTGCTGACAACCTTGCTCTGCTAAACTTAAATCAAACTATGATTATTAAGGATACTTGTGTATTTACACAGCTAGGCGTCTACACACCTAGAACACACTCTATAGTTAGGCTACTGGCCTTATATGAACCTGTGAATCTATGTGCCTATGCAGGCCTCACAACCTGCTGTCCACTCACAATGCCTGCTGATGTCATCTACCATATGTTCACTTGCAGTGATATGAAAGCCATACTTATGCTGTGACTCTTGCATAATGTACTAAGTTCTGTAGTCTCTATACTTAGATAGCTAGGGGTACTGTTCTCACTGCAGTCAGCTCGGACTGTATGTGTCTCTACTCAGCAGAGTTGATGTGGTATCTTATATTTACTTTTCCAGTGGTATGGCTTGATAGTCTTTTCATACTTGCAGAGGTCTACACATCCATTTCATGCAGCCTTCCCAACCTTTTGTCTCCCACGTGGTCTGCTGATGTCATCTACTATAAGCTGACCTTCAGACATGTAAAAGTCAGACTTGTGCTGTGGTGTTTGCTTATAACAGTGTGTGTTTTTAGACTGGTAGGGGTTCTGTTCTCACTGCAGTCAAGTGTGTGTGTGTGTGTGTGTGTGTGTGTGTGTGTGTGTGTGTGTGTGTGTGTGTGTGTGTGTGTGTGTGTGTGTGTGTGTGTGTGTGTGTGTGTGTGTGTGTGTGCGCACACGCTTGTGTGCATGTGTGTGTGTGTGTGTGTGTGTGTGTGTGTGAGTGTGACAGATGGTACCTGACACTACAGAGATTCCATCAGGTCAGGATCAGATACTGGCCTGGAGTCCAGGCAGACATCATCTTAGTAGACAACTGGTAACAGGTATGCTATGGGGTATGTCTAGTGAGGACAGCAGGGGTGAAAATTACCTCAAATTGTCTGGTAGCAGGTTGGCAATCTACACATGGTCAGTATGGGTGGAGCCATCCACTTCTATTTGAGCACAAAGCTGGGCCTTCACTTTTAGATGTCTGATGTAGCTAAAGATTGCCTCCTGATTATCTTTAGCTAGGGATGCTACTTTAGGTTTGTATGTGGCTTTAGAGGACTTTTCAAGATCATAACTTTCCTTGTTAAAGCTGTTGAGGGGTGTCCTTCCTATGTTGAGTCAGTTCTCTTTTGTTCTTAGACATTACTTTCTTCCACTTGTTGTATAACCTATGTACACTTGATGCCCACTAGGGTGGCTTATTTTATGAAGAACTTGTTTTGATCTGTTCACATTCAGCCAACTCTATACATTTGTATAACTGTTATATAGGCCATTTTGTACACCCCTGTATAGCAGTAATTGTTGACAGTGGTGGCAGGGGGTTGCAACACTTTATGGCATTGGTTAGTAGCTTATAGTTTACTTTGGAGAAATGTTTCATAATTTCTGCTTTTGAGTGGGTGCCAGGTATGATTGTGAATGGAAGAATACTGAATTGTGATCTGATCTGACCAGGGGGGAGGCAACACACAGGGATTAGTACAGATAAGTCTGGGACATTCAAGCCCCTCATGGAGGTGCAGACTGTCTGTTACACAGCATGTGTATTAACAAAGTCCAGTAACCTTAGGGTGAGTGTGCTTGTGCACATATATGGTTCCAAATTGATGAAAGGATATTTAAAATCACACATAACAAGGTGTTTGGCTGTCTAGTGAGTGACTTAATTAGGTCCAAGCAGGCAGAGTAGTCCTTGTGGTTCATGGTGGGGGACCTGTAGCTATCAATGATATGGAAGGGGGTTTTACATACAGTTAGTTGGATTTGGAGCAGCACAACAGATCATACTCTTTGACCAGTCTTGCAGTGTATTTTTCTTTATTGAAGATGTATACAGCTCCATCTTTGGTTCTTTCATGCTCATTTAAATCTGTGTATGTGTGAAAGGCATTGCACCCTTTTTTTGGCCAGAGTGCTCTCTGTGGCCTTGAACCATGTCTGTGTGACTGCAAAGACATGGGCATTTTCCAAGGTAAGGAGTTCTTCCAGTGAGTGCAGCTTCTGATTTATGCTCTTTGCATTAAACAGCATAACCTTCAGTTTGTTTGTGGTGTTCTGCCATTGTCTGAAAAGGTCACAATGGAGGAGGCAAGTACCTCCATATAGTACAGTGAGGTATGTCTCCAGTCATTCACTGCAACATGGACTATGACAGAGTCATAATGGTACTTGTTGTTGACAGACTTGAGTGTGTACATTATCTAACAGACCCTGGCACCTGACATGCATCTGACAGTGACCTTCTCCTTGTCCAGCCTGGTAAGGGGGACATCTGTGTGTCTCACTATGGAATTGCTTATGAGCAAGACATTTGGTTTTGAGGTGTTTTTCCTGTGCAGCTTATTGGCTGAGACACTGGTGTGTGTGTATTATTATGTGTAGTGGATTCTGCTGGGTCTGCACTGTGTGCAGTGAGTTTGCACTTGGGAGGTCTCTGATCCTACATTAGGGTTCTACTAAGTACATCCAATTATTTGGGTTTATGTATTGTGAGCTTACATGCAACGGGTGCTGATATTTGATATCTGGTTTGTTATGTGAGAGAATTGATTCCAAATTCATAGCATAGCTACAGCTCTCACATGTTATATTATTTTTTAGTGATAACTGGTTGTCAGTGTACATGAGAAAATTGCTCTGTTCCCTTAGGATGCCAATTTTAATCAGGCTGCCTGGAGACATGGTGGGAAACTGTCCATCAATTATACATGGTATATACTGTAATAACAAGTAGGCAGTGGGCTAGATGGACCAGGTTTTGTTGCAAGACTAGCAAAATGTGTCTATTCTATGGAGAGCTAGGGTTACAAAAATGTGTCATCGTTTCACAATGTACACCTGAGTTGCTTGTATGGCAGCAGGGCAAGGTCTGAGCAGCTATGCTAAACTGGGTGCAAACACCACAAAACACAATGCTGGAATACAAGTGAAGTTAAACTATTTTAAACAAGTAAAATATATTATATTATAATAATAACATTTATTTTTATTTATTTATTTGCATTTGTTTTCCAGGATAGTCCACTGGGCCTAGGAGTGTCTATTTTCAATGGAGGCCCAGGGAGAAAAGCTCCACATATTACATATACATTGATGAGATAAAGTTACATAATGACTGTTAACATATTCAAGTTACTAGTAGATTTATATCCAGGTACAATATATGCATGTTGATATACAATTAGAATTAGGCTTTCTTTGCTTAAATTTTCATCATGTAACTGAGAGGGAGAAGAGTTAAATTAAGAGAAGATAGTGTTAAAGTTGTTAAAAGAGATTTCTAGTTTCATGTAATGCTGAAAGAATTATTCGAGCATGTACAGAACCATAGTTTGGAGAGGTATTCTTGCAGAGACTTATGGAAAATGGTATGGTTAGAAGTGGTTCTGGTTGTGGTGAGTAAAGAATTCCACACTTTAGCTATAGCAATGGAGTAAAGAGCTCAGCCAACTGTAAGGTTGGGTAATTCTACCTTTAGAAGACATTTATTTTCTGATCTGAGATATCTAGCAGGGTCGTAATTAGTGAGGCTAGGGATGGGCAAGTCACTGGTTTAGTTATGATTTCATGCGCACTGGTGAGTTGCAGGTAAGTTAGTAATTGAGGTAGTTCAAGCCAATTGAGTTTTTGAAGGGATATACAGTGATGGGAGGTATGTGCAACATTATTGGCAAACTTTGCTACTTTATTGTAAGAAGATTCTAGTTTGTTTTTTTTTAGAGAGAGCTGAAGGCCTGTGAGCAGAGGGGTACCATAAAGTAGAGATGGTAAAAGAAAGGAGGATACTAGTTTTTTTTTTGGCTGAGTGGCTGAGGTAAGTTATATGTCTGTAAAGCAGACCTAACTTTCGATGGGTCTTTCTGATGTTTAGGATATGAAGGTCAAAGGAGAGATTTTCATTGATAGTAACTGCAAGAAGTTTAGTGTGGGGCATTACTTTGATGACAGTGCTGTTCTGAGACTGAATAGAAAATTCTGACCTGTTTATGGGGGTGGATCTCTTAGGGGTGAATACAAGGAGTTTGTTTTGTTAGAATTTAGGGCTAGGTGATTGTTGTTCATCCATGTTTCTGTGGATGAGAAGGTAATTTGAGTTAATTTTTGGAGTTCACTGGTGGAGTAGGTGGAGCAGAAGATGGGGGAATCATCTGTGTATTGAATACATGAGGTTTGAGACAGGGAAGAGTGGAAGTCATTAACAAATATGCTGAAAAGGAGGGGCCTAAGTATAGAGTATTGGGGAACTCATGTTGATATTGGGAGATAAGGTGAGAAGCACTGGTCCCATTTTGTTGCTTCTTGCCTATTTGTAAGGTAGTTAGAGAACCAATCTCAGGTAGGGGATGAGATTCCTAGGTTAGATAGTTTAGTGAGTAGTAGGGGAAGTGGGATGGCATCCAATGCCTTTGATAGGTTGAGGAATAAAGAGGACACAATTTTCCCTGTGTCTTTTGCACAGTTTACAGTGTCCAAGAATGACATAAGGGCAGTGGTAGTAATGTGCTCAGGTCTGAAATTGTGTTGGGTGGGGGACAATATTTTATTGTCTAGGAGGTGCTTAAGGAGTTGATTGTGGACACCTTTTTCAAGAATTTTGGATAGAGGGGAAATGATTGCTATGGGTCAGAAATTGGTGAAACCTATGTTTTGGCCACCTTTATGTAGTGGGAGAATAAAAACTTTTTTCCAGATAGTGGGTACTTGCTGTTCTTGGAGAGATCTATTGATAAGTATGTTAACTGGATAAGCTACAGACTTTGCTGACATCTGTAGGTATGTTGGGGGTAGGTTATCAGATGCATTAGTACATAGTTTAAGTTGGAGTAGTTTCAAGATAGCTGATGTAGGGATGGGGAGAAGGTGAAGTTTGGTGTAGAGGTTACATTTTGGTGAGTGTGCTGTGATATTGATTTGAGGGAAGTGTCCTGTAAGTTTAACAATGGAGTCTATAAAATGTGAATTGAAAATTGTGGGAATTTCTGTGGGGGATTTGTCTGGATCAGGACAGAAGTTGTTATTGGATCCTGGGTTAAGTAGGGTTGAGACTGTATTTCAGAATTTCTTAGGGTTTTGTTTGTGGCATGTCTGGTTAGATAGAATTATTTTTGCCTTTTACTGCTGCATGTTTTGCTTGATTACAAAGTTGTTTGAATTGTAAGAGGTATTTGAGTCTTTGTTTTTTTGCCAGCATTTGTCTCTTTTAGACATCAGTTGTTTTGTGGGTTGAGTAGCCAGGTAGCATTGTTGTTTTTAATTCTTTTTTCCATATGGGGCTAGATTGTTTAGTATATCTAAGAAGGTTAAATTAAAGAATTCAACAGCTTCATCTAGTGGGAGTAACAGAATGTTAGAGGTGGAGACTCATAGGAATGATCTGGCACTTATGGAATTAAATTGGATACTGAGATTAGGAGCACATATAGCACCAGGAATAAATAATTATATATCCATTAAGCCAGTACTAATATCTAAGAAATAAAAGCTCCATATATATCATACATACATTTGCAGTGTAGTATACATTTATTAATACAAGTGCAAAATCTATTTTTCATTTTTATTTTTATTGTATACTATACAGACATCAATTATAAAATACATCAACAGTGTTACTATAAATTGTATGTATATTTAAGTCTGTTCTATACAATTTCAGATTTACTATATCAATATAACATTTTATGAAATATGTGTTTTAATGTAAATTAATATAGATTAATGCTGTATTATAAATAATTTCTGATACAAGGTTGATGATTTTGAAAAAAGCAATTACCATAAATTAGTTTGTTTTTATTGTCTTCATTTAATGTTCATGCTATTGTTATTTTGATGCATTCTTTCATAGAGAGCATCTGTAATTTATTCATGTGTTTAATAACTATATTTTATATTTTTAAAAAATTTTTCATACAAATTATATATATGGCCTTGAATTATGGTTTATTTAATGGCATTATTAGATATAATTATCATCTCTCCGTATAGCTGTAAGCTATGAGGGGTAATAATGAAATAAATAGACATATACAGCTTTAAAAATCATATGACTTTTTATATCTCTGTATATATATTTTAGAGGAGTGTTTTATTCTTACGCTTGATTAGTAATAAGGCTTGTGAAATGAGCGCGATTGTAAATGAAGGTTTTAAAGTATAAGATTTGTTTTATTTTAATTAATTAAAAAATTTTCCCGCGCTCAGCGGATGTATATAAACACAACAGCTGATCATTAAATGTTATCTGATGAAGCGTGGATGTACCACGCGAAAGTGCTTATCCTCTGTATCTCAATAAAAGTTATGGACATTTCCTGAGTCGCCAGAGTTTCTTGATCAGCTACCAGTGATTTATTTAGAACATTCTACTTCCTTTCCTTTGTGGTTGGTATCTCACTATGATATTTCATTGTTTAGTATATCTAAGAAGGTTAAATTAAAGAATTCAACAGCTTCATCTAGTGGGAAGGCTTTGAGAATGCTCCAGTTTACTTGTGTCAGGGTGTCATTTAGAGTTGTTTGGTCGAAACTGGAGATAATTCTAGTTAGTCTGCACTGGTGTTGACTGGGAGCTTGGGTGGATTTAAGTATTCCAAAAAGGAAGAAAGGTTCCCAGCAAAAAGCCACACCAATCATGAAGATCCAGAAAAAGTAGTTTAATTAAGTGCTTTCATCACAGTATTAGACTTCATCAGAATCAAATTCTGATTCTGATGAAGTCTAATACTGTGACAAAAGCACTTAATTAAACTACTTTTTATGGATCTTCGTGATTGGTGTGGCTTTTTGCTGGGAACCTTTCTTCCTTTTTGGTGTACTGGTTTGTGCAGCGCTTCAGTGTGGTTACTAGTTTGGATTTAAGTAGTATGTATGCTGGGAGGTGATCACTTATGGTTTGAGGTAGAGTCCCTGCTGAAGATACTTTGTTTGGGTGTGAGACTAGTATCTAGTCTATGATGGAACCACTGGTTGTTGTTTTGTTGGGTCTAGTTACTTCACTGATAAGCTGGGAATAATTGAATTGATTTATATTTATTGAGGGTTGATTTTTTTTCTGACTTCTGTCCAGTCTATGTTGACATTTCCAAGAATAATTGTCTCACTGGTAAAGGTTTTTGAAGTCTAGGCAAGGATTTGTTCTATGATGGGTATATTATGGCCTGGTGGGATATAGATTCCAATGATGTAGAGCTTTTTGCTGGTATCCAGTTGTAGGAAATCTACAACAATTTTGGCAGATGCAAATTGTGGGGTGGGGTTGGTATATGGTACTAATGTGAAATGACTTGGGTAAATTAATGCACCACCTCCACTTTTTTATGGGGTCTGTCATATCTTAAGCAGGAGCAGCCAGGTGGTAGAAATTCTAAGTTTTTTATATATGGTTTAAGCCAGGATTCTGTGGTTGCTATTATATCTGGCCTACTGTGTGAAATCCAGGTATGGAAGTCTGGAATATTATTCCTGATACTATGCAGGTTAATGGTTGCTATGGTAAGAGATTTATTGGTTTGTCAGGTTGTGGGATTTAGAGTTGGTTTGGGGTTGGGATGGATGTCCCCACATAGGGATAGTTTTGCTTTATTGAGAGGTAAGTTTGTGGTTATTAGCTTTCCTTTAGGTATGGAATGTTTGTATAGAGTTGTTAGGCTAAGTTTAGTATTTGCTTCAGTTACTAGTTTAAATCTGGTGGCAGAGTGGTTGTATAATGCAATAAGCCCTGAATGAATTAGCTGGTAGCTGGGTGTAGGTGGACTAGTTGAGGTGATAGGTAAAGGTTTTAAATGGTGGTGTATTGTGTGGATTGAAGTTAAGTGCAGAAGGGTAAAGAAAGCAAGGGAGATAGGGAGAAGCAATGGTGATGGGTGTGGACACATCGTTTGATGAGATAATGGATGGTGTGAAATTGAAAAGTGTAGATAGAGTGCTGATAGAAGGATAGGGAGAAGGGGAGGAGGTTGTCTAGGAATAAAGGAAATCGATCCTGGGATGGGTGGGAAAGGGGATAGGGTAGGAGAGTGGAGTGAGCCTGAGTGCAGCGAGGACGAATGGAGTGGGCAGCACCTAGGGCTAGCTAAGTGACATCAGAAATGAGCCTGCAGAATAAAAACTATCAGTATCAGTGTAGACACTAACCAGGTAAGTCAGTAATAGAGGAAAATTAGTATAGGATGGCTTTACAATAAAGATGAATTAAAGAAAGTATTTGCACTAGCTTTTGAAAATCAAATAAGAGTTTCATGCACTATTTTGTGAAAGTCCAAGGGAAAAGCCTGATAATAAGATAGAGGGTCGAAGGTATCCCTTTGTTAGGGAATTATAAGCCCTGAGTCCAAATAAGCTACTGAGGAACAGAGTCACCAAACTACAAGAAGTATTGAAGGGAGTCACTGGAGGGAAGTCTGCTAGTCTGAAAGAATGAGGGGGGGGGGCTAGGAGAGGGTCCTGTGCAGCTGTTACTCCTGGCTTAATGAGCGCTAGGATGCTATACAAGTACTGACAAATTAGCTGAATGAAGTACAAAGTAGCTTATAAGTGTAAAACTTTAGGAGCTCTTTTACCATGAAAGAGGCACCTACATTCACTTGCAAAGTAAAGTAGTGCCCTGTCAATGTTATAATAAAAAACATTGCAGCACGATCTGGAAGCCTGTCCAGGAGAGCAGTTTCAGTTTTGGGGGAAGGGAACCACCAATTGTGTGATGTCATTGTTTTTTCTAAGGGGTAAAGATAAAATGGAAAAAGTTAGACTCGGGGGGGGGGTGAAATTCATCAGGATGAGATTTAAAACAAAGCAAAATTAGCACAAAGCTTTAATTTGCAAAACAAAAAACATATGTAACAAAATCCCAGCAAAAACAGGTATACAATAACAGTAGAGCACAGGGATTACATTAACATAAGAATAATGATGTTAAAGGCCTCATCAAAACAGTTTGAGAGCCTTCCTAGTTATACAGGATAAAACATTCAATGCAGGCAGTAAGAACTGTAACCATGTAGCGGAAAACAAGTGTGTGTTAATGCAGGTCATATGCAAAACCTGATATCCCCATATATCTCATTACTACTGCATGGACAGACTAAAACACTAATGATTGACTACCTTCAGCCATATATCATGAGAATATTAATAGCGGTCATTGCAGACTGCAATGGTGACTAAAAACACAGTATTAGAATCAAAGGGTCATTACTAGGCACACAAACTAGGAAAGTACAGTGTTAATACATGAAAAAGTTGATGTACTCATCTGTCAATCAAGGACAGCAGAATAATATCATCTGGACTATTCCAAACATTGCAATACATAGCACTGTAAAGTCACAGTACTGATATTAAAAGCTGCTTTACTTTAGCTGAGACAGCACTTATGAATGCATTAACTGAAAACATTCAATGCAAGTTGGGAATTATAAAGAGAGAATGCATTAAAATACAAACTAAACAACTCTGAAGGCAGTAAACTGTATCTTAAACTATGGGCTTCAACCTAGTTTTAGGGCACACATTGCAGTAGCTAGCATTGCAATAGCTAAAATCAGCCCTCATAAATTAAAACAAGGGAAAGGCCAACAGTGAACTTTATTTCTGCAGTCCCCAAGGCAGATGGGTAGTTGGCTACACAGTGGTGCCACAAGGGTGCAGGGGGGGGGCTTCTTAATTTAAGAAGGCTGGTTTTATTGCTCCAATTCAGCAAGCTTGAATCGAGCTTATGCTATAAAATGCAGAAATCCTAGGAATTCAAAGTGCAGAAAATCAAAATCACAACGGAAGAAAAGACATTGTAAATAAAGCAGCAATCCAGTAGAATACTCCAACAAGAGTGGAGTGTAGGCAACAAACATTCCTAGTTTGACACAAGAGGTGTAGAACACAAGTGCTTAAACCAGAACTAAGACAGTTTCAGAATAACAGACACAATAAGCCTTCAACCAACAATTCACAGCTTAGAAGGGTGTATGTTATCCTCCCCTGCCACAAGAGTCTACACCACAAACACTCCTAATGTAAAATAACTGGTGTGGAGTCCAAGTGCCTAAACCATAACCAAGACTTAGATTAACCGGAATAGTTGGTCAAGAGGAGAAGGTCAACACTTGCACCACACCACATGGAACACATAGCCCTCCAGAACACACATCAGCACTGCCTTCACATAAAAACACAAACCACACACCCAACTTCGTGGAGGCTTTCAATAAAAATCTTCCCAAGCAGCATAGCCCTCCAAGGCAAAAACGCACTCGACCACCACAACACAACACTAATTATGAGACACATAACTCTCCTAAACAGTGTGCCACCCAACCAGACCCCTAAGGCAAAACAGCATGCCCAACACACTAGTCATAGGTGACTCGATAGTGAGGCACACTGATGTCCCACTCACTAGGTTGAATAAGGAGAAAGTAACAGTCAGCTGCCTGTCAGGTGCCAGGATCTGACACATAACGCATGCACTCATGTCACTCAACAACAGGTACAAATATGACTCTGTCATTGTACGTGGGTGTGAATGACCTGAGACATACCTCCCTGGACTACATGAAAAGAGACATGGAGGAGCTCTCAGATTATGTAACCCAGAAGCCCAGGCGGGTATGACCCTAGCCCTGAGCAGTATCCTACCATCACCCACAATGATACCACAGCACAAGCAGAAAATTATAGATTTCAACAATTGGCTAAGTTTCTGGTGTCATTCTAAGGGGATCCAGTATCTGTCTGCCTGGGATGACATGATTGACAGACCTCAATGCTTTGCCATAGATGGCCTGCATCTGTCACCCCTAGGCTCTAGGCTTCCGGATACTGGCCAAGGCTCTTGCCACCCGGGTGTTCCAAAGACCAAATTACCACCATAACAGCTACAAACAAATGCAATCTGAGGGGCATGTTGCTCAATGCTAGAAGTCTAAATCTCAAAATGCATTCACTTGAGGCACTCCTTAAAATGGAGAACATCGACATTTGTGCTGTAACAGAACCATGGTTCAAGGCAGCAGAAAGCATCCCTGCACTACCAGGCTATAATTTTTTCCACACCTTTCGGCCCCAGAATTTAGGCCGAAGCTCCAAAGGCGGTGGTGTCTCCATGTTCATAAAGGATGCGCACACCTCCAGACTGGTAGCCCAACTTAATGCATCTGAGATACTTCAGGTGCAACTAACATTGGGTAAGACAGTGATTCAGGTTGTAGCCTGCTATGGGTCCCCAACCATGTCCCAAAACTCACATTCCATGTTCCTAAGCACCCTAGAGAATATCAGGGTCCAACCTAACACTCTCTTACTCGGTGACTTCAGCTACCCCTCCATTAAATGGGTAAACTACTCATGTACCATTACACTCGCTCAACATTTCCTGGAGCTCATTAATTCCAATGCCCTGGACCAGCTCATTCTTGCCCCCACTAGAGGTAGCAACATCCATGACCTGCTCATTACTAACATGGGTGACCGTTGCTCTACACCAATAGTCAGCTACTCCCTGGTTAGATCTGACCACAAACTAATCACCATGGAAATCCACATCCCTCCCCCCCACACCCCCCCAGGAAAAGTAACCACCATGAAAACTTCTCCAAAGCTAACTTTGGGATCCTAAAAGCAGAGGTGCTTAATTCTCGGCACCCATGCAAATGGAGAATAGTTGCATGAATGCAGAATCATACCCCAATCCACTGTACAAACACGTACACAAATGCATGGATCTCACCATACCCAATAGAACCAAGACTATCTCCTCCAAAAAAGAAAGCCAATCTGGTGGTCCCCTGTCATAAACATACTCTATGACAGAAGGAGGAAACTGATCTGGAATAAGGTGAAGTCCCAAGACTGGAAAAACTCCCTTATCTGCCTCAACAAAAAGTTGAGATTCCCTCATCGAATCCTCTTAAACTAGGTATAAAAACAGAATTGCATCAGATAGCAAAGACAACTAGAAAGTCTTCTATAGTTATGTAAAGAATCTCCATGGTAATTCCCAGATTTGCTCTGAGCTACTGCACAATGATACCTCCTATACCGAGACAACAGATATTGCCAGTATACTGACTGACGGATTCAGTGCCAACTTTACCCCCCTCTCCCTCCAAAGGACCAACCACAATACCAGTAGATTGCCAGGCACCCAGTATTACTTCTGCACAGGTTAAAACAGCATTGTCCAAGGCCAAGAATACAGCTTCTATGGGACCTGACAATATCTCTGATTGTGTTCTACATGAACTACAGAGAGAACTGGCACCTCACCTATGTGCCCTCTTCAATCACAGCCTCACGTCAGGCTTTGTCCTTGCCATATGGTGCACTGCTACAGTCATCGCTCTCCACAAAGGAGGAGTGACTACAGACCCTGGGAACTATTGCCCCATTAGCCTGACGAGTCTGATATGCAAAGCTATGGAACACATCCTCATGGACCTAATAAACAAGGATATAGGGAATCTCCAAACTCTGGATCCCAAACAGTTTGGTTTTGTGAAGGGTAGATCATGCATGCTCAACTTGGTCAACTTCTTTGAGTCAGTCACCAGGGCTGTGAATGAGGTCAAGGTGGTTCATACAGCCAACCTTGATCTGGCCAAGGCTTTTGATACAATTACCCACTCAGAAATCATAGAAAAACTCACTATGCTTGGAATCAATCCCTTTATCACTAGGTGGGTTGCAGACTGACTCAGAGATAGAACCTACAGTGTGAAAGTAGCTGACTCCAAGTCAGACTGCCGATTAATCAGGAGTTGAGTGCCACAGGGTTTGGTCCTGGATCTTCTCTTGTTTGATATCTACTTCTCTGAAGTCCAGGCTAACATGAAGGGACTATGGCTGACAAAGTCTGCAGATGATTGCAAGTTGGGAGCTATTATTAACTCCCCAAGTGATGTTGATATCCTACAGAATGGCCTCACTGTGACCAACGACTGGTGTCAGAACCATGGCCTTAAGCTCAATGCCAAAAAATGTGTCATCATCCCCTTTGGGAAAAACCCAGTTCCCATGAATTGCCACATTGATGGTAGTCCAATGAACACAGAAGAGGTTATAAGAGATCTGGGAACACAGGTTGACAGCAACCTCTCTTTTGATCACCACATTGCCACTGTGGTCAGAAAGTCCTTCTATGTGGCACATCTCATTACTAAGGGTTTTGCATCCAGCAAGAAAGAGGTCATTGTCTCCCTCTACTCTTCTCTCATTGGGCCAGTCATTGAGTACAATGCCCCATTTGGCATGTACCTCACTAGAAACCTGCAACAACTGTAGAGGCTGCAAAAGTACCTCACAAAGGGGATTCTAGGCCTTAAACAATTGTCCTATATTGCCTACTCAGAGGCGATCTCTGCTTGACTTACAAAGCCATGTCTGACCCAGCTCTGCTAGAAATGCTACATCTAAAGAAATCTCAATCCTTCCACACCACACACTCCAGAGACCTCAACCTCATTACCACAATTAACAGAACATGCTGGAGGGACAGGTTCATAACCCAGAGACTGCCCATGCTATGGAACAGACTTCCCATACATGTCAAGCAGAGCACCTCGCTGACCCTCTTCAAGGAAAATCTTGATGAGTAGATGGGAAACAGAAAATTCCCCCCAGGGATAACACCAGTGGCTCTACTTGACAGAGCCACTGTAAACTAAGGTCGGGTGGCACTATGCCAGGGAAATCCTATGGCTAGGCTTGTAAAGGCCACAAGGCCATTAGCCTAGTACACACCTATGAACCTAAGAAGAGCCACAATAAGTCATAGGCTGAGAATAACAGTTACAATGTAATGCGATACCAGACAGATGACAGTGACATGTCTTTGCATCTACCCACATGCATCATGTCATGGTTAGTAGGCCCTGTGTTATCTTGATGAGAAAGGCCTGTGGTCTGTCTAGCTGCTGCATGTGTCTGGTGAGGTTCCTGCAAAAGTGAGCATTATACTGTATTACTGTCCTGATGAGTTTGACTACAGTGCGGTCATACAATCCTGAGATCTGCATGTTATGGCCTGCCTTATGATGTACACCATACGTATGCACTGGAAAATATTAAAGAGAAAGGTTATAAAGTAATGTCATGCATTGCAGTTCCTGACTTCACAACCCTTACAAGGGAATACATTAGAAAGTACTGTCATGATGATGCTATCCACTGTATTATTTGGCAAGGCAAATATAACTGACAAGTACAATTATCAGTTTAACAAAACAAATGCAAATATACTAGGTACTAATGTAGTTATGCACCCTGTGCATCAGACACAAAGCTTTTGTATCCCTGAATCCAAAAGGGAAATATGGGGATATGGCACACTTTTCCTCACTTGCATACGGTGCTGGGGGGGGGGCAGGAAGCCTAGGCTAACACAAAAGGTTGATATGTATGTGTGTGTGTGTGTGTGTGTGTGTGTGTGTGTGTGTGTGCGTGTGTGTGTGTGACTGAGGAGCAGGCAGGCTCTGTGTGTGTCTGTAGGAGTCCTCCATGTGAAAGTGGTGTGTGAGAGTCTGGGTGAACACAGCCAAACTCAATGCTATCTCTACACCTTGGTATGTTGGACAGGAGTGAGCTGTGCATGTTAGAGGTGGCATTTCATCATTGTCACCTCCTATCAAGGGAAATGGCTCTGCTAGGACCTGCCCTGCCACCTCCATACCCAAGGTCAGATGGAGTGCTGCTGCATGAGTGTGACCAATGTCTGCTGGACATGCCCTCTTCATTGGAATGCTCCAAACCATAACCCCATGACCTGCCACATCTGGGTGTGGACAGCAGCACAATCTCTGATGGACCAGCAAAAGTACTGCTACTACAGGAGTGTGATCGAGAACAGCCACGTTGACTCTCAGTAGATGTTATGGCTGACCTATGTTCACAAGGACGCTGTTCCCCTCCCATCAGATGTTCCATCACAGGCACTGCTTGTTCCATGACAAACACCCTCTGTCCAACGTGATCCAGAAAATCAGTGACATGGTAGAGGCAGTCATGCATGTCGGATTGTGCCACATCCACAATCTTGAGCATTTTTCTGGATCATTATTCTGAACAAGATTGTGCCTCCATGATGGTCCTAAACACATGTTACGTGAAATGGGAAGAGACACCTGCAGCAAGTGGAGGAGGGACAGCAGGCCCCATCTGACATCCCAATCACCCCTCTTATGTGGGACCTCACCAATATTTTGTCTACGCCAGACACAACAGGCACTGAAGCTACAGTAGACACACTTCCCTACTCAGTGTCATTGCCCACCACCTGTCCTATATCTGTGGGCTTAGTGGACCAGGTAGACACAGGCCTACTGGCTGTGTCCAGGGAAAAAGAACAGGGTGGCTGGATGTCAACTTATATCTCAGATTCAATCTCTGCACCCCCAACTGTGCCACAGTTTCACCACAGTCATCATCAGTGTCTGATGAGACATTGACATCAGGTGGCACATTGCACGCATTCCCACTGTCATGATCACCTACGATAAAAAGGGAGAAACACAGGCATACATTAATATCAGCACTACTATTGTGCAATATATGCTTAACAACTAACAGTGCTACCACTATTACAGACAGTACAGCAATACACACAACAAGTCTAAAGTGGCACATTAGATTTCATAGGTTCATAGGTAGGTACTAGGCTATCAGCCCTGGGGCCTATACAAGCCCAGCCAAAAAGGTACCCTGGCTTTTGCCACCCAAGAAAATTATTTTCCTGTGCCACTGTCGAGCAGAGCCACAGAGGTGATCCCCGGGGTTAATTTCCTATTTCCCATCCAATCATCAAGATTTGTCTTGAAGAGTGCTAATGAGGAGCTTTGTTTGATATAGATAGGTAGTTTATTCCAGAGTATGGGAAGTCTCTGGGACAATAATCTATCCCTCTGGCATGTTCTGTTTATTGTGGTGACAAGGTTTAGGTCCCTAGAGTGTGTAGCACAGAGGGATTGGGATTTATTAAAGTGTCCAACAGCTCTGGGTTTGACATAGCTCTGAATGTTAGGCAGAGATCACCTCTGAGTAGGCGATATGCGACGGAGTAAAGCTGGAGTTTTTTTAGACTGTCTGCATAGGGCATCTGTTTGAGGCCAGTAGCCCTCTTTGTGAGGTATTTCTGCGACCTTTCCAGTTGTAGATGTCTTGTGAGGTACATATCAAAAGGGGCATTGTACTCTATAATGGGTCTAATGAGTGATGAGTAGAGGGGAACAATGACCTCTTTTTTTCTGGATGAGAAACCTTTTGTGATGAGGTGTGCCACTTAGAAGGATTTCCTGACTACTGTGGCGATGTGATTATCAAAGGAGAGACTACTGTCCACCTGTGTCCCATGGTCTCTTATCACACTTTCAGTGTTAACTATACTACCGCCTATGTTGTAGTTCATGGGTACAGAGTTTTTACCAAAGGGGATGACAATGCACTTTTTGGCATTGAGCTTGAGGCCATGGCTTTGACACCAGGCATCTGTCTCAGTGAGGCCCTTTTGTAGGATGTCCACATCGTTAGGAGTTTCGATTATGGCTCCTAGTTTGCAGTCATCTGTGAACTTCATTAGCCAAAGACCTTCTGTGTTAGCCTGTACTTCAAAGAAGTAGATACCAAACAGGAGAGGACCCCAGGACTGAACCCTGTGGTACTCCACTTGTCACTGGTCTGAAGTCGGATTTGGAGTCTGCTACTTTCACAGTGTGGGTTCTGTCAGTGAGCCAGTTGGCCACCTATCTTATGATATAGGGATTTATACCTAGTTTAGTGAGTTTATCTATAATTCCAGAGTGGGGGTTGGTGTCAAAAGCCTTGGCAAGATCTAGATAGGCTGTGTGAACCACCTTACCCTTGTCAATGGCTTTGGTGACTGCTTCAAAAAAGTCTATCAGATTACTAGAAATTGTTCTGTAGTATTGAAATAACTTGATTTGGCTTACCACTTCCAGGAAGCCTACATTCCTGGATTCCTGATGGTCCTGAAATAAGTTAGGAACGAGGTATGACTAACATCATCACCTTTAACAATAAGACAGGCAGTACTACATATACTCCTCTCAATCAGGGTGACGTGTTACTTTAACAAGAATGTGGTTGACAACTCCAAAACTGAGGTTATTGCTGTACTAATATTCAATCTCCCCTGCCAAAAAAATAAATAAATAAAAAAAAAACACAAGTGACACAGAAGTAACCTTTATTTCAATTGTTTTACTATATAACAGTATTGAACTGGTCAAATAACAAACCCTACCTGGAAGCTCTTCCTGGGCCTGAGAAAGAGTTGCAACTGCATCAAGGACATATTGTGGGCCATATTGCTGTTAGGTGCTCTGTGTCAGAATATTTGCCAGGAATAGAACATTATATCCTTGCATGTTCCATGACAGGAACTCACCTTTGCTCCCCACCCCTAAAACAGCAGTCTAATCTTGTTTGGGTGAGAGGTGGTTCTGCAGCAGGCCCACCCTGATTACTGTCTGGTCTCAGACAACAGCAGCCGTAAGCTTCCGTGCAGATATGAGCATGTCATTGACCCCGTGGTGCACCTGCTCATAAGTATGACCATGGCTATCCATGGCATTTATGTTAGCACTGATTTTCTGCCATATCTTTAGCCTCTCTGGCATATTGGGACTGCCCTTTCCAAGAAGAAAAGCACCATGTTGACCTAGGGCATCCACTATTATCACATTTTCTGCCTCATTGAAGGGGGGTCTGCACCTCAATGTTCCATGACAGGAACTCACCTTTGCTCCCCACCCCTAAAACAGCAGTCTAATCTTGTTTGGGTGAGAGGTGGTTCTGCAGCAGGCCCACCCTGGTTACTGTCTGGTCTCAGACAACAGCAGCCGCAAGCTTCCGTGCAGATGTGAGCATGTCAGTGACCCTGTGGTGCACCTGCTCATAAGTATGACTATGGCTATCCATGGCATTTATGTTAGCAATGATTTTCTGCCATATCTTTAGCCTCTCTGGCATATTGGGACTGCCCTTTCCAAGAAGAAAAGCACCATGTTGACCTAGAGCATCCACTATTATCACGTCTTCTGCCTCATTGAAGGGGGGTCTGCACCTCAATGACATTTTCATTCCTTATAAACAAAGCATGATACTACACATAACTATCACATAACAACAAAGTAACTGTTAACAGATAACACAGTTATAAAAACATTACACATGCAACATATGTGAAATACTAACAACAGACAGGATGCAAGGAAACATATCTTGTATGTGTCATAGCATTAACTCAACTGTGCCCCCCAAAAGAACAGTCCATTCTAGTTTGTGACATAACAGTAACTTCTCTTTGCTTTCCCATCTAATAAATAACAGGCACATGAATTATTTTGCTAATAAAACACACTGGAAGTGCTAAACATGCATTCAAATTACCTCTCCTTGAAACATGTGTACATATGTATCACACAGATTACTATTTCATGTATTCTCAATCATTTGTTCCTATGAAATGGCTTGACAAACATGACCATGTCATCAGTACACTTCTAACTAATGCATACAGATAACAGGGTAAAAGGCTTTGCTTCACATTATTCATTAATATATTCCAGCATATACATTATGTAGGTGAAAAAATGACAACATACCTGCAGAGTTCAACACTCCTCTGTAAAGATAGCTTGGGAAATATCTTGCTTTGACAAACATGTAGCAAAACAAGTATCCTCACCATCAGTTTGGCTAGCTACACATTTGTCTTTTTATAACGGAGTAGATTATTAATGGGTTGCATTTGTCTAGGCTGTGTTTCTGAGATGCTAATTAGAGCATAAGCAGCTAAATTCCATGCTAATCAACCAATCTGGTGGAACTGTTCAAGAAGTTATAACTCAACCATTTAGGTACTATGCTGTTTTTTCATGTGGATTTCGAAAGTGGTAGAGTACAGACACAGAAAATCTACACAGACAGAATGTTAGGAGCTGCTGTTCCTACTACTTAGCTCCATTTGCATTTGCTACAGGCTGCAGGCAATGCAGCTGCTGCTACCAATAGGCCTAGGCTGAGAAAGAGAAGAGTTTTCAGGCCACATTTAATTTATTATAACATATATGACATGGACATTGTAAAGTGCTACAGGGTGGACAGGGACACAATACAGGAACCCTGAAACCAATGCCTGCCTCAATTCAGAGCCTCAGCTTTACCTCTCCATGTATTGGCTGTGTACTGCTTGTATCACAGTCAACTCTGAACTAACACTGTGTTAACTGCTGCATTTACAAGGTGAGTCCCGAACATGTACTGTATTGTATAATAATATTATGACATGTCCTTGTATTTCATCACTTGGTACAATAAGCAACTGCAAGGTGGGAGATTTCTACAGAATTAATGTCACATGTGACAACAGAGACACATTTGACTTGTACATGTCCATTAGCAAGTACTAGGCCTCAAGCCTCAAAGATTCACACATTGATACCTTCCCAAAATAATGATGATCACTGTGTGCCCTAAGTTTAGCAACATATGTTTGAAATGGGAACTCATATCAAAGATGTTTGAAAGTAATGAAACACATAGTTTCCGGCTTTACCATCCTTACAAGATCAAACTGGTAGAATGCAAAACAAGGAGATTAACAAGTGCAACATAGCCTTGTTTTGTGCCATAACAGTAGCTCAGCCTGGCTCCATCCCAATTGAAAGAACATTATATCCTTGCATGTTCCATGACAGGAACTCACCGTTGCTCCCCACCCCTAAAACAGCAGTCTAATCTTGTTTGTGGCATCCAACCTTCTATTAATTTGATAGCAACTGGAGGTTTTTAATTTAATGTAATAGAATAATTAACTTTAATTGTCTTAATGGAAATTGAGTATTTGTAAGAGTAGTTAAGGTGCATTTGGTGTATACCATTTTACTCCTTGATAGCTGTTAAACTGAAATGCTAGAGACAATAAATTTGTGTTGCTCTGGATATCTGGCTTGTTGATTTTTCTGCATATCATTTTGTCCCCAGTGAATATCTTCACACATTTTAAGGTAAATGATATAGACTGGCTTACATACTGCATGTCTCTGAGTACTGGTCGGATATCTGATGAATGACCAAGAAGCACACAGGACACAGCTGTATATCTGCAAGGAATAATCATGGCAGGTTGTGTGATTAGTAAGTGCACTACATCCAAATATATTGCATAGAATACATTTACAAATAATAGGTCATGCCTTGGTATCAGTGTACATTCAGTTGCATTTGGTTGTGTGAGGAATTGCATCATGCATTTGCTGCAAAGGTGTTTGTAGGGCAAAGATGGATAAGTCCCTCCTCCTATTTTGTGACAGTGTATTCCAGTGAGAGTCAGGATGCAGACCTATGCAGTCATATCTCATGTATACTAACACTGTCTATTATGTATATCATAGATTGATTCTCCACATTTCAACAAATTTCCCATTTTTTATACTTTATTTTTTGGGGTCACTGTTTGTGTGATGCAGTGTTTAACACAAATGGCTTTGGCTATGCACATCTCATTTGTGCATTGAGTGGCAGTGCAAAAACCAGATAAATGGTGCAGGAATGTAGCTGACAGGATCCAGACAGCCACAGACATACACAAGATGCATTCAATGAATACTATTGGCCATCGCGCAAACACACTTCCCAACAGTATACACTCTCGCACAATGAGTTTGCATGAAGGTAATCACTGAGCAACACTTTCTAATGTTGCAAATCCAGAAAGTGCTCACTTCCAGTAAGTGTGATACCTGCAACTAACAGGAAAACATCCTTCTACATTGTTCTTGATCTGGGATAGGCATGGCTGGTGTTCTTAGAGAGTTTTTGTGATTCTGTGCCCAAAGATGGGGTGTTCAGGAGTCCAAAGTGTTTGTAGGACTCCTAGTTAATGAACATGGGCCTAGACTTTGCAGATGGACTATTGTGGGATGGATTACAAGGTAGAGGCATAAAATAGTCTGGCTTGGGCTCTGACCAGTGCTACCAGTATCCCCACACTGGTGAACAATGTAGAAACAATTACAGAGACCTCAGGATGAGGAAGAGAGATACCCTCAACCATTGGATTGAGGAATGTAGGACTGGGGCACCCCACAGATGTGTAAGTATCCCTTACAGAGACTACTTGTCAATGTTAAATGCTCAGTATAGTCAGGATAGGTATGCTTAATGGTATTCTGTTGTGTTCTGTTTTTCTGCAGTTATCACAGACTGGGCACTGAATGTGCAAACCCATGCCACTAGATTGGCATGGATGTGAGATGCATGTGATATGTATGCATACAAACAGTGGGGTTATTTTAGCATTAAAAGTTATGATGCATTTATTGATACTTATACAGTTGTAACAAATTGAACATTCATTTTTTAACTGTAATAGGGAAGTGTGCATGCATTAATCTGGAGGGCAAAACTACAGATCATTATTACAAAGTAGTCTTTTTTCTGTGTGTTTACTTTTTTTTTATTTTTTTGTTCTTCCCACAGCATAGTGGGGTAAGACTGTCCCACAGGATCCACCTGTCCACACTCCACTGGCTACCGCACCACTGCCCAGTACGTCTGCTGCAGAACATGGTAGCAACCCCTCTGCTGCCTCTGCACTACCCAGTTCCTCAGGTAGTTCTGCCCTGGAAGATAGGCCTATGCCTCCTTCAGGGACCAGTGGCAGTGGAGGTGAGTTTATCACTCTTGACAAACTGAAAGGAATGGTGCATGGGATTGTGCATCACACTGTTGGTACATACCTATGCTGGCTGGAACCAATGGTTTCCATCATCGTATTAAATAACACAAGGAGACACTGATGTCAGATACTGCAGCCATCAGTGCAGTGAGGTGACAATAATGACAGTCCTCTGGGTGAGGACTAGATTCTCATTGTCACCGAACTTGACGTCCACAGGTTAACGATATCCCCAACCTCACCCCAGCCAGGGTGTTCAGCTACTTCATGTGTCCTTCACCATCCCTGTTGCTTGTCTTGTTTGTCTTGTCTGTGTGCAATTACAATTTTTTTTTTTGTGGAACAGGTGCTCTTTTTTTGAGAGAGAGAGAGAGAGAGAGAGAGAGAAATGTTGGGGAATGGCTGTAGGAATGTCTGGGTGAGGTAAGTTGGGGAGGTGAGGAAGCAGTTACAGACAGATAAGACAAACAAGGAAAGAGACAGGGACAGTGAAGGATACATGAGGTGGGTGAACACCATGGAAGGGTAGAGGTATGGGAAATCTCTGCCCCTTGCACATCAAGACAGTTGATAGTGAGAATCTAGTCCTCACCCAGTGGACTGTCATCAATATCATTTCACTGCACCACTGGTGAGAGAGAGAAAATTTTTGGGGTGAGAGAAAAAAGGGAGAACTTTAGTGACTTCATATGTGACATGCAAAACATTAATACAATTAATTGACTGTATTCTGTTACCTTTACTTTTAACAATACAAACTCCTAACAAGTTTCTTACTTACTTTTAAGACTATCCCGTTTATAAGAGAGGCACATTGTAGCCCCAATCCTTGAGGTTCACAAATATTGTGCATATACATGTTCCACTTATACTGATTACTCATTACAGAAGGTCACTTGTGCCACTGGTATAGAGGTATGAAGTTACATTCCAATAATGGTGAAAAACCAAACAGTATTGTATATTTTGGAAATGCGGTTTTAAACCCACAACCGATGACTATCCTAAAATACTGTACTGTTCTTTTTTCCTACAGACTCTGCATGCATACTTTTCTTTTTACAGTTTAGAGATGCATGCCCACTGTTATTTGAGAACGTAGCACTACACCATTACTTTGTGCTACAGACTAAGGCATGCATAGTTTCTTTTACAGTTGTGATATGCATGCTCAATTTGATACTGCTCTATTAAATACCAACTAAGTGGTCCTTAACTTTTAATGCTACAAAATTACTATTCAAATTATTATTATTATTATTATTATTATTATTATTATTATCATTATTATTATTATTATTATTAAAATGCTATTTAGACACTACTGTTCTTATGCCCACATACTGCATGCTTCTCGCATCCTTACTAGATACGGTATGGGATCGAGCATTCAAGACTCTCTCCTCAGCAGCTGTGGAAAAAACAGAACAGTACACCATTATGAATACCAGTCTTGGCTATATTCAGCTTTTAACTCTTACAATTACTCACCAAAATTGATTCTTACACATCTGTGGGGTGTCCCCTGCCTGACATTCCCCGATCCAAAGGTCGAGGGTCTCACACTTCCTCCTCTGAAGGTCAGCAAAAAGATGTCTGCATTGCTTACCTGTGTAGAGGATACCTGTCACACTGGTTAAGGCTCTGGCACCACTATTCCATGCTTTGGATTTATATTCTGAGCCAGAATATTCCCACTGCAGCAACCTGGGCCTATGCTCTCTAACTAGGATTCCAACAAAAATCTGGGACTCCAGCTTACCTTAACACTGCACCTGAAAGTGCACACCCTCTCCAGCAACTCCAGACATGTCTGCCATGCTTCAACTCAATGTCTAATGAGCATTTCCAACCAATTGCAGTTTATATGGTGCTGTTTCCTGTCTATTGCATGTCTCTCATTTACTGACAGTGCACACATTTTGGATTTGCAACATTGGAAAACACTTACCATTGTGCAAACATGGTAGGTGAGGGTGCGCAATCCCGGGCCCCTTGTTTGAGCAATGACATTTCTAGCTAATTAGGAAGACTGGTACTTGTCTAAATGGGCTAGTAAAATTTACCATATATATGGTTATCCTACACTTGGAGCTATTATAACAAGGTTGAAAAAACATTTGTGTATTTTGCACATTATTTCTATAATCTGCAATCTCACAACAGTAAAACAAAAATTGCACACCCTGTACTAGAATTCCGTACCATCTGACTCCACCCCTACACTTAACACCTGATTCCATGAGATTAGTGAGATGCTATCTGCTATCTTAGTAGCTATTGTAAGATTCTCACTGTTAATCGTAGCACAATACCACTCACCACCATGGTTGCACAATGCACAATATTATTTATTGAATGCATCCAGTTCATATGTGTGGCTGTCTCTGTCCTGTCTACAACCTGGGTGGTCCACTCCCCTAGTTTGTGCACTGCTGCACTTTCCACAAACCAGTTGAGCATAGCTAAACATGTGTATGCCAAGCTGTGCATCACACAAACACCGGCAATAAAAAAAAAAATAATAAATAAATAAAAAAAGGGATACAAAATTAATTAAAACACAAAACGCAGACAGTCCACAGTTTTGCAGAATGTCCACATATTTACATCATATATTTAGCCTGTTCCTTGTAAAATGGGTGGTTTATTGTGAACTCACTGAAGATTGCAGCCAATATATAATGACATATACATTTCTGTTCCATACTTCATATCTTTCAGAAAATGTATGTCCTCTTGTTAGTTGTGTGTTTGAGTGGAATGATCCATATTCAGTAGGTTTTGTGGCCAGTAATACCGGGATGAGCCGTGAAACCTTGCCTATGCACACGGCACATCATTAATATTCATGGCACGAGGCTGCGCGAGGCTGAGCAATGCCATGCAATGTGTAGTATGGCATACCTGAGTACAATCTGTGTAGGTGCTGCATGGAAACCTGGACAGAGTTTATTGAATCTTACAGTGAGTCTTGACAGAATTATGACAAGTTGTGAAGCAGATAAAGTTAAATTTCAGAGTGTACAAACATAAACATGGGGGCAGTGAAGTACACTTAGGCGTACAGTAAAATCAAGTTTCACAAAATACAACCAGACAACTAGGAAATAAAGGTCACAAAGCTAATTGTGAAACCACTGAACTTTGCTTTATTATATTTAGTGCTTTCGTCTGGCATTCACCACATAACTTCCTCAGAATCAATTAAAAACCGTTAAACCAGCTCATTAAATATGCAACTGCTCCTGTCACCTGTTTAAATTATATTACATCATTGGTTAAAAACACATCACTCAAATTTAAAAATCTATTTACTGATAAACATATACAATACTTTTCAAAGCATGCATAATAGAATCAAAAAAATGTTTTTTTTTTTAAATATGTAATACATACGTATTTCCAAAATGTGCTGGAAACATCATTTGCATCTCCCATGCCCCTAAATCACTTCCCTAAAACATATATAAAAACAATAGCAATTACATTTGTTTAAGGTGTTGTTTCCGAGATCTAATAAACGTAATGATATAACAATAGCCAGTTGTTTTCTACTACAAATGGAAATCGGACTTGAGTTTTAGATAACTCGGAATATGTGTCATTTAACCCGATAGTTATTAGTGGCATTGCATCGAAGTTGCCAGAGTAATTCCTTATATTCAAGGAGCAACTCAACTGGCCCACCCCTAGTCCCCTCAACATGTATTTGTTCTAAAACAGAAAATTTAAAACAATGCTGTGAGTATTCCATAATATGTTTCACAAGGGCATTGTTGACATTGCCCTTTCTAATGCCATATACTTGGCTGATAAATTTGTTTGTGTAACATATTGATAGTTTTACCAATATAAAATTGTTCACAAATTTGACATATTGCAATGTACACCAGACATTTGCTCTGGCAATTAAACTTTCTTGCCAAGGAAACTTTTCCATAACCCCTGATGCTAATTATTTTGGCCTCTAAAATAAGGGGGCATTGTGCTCAATTACCACATTTCTGCATCTGACCCTCCTTTTTTCCGGAGTAATTACTTTCCAACAAATTCTTAATACACTTGTCTCTCTTGTAAACTATACTCGGTTTAACACCAAGTCTTGATTTATACATTTCATCTGTGGTAAATATAGTTCAATAATTATAAACAACTTCCCTGATGTTGTAATATAAGGTGTTGAAAGTGAGAATCATGGCATCAGTATATGGACTTCCCTCCCCTTCATGATATTCTAAAACCGAAGTCACTAATGTACCCCCGGCCTGAGTGTTAGGTGGGGTTCCCAAAAGTGGATAAAAATAACCACTATTTCTTTTCCTTATAATCTCATTCAGGATGGGGTCAACAAAATCCTCAGGGTACCCCCTTGTAATAAACATTACCCTCAATTTTTCTAGTTTTCCAAGAAAACTATAGGATCACTTATCATCCTTGATAATCTAACACCCTTAGAATATGTAGGTTTTCTATACAGAGTAGCTGTAAATCTTTTATTCTGTATATCTTTATTTATGGTAATGTCCAAATAATTAATGGACTCAAAATTAAAATCCATATTAAATGTAAGCAACCCTGTACTTGTATTCATAAATTCAAAAAATTGCTGAAGTTGCTCTTCTGTGTCATCCCAGAAAATTAATAAATCATCGAGGAACCTCCCATAGAACCTGCAGTATTTATAAAGGTTGTGGTTAAATACTGTATTCAGTTCCCATTGAGTTAGGACAATGTTAGCAAAAAGGGGGGCACAGGCCACCCCCATTGCAACACCTATTTTTTGCTTAAATAGCTGACTTTCAAATAGTATGAAATTGTTTTGTAAAACTAACTCCATCTGGGTCTATACATTAGTGTTCTGGAATAGCACTCCAAAAGGAAGGTACACAAATATTCATAGAACATATCAATACCTTCGACGTGGGGTATGGCTGTAAACAAGTCTTTAATATTCATAGTGACAAATATTAAATTGGCACTAAAAATATTATTCTGTATTTTTTAAGGCAATCCCAAGAATCTTTAAGTACAAGTACATGTTGATCCAAAACATGTTTTAAATGTTGATCTATAAATTTAGCTAAATTAAAAGTTTTAGAGGCTTTGGCATCGACAATGGGTCTGAAAGGGGGTCCTCAGTACACTTGTGTAATTTTGGGATGCCGAAATGTGTGGGGATGCGTGGATGTTTTTGTGTTAAGAAGCTGTGTTCACTGATGGAAATTTGCTGATTCAACAGTAAATCATTTAGGGTAATATCAATATTCCTATATGAAATATTTAATTCATTCCTAGATATTTCCTCATAGGAATCAGTGAATAAATGAGATTGCATTTTGCCAATACATCGACGTTGATTCATAATTACCAGCCCTCCTCCCTTGTCCGGTTTCATAACCCTGATGGAACTAGTATTAATTATTTAGTTAAGTAATCCAACTTCAATAACAGATAAGTTGTAACTAACATCTCTCCTTTTATCATGGTATAACCTCCTAACTTGTTCCATACAAAGGTTTTCAAACACATGTAAAGTCAGATGCAAGGGTGGGTTAAATGTGCTGGCCTTCCTACACTCTCGTGTGTTTCTAGATGTATTATCATTGTTAAAATACATTCAAAAATTAAGCTTCCTAACAAACAACTTCAATTCAAGCAGAGCACCCTCCACTCTAGGTGTTCTGGTTGGTACAAAATTCAAGCCTTTTTGAAAAAGATTGGCCTATGCTGGACTTATATCAATGTCGCTGTAGTTGTAGATTTTAAAATCACCGGCCTCATTCAAGATCACAGTGCAGGCTTGTAATAATTCATCACCTGCCACCTGTTTGGCATCTCTCTCCCCCTCCCCCTGTATGATCTACCTCTGTTGGAATGATAAGTCTGAAAATTCCCATTGCCCATCCCCACTTGATTGTATTGATGTTGCTGCCAGTTCTGAACTATTTTATATTGGTAAAACTATCAATATGTTTCACAAACAAATTTATCAGCATATATACGACATTAGAAAGGGCAATGTCAACAATGCCCTTGCGAAACATATTATGGAGTACCCAAAACATTGTTTTAAATTTTCTGTTTTAGAACAAATACATATTGAGGGGACTATAGGAGGGCCAGTTGAGTTGCTCTTTGAATATAAGGAATTACTCTGGCAACTTTGATGCAATGCCACTAATAACTATTGGTTAAATGACACACTCCCCAGGATTCATGAAGCTTGCACCAGGCGCAGGAGTAGCGTCGTTGATCTAACGCCAAATATGGCCGCCGAGTGATTCAGGTACGAGCTGTTTCCACGTGCACTACCAGCGTACACCAGAGCTGCACAGCTCCCAGCGCATGTATACTAATTATCCCATGTGCAACAATGTAGCATGCAAATGAAGGCATATAGCAATTCATGAAGTTGTGCAGGCTTGTAGAAATGTAAACCAAAAATATGGTTTACATTTTTTCAAACATAAAATCAGAGTCATGAAAGCAGACCATACTTGTGTATTATAATGTTAATATATGCCAATGGCTAAATATATAGCCAATGGCATAAAAAAACATGCACAACACATAAAAAAATAACATTTAATGTCATGGCCACACTAACACAAAGTAAAATTACAGTGCATCGGTGCACAAATGGGATCACAATGAAAATATATTTATATGTCATAAAACTGCAATGTAACACAATTCATGAATTTCACATAATAGTCAATGGCACGCATGCTACACCACAACCATGGTGCAAGGGTTGCTAAGGGTCTGTGACAGTGTTCTGCATGGTAACTAGGAATTAGTCATCAATGCCATGCAAATGAGTCAAGTAATACTGAATCGCAAAATCCCCGCCGGTGTAAGGATGTACCACACAGAGTAGCAGTACAACACCAAAGTGTGGCCTGGAGATAAACATGACATCAAGAGAGGAGTGCACCACCTTAGCTGTATGCACATTGGAGCATTGCTAATCCGGGTTGCCTGTTGCTAAGCAAAGCCACAGGATAGGGGTGTGGAAGTAGCCATAGCTTTGTTTAGCTGAGAGCAGACAAGGCAACTGAAAGTGCATGTGAACATGGATGAAAATGTGCTCGAAACCCGGTAAATGGCTGAGCGCGGCACGCACCACAGCTGAAACAGGAAAGATATGGGAAGACAATAAAGAAATGCTGCAGCATGGTAATTGGAGTACAAATGAGTAAATAACACCTAGGAACTCAGAGTGTGGCCATTGACAACAGCTAACAAGGCTGCTAGCAGCTACCTGCAGAACAGGAAAGGGGAGGTGCCGTACTGCAAAGAAAAGAGAACTGTCACAGCAGAACAAAGCAAACTTGCAGTAGATCAGCAACATAACACATTTCGCAACACAATCCTGGGTTTGGAAAGTACAAAACAAGAAAGCAGGCAGCTGGATGCATGCCTGACAATGGGAGGGGAATCGGGTTGAAAAGTGAAGTAAAGGGCAATAGATGAATCATGGCAGCCAAGCGTAAGTCAACACCAAAGGCCCCACAATAGCAGTACCTACTTTAAAACCCATAATTAAGATACCCTGCAGCTGGAATTGCACATTAATACCCAATTACACCAGCAGCATCCATTGCACAATAGTATAAAGTGTGAAAGCCCCAAACACACACACACTTGTGTATTCCCAGACACTCTGCACCATTGGTGTATACAGATGGGGAACTTTTAATATTTACATGTTAGTGGCTGCCATAGCTTTGATTCACCAGCATGTGTTAAAGACCGATGGTGGTGTGGAGGATGATGCTGACAACCATCTCAGGCACTGGAGGAGGAGAACAGTGTTCAGACCCAGGGTAACCTGCCAGAGGCTACATGATCTGGAGAAAGTAGAGCATTACAGGGTGGACAGGGACACCAACCAGCAACTTGTTGAGCTGTGCCAGCCACACCTCAGAGCCAGAAATAACAGAAGGGAACCCATCCCAGTGGACACAAAGGTATGTGTAAGCTTGAGAATACTAGCCACAGGTACCTTTCAAAGGCCAACTGGGGATATCATGGGGATCTCACAGGCATCAGCATTCAGGGTACTCCACCAGTTCCTGGATGCCATGTTACCACATGCCAATGAGCACATATACTTCCCCCGAATGCAGGAGGAGTTGGCAGCAATATGCATCTCTTCCACCGTGTGGTAGACTACCCAGAGGTACTGTGTGCAATAGACTGCATGCACACACACATCAAGACACCACCCACTGAGCAGGGTAGGTGCTACATCAACCACAAGGGATACCCCTCCATCAATTGCCAGATCATGTGCAATGCCCAGGACATTATCATGGATGTGTGTGCTGGCAGCCCTGGAAGTTATCACGACTCCCACATCTGGCATGCCTCACAGCTGCATCAGGTATTTGCCAGGGGCAACATCCCATATGGCCACCTGGTGGGGGATGCTGGCTATGCACTGGAACCGTTTATGATGACTCCCATCAGAAATGCACACACAGCCATGTAAGAATGCCATAATGAGACACACGCAGAAACCAGAATCATAGAGCATGTGTTTGGGATGCTGAAATCATGGTTCAGTTGCTTGGACATATCTGGTGGAGCCTTGCAGTACTCTCCAGGCACATGTGCCCACATCTTCATAGTATGTGCCATGCTACACAATATGATCCTGCGGAAACAGCTGCAGCAGGGACAGAATGGTGAAGGCCCTCACAGCCCACCACCATTGCCAAGGGCCCCACAGGCACAGAGGGACTCAGACCACGAACACCCTGTGCCAGCCCCAGTAGGCAGATGGAGGCGTGCCCAGTATGCCTATTCCTTGGCAAAGAGGGAACATATAGCACACACACTGACAGTGTAGGCACCTATGGACTGACACTCTTCTCCACCTGCACACACAGCAAACATGGATTGGCACCAGGGTTGCCAGATTTCCAACCAGCCAGGTAGGGACAAAAATAAAAAACATCTTTCACGGCAAGTGAAGAGCAAAAAACAGAGTTCCACATTAAAGAACAGTAGGTCTGCATTGCAGTTCTGCATTCAACAGAAGTAGCTCCGTGTTTAGCGATTTTTGATTAGCCCGTATACCGGCATACGGGCCAATCAAAAATTGTTAAACATGGAGCTACTTCTGTTTAATGTGGAACACAAGAAGCTCCGTGTTTAGCGATTTTTGATTGGCCTGTATGCCAGGTATACGGGCCAAACAAAAAAAAAACAAAGCGGAGGCTGGCCGGGATTTAAACCAGCAGGGCAGGACTCGGGATCAGGCTGCTGATCTTGGGACAGTCCCACCCAAATAGGGACATCTGGCAACCCTGATTGGCACACACACACGACCACCTGTAAATTGTCATTTATAGGTGGTCTACTGTGTCTATCCTACATAGGCAGCCCTCAACTATTGTACACACAACTGCCATTGGCACAAGGTAAGTCAATACCTGAACAGTAAATTAAGCTATCAGCATGTGTCCATACTGTATGTATAGGTTCATAGATGCATAGGTACGTACATGCCTAACTGCCCAAGGTCAGTCATAAGCTTAGCCAAAATGTGTCTGCTGTCACCACCCCATTGATTAACTAACTGTCCCTCTGTGGAGCAGAGCCAATTGCGAGATCCCTGGGGTATATCCACTGTTCCCCACCCACTCTGCAAAGATTCCCTGGAGTGTTAGTGAGGGGTTCTGTGTAATGTAATCAGGGATGTAGTTCCAAATAATGGGGAGTACCTGTGACAGGAATCTGTCACTCCAGCATCTTCCAGTTATGGTTGTGGCAAGGTGTAGCTCATTACAGTGTGTGGCTCACTGTGACATGGATGCCCATAGGTGGAGCATATCCATTAAGCCTGACTTGGGCATGGCTTTGTTGGCCAACAGATATCATATCTGAGTAAATGAGATGCTACTGAGTAATGCATGTGTTTATGCAGTCTGGCAGCATAGGACACATGTCTGAGGGCATTATCCCTCTATGCGAGGTACGTTCATGGCCCTTCCAGCTGTCAGATGTGTCTTCTGAGGTATATCCAAAATGGGTTATCATACTCGATGATGGGATTGACGACTGATGAGTAAAGGGGCACAATAACCTAAGTCTGTTTAGATGTGAACCCTTAAGTAATTAGATGGCCTACATAGATGGATGTCCTAACTACTTCACACATGACTGTCAAAGGAGAGATCATTATGTAATGTAGTCCCCAGATACCCATTACGTCATCTGAATTATACTGTCTGCCACTCATGTGTTAATATGTGTGTATAGTTTACCAAAATGGAATGACCATGCAGTATGTGGCCTTTGGCTGGAGGCCATCACTCTGACACCCTGTGTTGGTCTATGTGAGGCCCCATGAAGGATGCTTGCGACAGCTGGACTGTCAGTTATGGCTCCCAGTCTGCAGTAATTGCCAAACACAGCCTGCTGTAGTCCACCTGTGTTACCCTGTACATCTGAGAAGTATATGGCAAACAGTAGGGGTCCCAGGACTGAGTCCTGTGGGACACCAGTTGTGACTGGTCAAGAGTTGGACCTGGAGGCTGCTAGGCTTACCATGTGGGTTCTGTGTGTAAGCCTGTTGGCAAACCAACCTGTGATGTATGGGTGTATGTACTGGCTGGTGAGTGTAGAAATAATACCTGAGTGGGAAATGATGTCAAAATCCTTGGCGAGGTCCAAGTAGTATGTGTGAAATACCACACTCCACACCTAAAGTCTAGGTGGCTGTAAGATGTCAAACTGGTTCAGTAGGCATGATCTGCACTCAATCAAGGTGACCTCGGTTTGGTCAAGTGTCTGGACGTTACCATTGTCTATGTTAATGAGTGCCATGAAGATGTGCTCCATAGCCATGCATATCAGGCTACTCAGCCCTATGGGGTGGTAGTTACCATGGTCAGTTGTGTCACCACCTTGGTGGAGTGTAATAGCTGTTGCCATGCAACAGTGAATGGCCATGTAGCCTGTGTAGAGGCTGATGTTGAATTGCTATATTAGGCGGGGGGGGGTCACTTTGTCTTGTAGTGTCTACAGGATGCAGTCTGGGACACCATCTGCCCCCAGTGACGTTTTGTCATGCCATTTGAAAGGGCCATTACTACCTGTATGTCTCAGATGTCTGGGATACTGTACATTTTTGGTATTGTTGTTGGCCCAGTAGGGGGTGAAGCTTGCTCAGAATGTATCATCAAGTGTGTTGGTGATATCAGTAGGGTCAGTATATTCAGTGCAATATTGCACCAGCACAGTGCAAATCTGTGTGTTACTGCTTACTTCCTTGACATAGCCAAAGAAGCCTTTGTGGTCATATTCTGAATCCATGCCTATTTACCTGTGGATGTCAGCCTTGGATGATTACATGTATAACATAAGTATCTTGCAAATACTGGTCACGGATGTCTGCATGTTTTGGGATTTGATGTTGTTCCGGACTACTGTACTACTTCTGTTATATAGCCTGTATAATGCAGTGGTTCAGCAGACTGGTGTCCTTGTGTAGGAGTAGCTAGTTCTGGTTTACCATTGTTGGCATGACGCATACATCTTTGTAGGTGCTTATAGAGTGCATTCGTAATTCTGTCTGTATCTTGAGCAGTGTCATCCCGGAGTGTTGGGGCTGTGAACTCTCCCACCTCTGTCATTAGTACTGTGAATGTAGCTGTAGGAAAGGTATTCACTGTGTGTCCCTTGGGTGGGGGAGATGGTTGGGAGTAGAAATCAGTGAATAGTTCATGGTCAGAAATAAACAGTGACCAGTTTACCTCTGTTATAGTGCACCTGTTGCATATGTCAGTGATTACCACTTCTAGTATGTCTTCACCTCCCGTTAGTCCATCTACCAACTGATACAGGCCATATGAGGTGATAAATCTCAGGAAGTGCTGGGCCTGGAAGTGAATACATGAGTAGGTTATCCAGTTAAGTGTAAGGTAGCCGACACTGACCAATAACAGGGTGTCTGGTAGGACTGTCATGTTTACCACTGTCTCCAGATAGTTGTAGTGGTGCTCCTGGGTCATGGAGGGTTATCTGTAGCAGCTCACAGTTTGCATTGCAGTCATGGCTGATGTTAGCTGCACATGGATGATCATAGAGGTATCATGCTTCCCCACTACCTTGGAAGTGTAGATATCCCCGATGAATATGGATACACCCCCTCCATGTCTGTGCCAGTCCATGTACAGTGGCTGAAATGTGAGTCATGGGTTGTAGTCTGGTAGTGCCGGTGTGCTCACAGGAGCCTTATACAGGTCCCAGTCACAGAACAGATGTAGATGTTGTCCATACTGAGGAGTGCTGTGAGTGCGTGCATGTTGTGAGTACTACCCTGGTGTTGAGTAGCCTAACCCTCATTGGTTTCGCTGATGTCCAGTTCATGGAGGTGAGATTCACCTATAAGACCTGCCTAAAAATGGCATCATGGGTGTGCCAATAGCCTTGGCTAGCATTCCAAAGCCTAAGACTGACACATGCAAGTTGGTATGGCATTGTTGCAGGCATGTATCCCATCTGTGCTTGTGTCCCATCTTTCCTGTAGGTAACCTACTGGTAAGCAATACAAAGCCTGAAACCTATACATGTCCACTAGCTTCCACGATAGGCTTTTGGTGTGATTATGTATCAGTAGTCTGTATGCTATTGCTGTACTTAACTGTTGTCTGACTACATGGCAGATTTACACTGTGTATTGTGATCAGAAAACTCTGTATAATCACATATGATGTTGGAGATGGCCTGCACTGTAGAGGTTCATAGAAAGGTAGTAGGCTATTTTCCCAAGGGCATTTAGAAGCATAGCTACAATGTGGTGGCTTTACCTGCACCATTGATGAAGTAACTGAGCCTTTGTCAAGCATAGCCAATGAAGTAATTCCAGACAGAGTTGCTGGAAGCTGTTGAGGACTGGTGTGCTGTAGGGTGATAGGGGCACATAGTGATCTCAAAAGGGCATGTTAACATGACAAACCAACAGCATTCAATTTCCCCAACAGGTCTTGCAGCTGTAGAACTGGAGTGGCTCCCCCACACCCTGGCTGTATGTGTCTGGGACACATAATCTCAGGGGTGTATATACTATTTGCCAGTCACACATCAAGGTTTGCCATGAAGTGTGTCAGTGAGTGGCTATGCCAAATGTAGTTAGGATGTTAATGTATAGTCTCTCAATTCATGTGTCATGTCGGTATTTCGAGAATCTCACTGGGTGTGGGTGGCTCTGCCTGTTGTATAGCCAAGCTTACACATAGGATTCATGGACATAGGAAAAAGGCAGAAAGAACGTTAATGTCAATAGTGTAATGGCTGCAGCATTTGCATAATATCTGTGCAGTCTTGGTTCAAATCCCAATAAAGTCAGAGATGATTTACATGTTACATAGTATACCTTAACCCCAGCTTGCATATATTGGTAGTATTCCACAGAATAATAAACATTTGGAACACACAACCACTGAAATGTGCATTAATCACCCTTGCACTACCAGTGCCTGCTCTGAGAGGTAAAATGACCACTGCCAGGATTATAACACGCAACCATGTTCTCAATCTTCACAATAACCTACCACTGAGCTACCTGTACCAACGGCAGTTGTGTATTATGACAGGTTAAAACATAAAAGGGAGGAATGTGTGAAAATAGGACAAACCGGCATGTACCCAATGAAAGGTGTATGCTATATATATATATATATATATATATATATATATATATATATGTATATGTATATATATATATATATATATATATATATATATATATAGAGAGAGAGAGAGAGAGGGAGAGAGAGATATATATGTCGATATATGGGGATATACATGTATATGTAGATATATAGATAGGTTAACAACATCTACATAACCATGGAGGTACATATAAATGGAATGCCTACCAAATACCGAATGCTTGACATACCGACGTGCGTAATCACGAGGCTTAAAGACCGAAAGACCACAGTACCGAAACACCAGAAGGGCGAGGTTTAAAATCCCGATGTAAAGGAACACTTAGTCAGTGCTTCTGGTGTTGAGGTTCAGGTAGATTATTGTGTGTAAGTGTGTTTCTGAGGGCTGTAGTGTGTGTAAGTGTGTGTTCTGAGTGCGGTGTGTGTTCCTGGGGGACTGTAATGTGTGGGTGTGGGTTTGCTTTGTGGGTCTGTTTGTGCAATCTAGGAGGTAGAATATTAAAGTAGGGAGGGTCTGGGGTGTGCAGGCACCCACATGGGGGGTGTAGGAGGGCTTGCCCACCTGCTCATATGTAGTGTAGGATGTTTTTTTTGGATGTGGTGGGTAGCAGTGTATCTGTGTGTGCGTGTGTGTGTTCCATGTTTGTGTTACTTTTGCGAGTTTGACTGTCGCTGTCAGTAATGTGGGGTATGGTAGTCTTGGCCCGGTACTGTTGTCGTTGGAATTGTGTGGGTTCGGGATTCCATAGGTATCCCATATACAGCATTTGAAGTATTCATATATGAGTATAACATGTACCATAGCAATCACACATTCCGCCACGACCAAACTTTATGAACAAAGGATATGGAGAGTATATGCTTAGATACTATTACAAATATGTGCTATGGACATGAGCCAAAGATAGGGTTACCACCTGTCCCACTTTGTGAGGGACAGTCCCCCTTTGGGCGGTTGTGTACTGACCAAAAATATTAAATGTGGCAAATGTCCTGTGATTGTAGGACATAATTATGTCCCATATATATTGTAATAGTTGCATACAATAGATCTTTCGGTATCTAAAATACCTACATGTTACAAGAAACAGGATAAGCAACTAAACTGCTACAAGAATAAGCTTATATTTAATCAAAAAAGGAAAGTTTTATCCTTTGTACTGACTGTGGGCTTGTGTCGGCCTGTAAAATCTGATGTGTGTCCTGAAAATGTCCCACTATGGTCATTTGAAAAGGTGGCAACCCTAGCCAACGAGGGTCAGTCACCAACACAACTCCAGTGACTGCAAATACCTATGACAGAAATACACAGCTTTCATGTAGCAACACTTTATTACATTCCAATGTATTGCTGAAAGGATTCAAGGATGAACATCACCTGCATGCTATACAGGAACCAATTAACAGTGCCTTAATGAATCAGCCTGCAATTACCATAGTATTAGTCCACTAAAGGATAGGTGTTCAAATAGGGAAGGAACCCTCACTCACATATCGATTATGTATAACAGCAATACCTATACACCTGCATCTGCTATGTACACCCACCAACATCTCCGCCACACCCAAACAAATTACAGTACAAACTATAATAACATCACAAATCATTCACTCACTGTACGACATCTGCAGAAGCCTTAACATACCTTGTCAGAGACACACTAACATAGCCCTATGTGAAATAGTTGCTGTTATACAATGGAGCAGCTGCTGATGTTACAGGGTTTTTTCTACTAACCCCATTTCAGAGGGTTATGTGTACACCGGGAAGTGTTACCAATTACTGATTAACAGCACAGTATGATACACATGTACACCAAACCAAAGATGTCTGGTGAGCACACTGTAAACCACCTAACATTTCATGTATATCCATACAGCCTTGAGCTGCCCGAACATCCTTGCCGGACTGAAACATCTGCAGAAGTATCAGGTACAAACAAACCCTGCAATGTTCTGAAATATAACAGCTGTACTCACATGTAGAACAACATCTTCTAGCCATTACACACAATCCACAGGAGTCATGAAGCTGATATATCTCTGTCTGTCTCCATATAGCTGTTGAAATGCATCACAAACAACATATCCAGGCTGTCTTCCTCAAACGTAAGGCAAAGGGACAACGCCCAAGTGGAGTACTCAATTATACACCACTGTTGCTATGGTATTGGCTAATGGAGTAGCTGCATAGCTGATGTGCATCTAATTAACTACTTTGGAACAGCAATTGGTGGTCAGGATAGCACATGTTATCAATATTTAAGTATAAAAGAATGGCTTATCACACATTCAAACCATCTGTATATAACAGCAGAACGTTACAAAGAAGATTGAAACACAAACTGAAAAGGATTGAAATAACAGTCAATGACACCTCGGGTTACTAATAAGGTATGTAGAACACTCAGTATGCCTGTGTATGTAGTACCTGTTCTGTAATATTTAAAGTGTACGCAATGCATATAGTGGAAACAGTTATCTTGTAGTGATGTATTGTTGAGCATAGTAATGCTTGTAGTATTTATGTGTGTATTGCTGTAGGTCACAAGGCAAACACTGCATACACCACAAGGGATGCTATATAAGGACTTTGAACCCAACAATTCCTCACCAGTCACTGTCAGTGGCAGGGTTGGTCCAACAAGTATGTGCTGTAACAGGCGATACTATATGTTGATATATTGTAACAGTAGGCATATGTATAGGTGTATTACTGAGAATAACATGTCAAAGTTTGGCCTACTGTGCAATAATGATTTGCATTGTGGGATATTGTGCCAATAACTGTGTAATGTACAGTATTGTAAGCAGATATGTATTACAAGTTACATAGCATTACTGTTATGTTAGGCAAACATTAGTAATGTCTATTGGCATTTACAATACACAATAACAGGATACATATGACTTGCAGTCACCCAACAGTTTATCAGCAAAATAGCAAAGTAAAATGGAAGAGCTAGTTAACTATCCATGCACATAAGACATGTAATAAGTTCAAAGGTAAGTACTAGGCTGTCTGCCCAAGGGTATTTATAAGCTTAGCTATAGTGTGTTGACTTCCGCCACCCCCTTAGGGTAGTTCTCTGTGCCTCTGAATGGCAGACCCATTAGTTACCTGTGCCTCTGTCCAGCAGAGCCACTGCAGTGATCCCCGAGGTACATGTCTGTCTCCCATCAGCCCGTCAAGGTTTCTCTTGAAGAGTGCTAGTGAGGGGCTCTGCCTGATGTACATTGGAATCATGTTCCAAAGCATGGGGAGTCTTCGAGTCAGGAATCTATCCGTCCAGCATGTCCTAGTCATTGTTGTGGTTAGGTGTATATCCCTAGAGCATGTGGCTCTCAGGGGCTTCTGTTTAGGTGGAGCATATCCAGCAATACTGGGTTGGACATGGGCCTTGTATGTCAAGCAGAGATCACCTGTGAGTATGCGGTATGCAACCGAGTACAGCTGGAGTTTCTTTAGTTGGGCTGCATAGGTCATCTGTTTGAGGTCACTAATCATCTTGGTGTGGTACTGTTGTGGTCTTCCAAGCTGTTGCAGTTGCCTTGTAAGGTACATCCCAAATGGGGTGTTGTATCCCTTACTGGGTCTAATAAGTCATGAGTAGAGAGGCACAATGGCCTCCTTTGTTCTGGATGTAAACCCATTAGAGATTAGGGGGGCCACGTAGAAGGATATTTTAACCACCTTGTCATTACGGGTATCGAAGGAGAGATTGCTGTCTACTGGGGTTCCAAGATCCCTTATTACCTTTTCTGTATGTAGGGGACTAGCACCTATGTGGTAGTCCACCAGTAATTAATTATATCCAAAGGGAATGACTATGCACTTTTTGGCATTCAGCTTGAGGCCATTATATTGACACCATGTATCCGTCTCAGTGCGACCCTTCTGGAGGGTGTCTGTATCAGCTGGGGAAACAATTATGGCCCCTAGTTTGCAGTCATCTGCAAACCTTTTCAGCCAAAGCCCTCCTGTGCTTGCCTGTACCTCAGAGAAGTATATACCGAACATGAGGGGTCCTAGGACTGAACCCTGGGGGACGCCACTTGTAACTGCTTTACAGTCGGACCTAAGGTATGCAACCCCCACTGTGTGGGTTCTGTCTGTGAGCCACTTTGCAAACCAGCACATGATGTAGGGGTTAATGTTCAGGTGGATGGGTATGTCAATAATACCAGAATGGGAATGGTGTTGAGAGCCTTTGAGAGATCAAGGTAGGCTGTGTGGACCTTTTTACCCTCATCTAATGCCATGGTAACTGTCTCAAAGAAGTCCACCAGGTTTAGGACATGAACATGCCCCTGCAAGACAGAGAACAGCAGCTGGTGTCACCAGATGCATATTTCAGGCTGTAATGGAGGCACAGGCACGTGTTGAATGGCACAACAGAGAAGATCAGAGGCTTCAGAGGGATGCTGTCCATTCTTTAAACAACATCCAGGCAATGGTAAATGCTCAACAGCAGATTGTTGAAGCTTTTGATAGACGATTGGGTGACATGGTTGGAGTCCTTGAGCATGGCATGACAATCTGCGAGCATGAGCTGTCTGTGCTGGAACATCTGGTAGGAGTGAGGTGTTGGGCATGTGGATGTAGGCCTGCTACATCACCTGTTTCAGGTCTACATGAATGAGCTACCTCACATGCCCGTTCCCATAGTGGCAGGATCAGCAGCAGTGCAGCTAGTGCTGTGCTGTCCACACCATGATACAGCAGGCCACATGTACGTGGCCCTGGATGGTCTCAACAGGGACATGGTTCCAGTGGACATGTGTAATCAGACAGTACCCAATCTGCAACTCTGCCTGGTACCGTGCAACTCCTGGCCGGCACAGGTCACGTGGCCATGGCCAGACACCATGAACTGTAAAACCTGGTCTCTACAGTCTGCAGCTGTCAATAATACCCCTGTGTAGGCCAGACACATGCCAGAACTGTGTGCATACATACACGCACACACCAGAAACATATGTAGGGCACTACAACACACACATGCATAACATCCACACATGCCCAATTAGATCAAAGGCCCTAACCCACACACATGATGTCATCCAATTGTGCAGCCTAGGCCTCTGGCAAATATTATCACCCTGTGCATATGATGATGCCTATGCTGCATCCCTGTCATCCACACCATCAGTGCAGGGACATGCTCATATGGTCTGATGCACAGGATGAACAGACTAGGAAGATAAGTGTAGATTACAATTGTTGTGAACTGTTGACAGGCAGCAGACATACCATGTAGTACAGGTTACAATGCATTTCGTACTGTATGTGTCTTGTGTAACAACAGTAACTGCATGTTGGACATGATGTTCTGCTTTCCTCCTTCAGGTCTATTTGCACGTGCCAGTGGATGTCAATGTTTGCAGTTAGTGTCCCATTTGTAAATGTGGACTACTCACAGGTATGTATGAATATACCAGCATGCACCTTGTAGCTTCCACAACATAGTTAGAATGTCCCACGTTCCAAACACGTTTACTGATCCAAGAGCATGATAGCTGTGTATTAAGCTACTGTGGCTACAGACATGACATCCATACTGGGTGACATCACAGGTACAGTTACATGGAGTTGGGAGGTAAGAGAGTGGTCTAGCTGATGATAAGGGTAGAGGCCAGTGGGAAGTGTGATGCCTCATTGGGAAGCAGTAATACACATTCCCATGACAGGATGCCAACACACAACTTCACCCACACACTCAGGTATTGACACTCATGTATTCAGTGACAAAGTAACACACCCACACACTCATGGATTCACTGAAACAGTAACACATACTCCCACACAGTTGCTACTGTTGATGTGAGGACCCCTGCCTATCTGCAAATCATTATTACAGTACTGTGTACCTACATGATGTGCCACAGAGAATACACATGTACAGGTAGGCAGTATGGCCTAAGATCGGGGACATCAACATGGATAGTAGATTGTGTCACCTGGGTGGGGGAGGGGACTTATCAGTTCAGTATGGTAACATACATCCTCACTCCAGGGACCAGACATCCATCCATACGCACGCACACACACACACACACACACACACACACACACACACACACACACACACACACACACACACACACATACACACACTGTGGCATTCACTATTGAATACACCTATTTCACACACATACAGATACCTCACATGTGTGAGATACACACCCCTGCCTATGTCCTGCTTTCTACATTGCAGTCTGTACAGATGTCTACAACAGTGTACAGGAGAGTGAGTAACAATTGAGATGTATTCTCCACCATACGTGACATTTATGGACACACACGCAACCACACATGCCAGTACTGTGAATCAAACACCTGCCTAGCTCATGATATGTATGACAGACTTACAGCAGTATTGCATGCGTTACAAAGTGTACTGACACTTCCTTTGGCAACAGTGCTGATATATGCACACGGGAGGTCTTAACTGTTACAGGTGTCAAGTGATTTACCTTCGGTGTTACCCTGACCACAGTCTATGTTGTGTGTGTTGCCCTTCAATTAACAAAACCATTGCTTACTAGTTACACAGGTTATTGTAGGACCACTTGTGACACACCTGTGAGCTGTCCTCAGCAAACATCCATCTGCAAGGATGTCCCACCACTTAGTTATTTCCACACATCTGTTCATATCTGAGGTACATCTTTCGGTGCATTCAGCATATCACCATATACACGTCACCTGCATACATCAGCAACTGCACACGCATGGTATCTGAATGCACACCACTACATGTACATGTGGGCAGGTCCTACCATCCTGTCATTTGGGCATGTTTGTAGGCATTGCAATTGGTGGACATGTGTAATGACATACATGGCACATGGACTGTTGTATGATATGATTGGTGTAATGGGTACAGAGGGAATGTTACCTCTGTCAACATTGATATCAACCTTATGTACTGTTAACATTCAGCAGCCATGGACCTACATTCCATGTGCCTGTGTGAAATGGCTGTAGTCACCTGTCTGCACAAAGGACAACAACAGCTATGCTATTTACATATATGGTGTGTGTGTGTGTGTGTGTGTGTGTGTGTGTGTGTGTGTGTGTGTGTGTGTGTGTGTGTGTGTGGCATGTACATATCCAGGGCAGGTACATGTATGTCATATCCAAACATGAGGGTGTTTACTGGTGTAGAGCAACAATCATCTGCTAATGCTGTAAATAAACGAGGGCCCCTGGTATGTGTACAGCTGACTTGGTTACAGACAGTGGTATCATTGCATTGCATAACACATGATGCAACTGTGTCAGTACATGGGTACTCTGCACAGTTGATGTAGAGCTTGGTACAGTCCACTGGTCAAAGGTCAAATGGTGGTGTACTATTATATGTCCTACCACATGTATGGATGTGTGTTGGTGGTCCGAGGGCATGGTGGTGTCTGAGCTTTACATCCTAGAATGCAGCATTAGACACTGTGTCCTGCACCTGATTCATCTGTACATGTGAGTATATGTGAGTCGCCTCTATGTATGTGGAGTCACCACTACCTGGAGCGGTCCATACCTGTGTTATGGCCCACATGTCTGGTTCTGAGGTATATGGTGGTAGTGCTATTGTGTACTACAGAGCCTTCAGCCAGGTGTTCCTCACTGCACAAATGTCAGTACTCCCCATTGTTGGATCTACAGTGAGCAGCTGTGATTATGGATGCTACACATCTAGCCCTGGTTAGCATAAGCATACAATGCAGTTGTCCTCCAGGTGTCAGGGTGTTATCCTGTGTTTAGGACATTTGCCTTGGAATGGCACTATATGGGCAAATGTGACTTAGGTAGTATCCCCACTCCCTTGAATCATGGATGCATGTGATATGTGACAAAGGCCTGTCTACTTTCAGTCATGTCATCCCAGAATAACAAACACTGGACAACCTCGTAATTACAGCAGGACATTGGCTCATTGTGTTACTCACACAGTTGCCACTCCTAGAAAGGCTCATTGTGTTGGTCAAGCAATTGCCACTCAAAGCAAGACATCACTGTGAGTGGTAGTATTGTGTTTGGTATAGAATGATACATCTAAGGTGACAGACAGCAGCAGACATTGTGTATAAGACATATATATATAGTAAGATATATGTAGAGCAACGTTTCTGCTAACAATGACAACTACTAACACCAGAGTCCATTACAATGTGTTCTTTACATCTAACTGTAATAGCATGGCCACTGTGGCCTTCCATGTTTAGAATCAGAGTGCATCCCAGACAGCCCTGTGCTACTAAGTGTATGAGTATGCCCAGTATAACCTAGTGTAGAGGGACACATAGTGCATTCCGAACAGCCCTGTGCTACTAAGTGTGTGAGCATGACCAGTGACACCTTGTTTTGGTTGTGTGCCTCTATGTGTATGGGTATGGCCATTATAATCCTGTATAGTGATAGTAGTCATCCATTCCACAGATGGGCATACTCCAGGTCAGGATGGATTCCTACTTTAAACACACAGGTTCACAGGTATGTACATCTTAACTGCCAGCATCCCTGTTGATGTCCGCATTCCTAGAAGGTCATAATGACAGCCTTGAAATGTGTAGTCTGTGTGGAGCGACTCGTAACTATGCACTATTGTAATAGTGATCTGTAGATAGGCAGGTGTTCTGTTCCCACCACTGGCATTTGTGTGTGTTTGTCTCCGCCTGCCTGAGGATTGAATAATGCTTTTAGACTGCTCACACTCCATACAATTCCTATACACACCTTTGGCAAGGCTGATGATGTCACCCACCTAGAAATACACCTCTGGGAGTGCTGTGACCCAGTAATCTCTGTAGCGCTTTCTGTAACTGCGTAATGCTGTAGTGTGATAAAGTATTTAGGTCGGTGTTCTACTCCCAGATTTGCCAAGTGTGTGTTTGACCCCATCTGCCTGAGGACCGAATAATGCTTTAAGACTGCTCACTCTCCATACAATTCCTATACCCACCTTTGGCATGGCTGATGATGTCACTCACCTAGAAATACACCTCTGGGAGTGCTGTGACCCAGTAATCTCGGTAGCATGTTCTGTAACTGCATATTGCTGTAGTGTGATAAAGTAGTTAGGTTGATGTTCTACTCCCTGACTTGCCAAGTGTGTGTGTTTGTGTGTGTGTGTGTGTCCATCTTCCTGAGGACTGAATAATACTTTTAGACTGCTCACACTCCATACAATTCCTATACCCACCTTTGGCAAGGCTGACGATGTCACCTTCCTACAAATACACCTCTGGGAGTGCTGTGACCTAGTAATCTTGGTAGTGCATTCTGTAACTGTGTAATGCTGTAGCGTGCTAAAGTAGTTAGGTCGGTGTTCTACTCCCAGATGTGCCAAGTGTGTGTGTGTGTTTGCCCCCATCTGCCTGAGGACTGAATAATGCTTTTAGACTGCTCACACTCCATACAATTCCTATACCCACCTTTGGCAAGGCTGATGATGTCATCCACCTGCATATACACCTCTGGGAGTGCTGTGACCCAGTAATCTCAGTAGCACATTCTCTAACTGAGTAATGCTGTAGTGTAATAAAGTAGTTAGGTTGGTGTTCTAATCCCAGACATGCCAAGTTTGTGTGTGTGTGTGTGTGTGTGTGTGTGTGTGCCCGTCTGCCTGAGGACTGAATAATACTTTTAGACTGCTCAAACTCCATACCATTCCTATACCCACCTTTGGCAAGGCTGATGATGTCACCCACCTAGAAATACAGCTCTGGGAATACTGTAACCCAGTAATCTGGGTAGCTCATTCTGTAACTGTGTAATGCTGTAGTGTGCTAAAGTAATTACATCGGTGTTCTAATCCCATACATGCCAAGTGTGTATGTGTGTTTACCTGCATGAGACAAGTACAGTGCTTTGTAGAGTATGCACTCTCTGTACAAATCACATGACCACCTTTGTCATTCCTGCTGTTGTCACCCACCTAGGTATACACCTGTAGGTGTGCTGTAACCCAGTATTCGCTGTAGCACGTGCCCTAAAATCATATTGCTGCAGTGTGATACGGTAGGTAGGGATTCATATGCAGGACATGGCAAGTGTGTGTTTGTCTGTCAGAGCCTGTGTAGAGGTGTATGTGAGTGTCTTACCATTGGACATGTTGGGGAGCAGATTTTGTACTTTTCCTATATGGTGTCCGTCTTATGACACATTGGCCACCTCACGAGGAGTATAGCTGTCAGTCAGCCATGGGACTGTGTTAGCAAGCCATACCCCTACATCTGGCAAAAGGCCTGGTGAACAAAGTATACAACCCTACTAGTACCCGGTATATGTCCTGCACCCATGTGCCATGCACAAACACACTTGCCTAGGATATCTTGCTATGTTGCTAGTACCATGCACATTGATGACAGAGAGTAGGCATAGTGTGAATGCAGTGGCCTGCAGAGGACATGGCACCCTGTACAGTGGTACAATAGGTACATATATGCGGACATTGTGCCTTCACTATGTTCCCCACTGGATGCCTGCAACATATGTGGTGCCATCAAATGTGATCCACAGAGGACATACAAAGGTGTACACATGTGCCCTGTATGGACCAATGCCACTGACACCAGGGAATACCTGTATCATACTATCAATGCAGGTGCAGGGTCAACCTGCTCACTATAAGCAGGTTTCGCTACACCAGGCCAGTATTGGCATATCGGGGGATAACAGTCTGTGTACACAACATGTGCCTGCCAAACCAGGTACACCTGTACATGTCACTGTACAGTATTGTGGGACATGCACATCCCAGGCAATATCCATGTGAAGGACAATCAAACACAAACATGGCATGCATTGCAAAGCTATGGCCATACCCATTGGTAACCAGGATGTCAGGGCAGATCATACAGTACCCATCTGTGTGGGACATTGCAGACACTACACCCCTGCACTGCACACCATTGTCGGGTGATGTGATGCCAAGGATTACCCCTCACCCAGCTTTGTACAGCCATCTTGCACAGCCAACCACTACACACCCATGAAGCAATGCATACATGCATGTCAGTCCTGGCACCTTGTATCTGCATGTGGGTTATGATGCTCCCAACCACAGTCACTCCCAGTATAACCCTCACTGGCATACCAACAGATGTCAAACACTTTCACATGTCCTAGCCCATAGAAGCTCCAGATATCCCCTGTGGTGCATGTAGTCCTGTGCATTACTGCAGTGTGGCAAACAAAGTAGTTAGGTTGTGTATTTGTGGCCCTGGCAAAGAGTGTCAATGTGTGTCTATTAGAGAGTGTGGTTGTGGTGACAATGGCATCAGTTCACATGGACAGCCATGTGTGTCACACCTAATGTATGTCTACTATATCTCTGTTGCAGATGTCACTCACCTACACACATATATGTTCTTACAGCACAGCCACATGTTGCCTTTGTGGCACATGTAGTAACGTCATGCACATGTAATAATAATGACTTGTCAGGCAAGGGTTTGACCCCTGTACTCTTAGTCATGTGGCAGACGATGCTTAGGGTTAAGTCTCCAACCCCTTTGATGGTGTACTTTGCCTGTCCCACCCACACACTCTCTGGTGGATGTGAAGATGTACACTTGCTCAGCAGCAGCATGTGTATTGTAAGTGATGGACATGCTCAGGTGATGGCCTCTGCACCTATTGCAGTCCTCTAGCTGACTGCATGTGGAACAGCTGTGATGGTGTTCCCATAGCCATTTGCATGATAAACACAGTAGTCTATCTAGGGAAAACATGTTGGTATTTGGCCATGACAGTCCCTGTGAGTGGTACCTGGATGTGGTGCTCTGACACGGCATCACAGATGATATCTGGATGTACCTCAAACATTATACACAGTGGGAAATAGCCTAAAGACAGGAGGGTGATGTGCCACTCATGACTACAGCATGTTAGTGTAGCTATGCTGCATTGGGACTACTGCCTGTTTAACATGTGTGTGGTAATGGCTATTCTGCATGTTTTAATACAGACATGACAGTACTCTGTTCGTGAGGGACCCCCATCTGTAGGGCAATCTGTGAACTGGTCAGTGTGTGCAACCATTGTTTCCTGTGTTACACACTGAACACACATCTGTGCACAGCAGGAGCATAGTGTGAGGATTGCAGACAGTACATGATGATAGGGATGTGTTACTGCCATCACATCCCTGACTGGACATGTGTCACATGAAACAATGGCATAACAGACACTGTCTGGGGTTTCCAGTGACAAGCCAATAATGGGCAACTGTTCATATCTGCGGTCACACGTCTACTACATATTGTACAGATGGCATGCAGTATATATGCATTTGTTGTGCTCCCTCTGCAAATGTATACCATCTGTTGTGTTGGGTTTTTGGTGATATCTATGCATATTGTTGTAGGTAATCCTGTGTACTGGTGTCTATCAGTAAGCCATATGTGGGTTTAAACTGCAACACCATAGGCTTAATGGGTTGGGAGGTCCTGGCAGAACCTCCTGTCCCACTTCAGCTGACCATGGCACTGGGCACTAGCACATCTGGGGCCCAGCCTTGGACATCAACCTCTGTTGGCTCTGCATCACCTTCTGGTGGTACCACCACTGAGGATGGAGAATGTCCCCCCTGGGAGCAAGACCAGGCAGGTACATGTCTGCTGTCGTGTGGTCCCAGACATGTTGCATTGGGGGCTCATTAAGGGGTTCCGAAGTCAGATACTCAAGCTCAAGGGTGGAGTGTCACATTTACAGGGTGATGCTGCCCCTCCTGGACAGCCCCCAGCACTGCCTCCTTTGCAGCTGTTTAGGTGCAGTGGTGGCTGCTCATGGCTGGGACCTCTGTCCCACTGTTCCCATGGGCTTGTGAATGCTGAACACCCATCCCTGTCTCGGGTGTATCCCCCCACATGTGTCATATACCAACCCTGTATGTTGTCTTATCTGTGATCCTACCCTATCTGTCCCCCACGGCCATACCTACACTCCTTCCCCTACATCTGACCCTCACCTATGGAAACATAAGGCCAATTGGCTCCTAGGACAACATCTGCCCTATACATAGCTGTCCATTTCACACACGTGCCCACTGGAAACATGTAACCCTTGTAATATGCATCACAACATACTCCTGTTATCCTCACCCCTGTCCCTCAGGCGCACAATCCTGGTATGCACATCACTCCTAAATGGTCCAGGTACACGTGATGAGGATGACCCCATTGTACACACAACACTACCAGTCCCTCTATGGTTACCCCATTTACCTTTATGATGCTGATGATGATGATGTTGCACACAGCACCTTGCAAGAGTACAGTTCAGACATAATGATTGGACAGGTACTGTTGTGTTAATGTACATTACATGCACAAAGTGATGTATACGGCCAATGTACAACTATTTGTGTGTATGAATGACACATGTCTGTCTGAAGTAGTCTTGAGATCACATACAACAACACCACTACATAATACAGGCATTGCTGGTGTTTCCCATTTCATTCATTTGTAATGCTTTGTTGCCACACGGTATGTTCCTGATATATCTCTATATATGTATGTACCTATATGCTGGACATAAACACTCACATATACATCCACATGATGGGATACATTCCTATACTGTTGAATGACTGTGCTGTATGATATGTTTGTGGTACTGTCTATTGTCTGTTTATCTGCCATATCGTATTGGTAAATCACATTAGCTGTATGTGCAAGGTCCTGGTTCCGAGCCTTGCAGAGGACATTTATTTGGTTGCAGAGCAGAAAAAGGCTGTTGGATACAGAGGGAGTAAGGCACATTAAAGCAGTTGGGAGTGGGTGTGTTTGGGTTTGCTCGGTGTTAAGATCTGCTGACCTCTGATTACAGCTTCTTACACTCGGTTAGCCTCTACATTGCTTTACCAGTGCAATACTCGCAGACTGGTAGCCAAATAGGCTTACACCTGCTCGCTCCCGCACTTGCAACTGCACCGACATTGGTGCTTGCATCTGACACTCTCACCCCTGGGTGGGAGCGAGGACCACAGTATTACCTTGTGATGCCTATTACATCAGATTACATGCCTACAGTATCAGGAATGGCTGTCCATTAGGTGACGGCATGGTGTTTGACTGTACGGAATCGGTGGCCTGTCCAGTGATTTAATCATATTATTTGTGCGTTCCTTATACAATCTGCTCCCATCTGGCTGATACATGGGAACCGAGACTCTTCAATACAGACAAGAAATTGGGTTTTGGGAGCCACATCCGTCGGCCAAGTCATGCTACCACATACCTATTATAGGTTTGCCACCTTTTCAATTGGCCAAGGTGGGACTTTAGGGTTACCACGTGTCCCACTTTGTGAGGGACAGTCCTTCTTTAGGCAGTTGTGTCCTGTGAAAAAACAAGACATAGCAAATGTCCTGAGATTACAGGACAAAATTATATCCTAAGTTTCTTTAATAGTTGCATAAAACAGTTATTTTTTATATGAAACATCTATATGTTATGTGAAGTAGCATAAGCAATTCAAATGTTACTAGAATAAGCTTTTATTTGTGCAAAAAAGTAAAGTTATGTACTATGCATGGCTGTAGGTATGTTTTGTCCTGGAAAATTTGGCATTTGTACAGAACATGTCCCACTTTGGTCATTTGAAAAGGTGGCAACCATATAGAACCTTTATGTAGAGACGTCAGATTTTGCAGGGCAAAACATGCCCACAGCCAGTACAAAGGAGAGCACTTCACTTTTTTGCCTAAATAAAAGGTTATTTGTGTAGCATTATAGTTGCGTATACTGTTTCTTATAACATTTAGGTGTTTCAGATACAAAATAATTGTTTTATGCAACTACTACAGAAAATATAGGAAATTGTTGTCCTAAATCACAGGACATTTGCCATAATTACAATTATTTTGCAGGACACAACTGCCCAAAGGGGAGTGTCCCTCGCAAAGGTGGACAGGTGGTAACCCCAACCCTATTATTCTATCATCTATCTAAGGTAGTCGGCGGAATATGCGCTTTCTGTTACTAGCAGACCTCTCATAAAAATGGGGAAGAATGAACACTGAATCAGGGACACTACATAGCAACCTCAGGGACACATTTAGAAGTTTGGTGCTATTAACTTGACACATTGACAGACCCAGGGCATATGTATTCATACACATTGTCTGAGGTACATGCTGTTTATGACTCTTACATGTTGTCATTATTCATTACTTGTATTCTGCCACCTTTCCTCCTAATAACACTAGTTCTAGGAGGGCTTAGGCGGGACAGAGTTAGATTCTGAGTTGTAATCATTGACGTCCCTAGTAATCGGGGACAGTTCAATGGTATGGTCCCTATGTGTTCCC
>NC_056741.1:1718084176-1718124176 GCF_019279795.1 Protopterus annectens | reverse complement strand
ACATCTGCCATTTGACATTAATTGTACAGGACACAACTGCACTAAGAGGGACTGTCCCTCGCAAAGTGGGACAGGTGGTTATCCTATATATATATATATATATATATATATATATATATATATATATATATGTATATATATATATATATATATATATATATATATATGTGTGTGTGTGTGTGTGTGTGTTTTAGTGTACATACACATGCATACACATCTATATGATTTAATTACTTTGATCATACTGTTGACTGACTGTGCTGTATGCTATGCTTGTGATAACATTGAAGTTAGGTATAACTGCCGTGGCTTAGTGGTAAATCACATTGATTGTGATGTGTAGGGTCCTGGTGTCAGGCCTGGCCAATGAGGTTTATTGTGTTGGTGGGTAGAACAAGGGCCGGTGGACAAAGGGTGAGTACAACACTTTTCAACTGCTGTTTAACGTTTAACCGCCCATTCACCTCACGCAAAAACCTTCTACATTCTTACTGTGATACATCACCCCAGTTCACATTTCAATGGTATTATATCGTTATACAGCATAAAATTAGAAAGATATGCTCGTATACAGATTACGTGTCATAAATGGTGTGTGCTGCAGTTGAACTAGCAATGTCTGCTTGATAGTCGGATGCTCTAACCACTACACTATTAGTGTTCTGCTTCATTTATATGTATATCCATGGTTCATAGTTACCCGACCACATGCCTCAAGACTTTACTAACACAGCAGGCATCCATTTTCCTGTTGGGAAAACTGCACTACTACATATGCGCCATTCGCTACTGCTCTGGACCCATGTCGCATGTTGACTCACTCAAAGTATATTCAGACCTCCAAAGCCTATAGTCCTGGCACATATGTGTATTTGATTGTCAGGGTGTTAATGTGGTCATCCAGGTTTAGGCTTGTCCGACTGGGGACCAGGACTGCCCTGTACCCATTTGAAAGTCAGATTTAGCACATTGACAAGGTTACTCCCACTGTTAGCATCCTACCTGTGGTTAGAGACTCAGGGATATTGGCCACCTCTGGCCAGCTTGATATGTCAGCACTAGATAATACGAGTGTTCCGCTGTTTTCCTTCGCATTCATTATGATCTGTAGATAAATGCCCAAAGTGGGAAATTATTGGTACAAACATCAGATTTTGCAGGTTGGAACATACCCCCAGCCAGTACAAAGGACAGAACCTCACTTTTTTGGCCTAAATGATAGCTTATTGTTGTAGCATTTTAGTTGCTTATTCTGTTTCTTATAATATTTAGGTGTTTCAGATAGAGAATAACTGTTTTATGCAACTATTACAAAAATATAGGGGATTTTGTCATTAAATCTCAAGACATCTGCCATTTTACATTATTTGTACAGAAGACAACTGCCCAAAGAGGGACTATCCCTCGCAAAATGGGACAGGTGGTTATCCTATATATATATATATATATATATATATATATATATATATATATATATATATATATATATATATATATGTGTGTGTGTGTGTGTGTGTGTGTGTGTGTGTGTGTATGTGTGTGTTTTAGTGTACATACACATGCATACACATCTATATGATCTAATTACTTTGATCATACTGTTGACTGACTGTGCTGTATGCTATGCTTGTGATAACATCGAAGTTAGGTATAACTGCCGTGGCTTAGTGGTAAATCACATTGATTGTGATGTGCAGGGTCCTGGTGTTGGGCCTGGCCGACGAGGTTTATTGTGTTGGTGGGTAGAACAAGGGCCGGTGGACAAAGGGTGAGTACAACACTTTTCAGCTGCAGTTTTACGTTTAACCGCCGATTCACCTCACGCAAAAACCTTCTACATTTTTACTGTGATACATCACCCCAGTTCACATTTCAATGGTATTATATCATTATACAGCATAAAATTAGCAAGATATGCTCGTATACAGATTACGTGTCATAAATGGTGTGTGCTGCAGTTGAACCAGCAATGTCTGCTTGATAGTCGGATGCTCTAACCACTACACTATTAGTGTTCTGCTTCATTTATATGTATATCCATGGTTCATAGTTACCCGACCACACGCCTCAAGACTTTACTAACACAGCAGGCATCCATTTTCCTTTTGGGAAAACTGCACTACTACATATGCGCCATTCGCTACTGCTCTGGACCCATGTCGCATGTTGACTCACTCAAAGTATATTCAGACCTCCAAAGCCTATAGCCCTGGGACATATGTGTATTTGATTGTCAGGGCGTTAATGTGGTCATCCAGGTTTAGGCTTGTCCGACTGGGGACCGGGACTGCCCTGTACCCGTTTGAAAGTCAGATTTAGCACACTGACAAGGTTACTCCCACTGTTAGCATCCTACCTGTGGTTAGAGACACAGGGATATTGGCCACATCTGGCCAGCTTGATATGTCAGCACTAGATAATATGGGTGTTCCGCTGTTTTCCTTCGCATTCATTATGATCTGTAGATATATATATATATATATATATATATATATATATATATATATATATATATATATATATATATATATATATTTATATATAGTTGCCACCCTTTCAAATGCCCAAAGTGGGAAATTATTGGTACAAACATCAGATTTTGCAGGTTGGAACATACCCTCAGCCAGTACAAAGGACAGAACCTCACTTTTTTGGCCTAAATGATAGCTTATTGTTGTAGCATTTTAGTTGCTTATTCTGTTTCTTATAATATTTAGGTGTTTCAGATAGAGAATAACTGTTTTATGCAACTATTACATAAATGTGGGGGATTTTGTCATTAAATCTCAAGACATCGCCCATTTTACATTATTTGTACAGGAGACAACTGCCCAAAGATGGACTATCCCTCGCAAAGTGGGACAGGTGGTTACCCTATATATATATATGGGTTCATGTCAGTACATCGACAAGTCGGAAGATCGACATCCACTCCACCGACACATGAAATAATCGAAACCGCAAACACGGACATTTAACAGGTAAGAGTTTTAATTTCGTTAATCATGCCTACCATGTTTTAGTAAGTGTGGCAGTGTTATGCATGTGTGGCAGGCATGATTAGCGAAATGTAAACCTCTTGCCTGTTAAATGTCCGTGTTTGCGGTTTCGATTATTTCATGTGTCGGTGGAGTGGATGTTGGTCTTCTGACTTGTCGATGTACTGACATGAACCCATATATGTATATATATATATATATATATATATATATATATATATATATATATATATATATGTATATATCTGTGTACGTACGCATGCATACACATCTATATGATTTAATTACTTTGATCATACTGTTGAATGACTGTGCTGTCAGCTATGTTTGTGATAACATCAAAGTTAGGTATAACTGCCATGGCTTAGTGGTAAATTACATTGTGATGTTTAGGGTCCTGATGTCGGGCCTGGCCGATGCGGTTTATTGTGTTGCTGGGCAGAACCGGGCCATTGACCAAATCGTGAGTACAACACTTTTCAGCTGTGGTTTTCCTTTTAACCGCCAATTCACATTATGCAAAAACCTTCTACATTCTTAATGTGATACATCACCCCAGTTCACATTTCAATGGTATTATATCATTATACAGCATAAATTTAGCAAGATATGCTCATATACGGATTGCATGTCATAAATGGTGTGTGCTGCAGTCGAACCGGCAACGTCTGCTCAATAGTTGGATGCTCTAACAACTACACTATTGGTGTTCTGCTTCATTTATATGTATACCCATGGTTCATAGTTACCTGAACACACACCTCAACACTTCACTAACACAGCAGGCATCCATTTTCCTTTTGGGAAAACCGCACTACTACACATGCACCATTCCCTACTGTTTTAGACATGTCCCATATGTTGGTTCACTCCAAGTATATTCAGATGTCCTGGGACATACGTTCATATCATGGTCAGGGTGTTCAATTAGTCATCCGATTGTCAGCTCATCCAACTGTTAACTGGGACTGCCCTGTACCTGTCTGAAAGTCAGACTTAGCACGGGGGCATAGTTAGTTCCACTTTTAGCATCCTACCTGTGGTTGGGGATGCAGAGGTGTGCTCACCTCTGGCCAACCTGGTATGACAGCACTAAATGTTACGGGGAGTTCCGCTGCTGTTTCCCTTCACATTCATTATGACTGCTATATTGTGACCATGTTCATTCTTCATATATATATATATATATATATATATATATATATATATATATATATATATATATATATATATATATATATATATTGGTATGTACATACACTTGCATATACACATACATGCTTATTTACATTTCCTATACTGTTGAATGACTGCCACTTACCACCGCGCATACACGCTTACATACCTGCTTACATCTAGGGTTGCCACCTATTCAAATGGCCAAAGTGGGACATTTTCGGGACACACATCAGATTTTACAGGCCGACACATACCCACGGTCAGTACAAAGGATAGAACTTTACTTTTTTGCCTAAATGAAAGCTTATTCTTGTAGCGGTTTAGTTGCTTATTCTGTTTCTTGTAACATTTAGGTATTTTACATACAGAAATAACTATTTTATGCAACTATCCCATGAAATATGGGACATAATTGTGTCCTGCAATCTCAGGACATTTGCCATTTTAATATTTTCGGTCAGGTCACAACTGCCCAAAAAGGGACTGTCCCTTGCAAAGTGGAACAGGTGATAACCCTACTTATGTCTGCTTTAAAGTGCCTTAATCACCCTATTTCTGACTGCCACTATTGTGGCCATCATATGAAATTAGCCCTTGCATGGCTTGGACCCGGGAACAGGAGCACCATAGTCACTGGTTTTACCACTAAACCATCCGTGATACATTCTCTATGGATGGTAATTATTATATAGGACTTTACTACAGCCATTCCACAGTACTAGCAACAAATATGACAGTCGGGTGGTGTACATATGTATAGTACATGTTGCTATTCATATGTTTCTGAGACGCATATGTATACATTTGCAAGTATACATATTTATGAATTGGACACATACTTGACAACTACTTATATGCATGTATGTGTGATGTGTAGCTATGCAAATATGAAAGGTATATATTCCCAATAATGCACGTGGGGAGATGTGCATCACAGTCAGGTATTTAATCCCAGGTCATAGGTTCTGCAGGACTGGCTGGAGGCTGAGCAGGGTTGAGGACAACTATACTGCTCATACAACTTGTGTCCAGATGTCTACTGGACTGGACATCGTGTTGTGACACCAAGTCTAATCTTTAGAACAGATACTTATCCTATGAGGGATATCCAAAAATTTTGGGGACCAATGACCTCGATTCTTTTTGTCTTTACGAAAATGATGTAGGGTTATACATGCAAGGGATAAGTAGTTTGCAATCCTGAGACTGCCTAGGGTTGACTGCCTACTAGATATGAATAGGGGTCACTATGTGCAGATATGGCTGCGCCAAGCTAACGGCCCAAGTATGGGTGGTTTTGGTGGACGTTCAGGAAGGGGGGGTGGTGTGCTGTGGAGGGGATGATGGGTATTCAATTATGTATCCAGGTGTGTTGAGGTTGGATGGCTCAGTTCAGGCCAGACCATTATGTGGGTGTGAGCCGGTAATGTTACTGCACATGTGTATCACACATTTTAATGTTCATATGTTTGTGGGATTGTGTTCTACAGTATGGCCTGTCAGGTTGTATTGTGGATGTGAATGTTTGTTCTTTGGTTTTCTTTCTGATTCACCCACTGCTCCCTCGTACACCTCCAGTTCACCTATTGTGCATCCGACCCAGGCTCCTCTTGGTGAATTATTATATTACCCGCCACCCCACAGCCCCATATTCCACACACACCAACCATCCCTTCTCTGGTTGATGGCCCATGGCACAGTCAACAGAACACATTGCATACACAACATATCTCTGGTACCAATATGGTTGTGAGGACGACCCTAGCATTTTTGATCTTCCACATGCTGTATTTCACGCACATAGGTACATGCAAATACTTATCTTTCATGACATGGTAGGTAGACCCAGGTAATATCCGTTCATCATTGGGCCGTCCAGACAAGAATGACTTGGACCGTGAATGGGCAGATATTGAGCGAATACTCTGACCATTGGTAGGGTTGCCACGTTTTCAAATGATCAAAATGGGACATTTTCGGGACACACATCAAATTTTACAGGCCAACACATACCCACGGTCAGTACAAAGGATAGTACTTTAGTTTTATGCCTAAATGAAAGCTTTTTGTTGTAGCAGTTTAGTTGCTTATTCTGTTTTTTGTAACATTTAGGCATTTTACATACAGAAATAAGTATTGCATGGAACTATTGCATAAAATATGGGACATAATTATGTCCTACGATCGCAGGAAATGTAACACTTTTAATGGTTTTAGTAAGGACACAACTGCCCAGAGAGGGACTGTCCCTCACAAAGTGGGACAGGTCATAAGTCATAACCCTAACCATTGAGCTAGTCTTAGCAAAGGGCAGTGGTGCACTAACATGCTGCGTTTCGCTTCCACTTGGTATAACAATCAACACTACAATGGAATACGGGCACGGAGTTTTAAATGTCATTTGTTCTAGGGACGGGGACTCAATATTCAGCTACGTGCCTTTATGTTTACTTTTTATTTTGGTGTGCACAAAACTGTCTTGTATGCTTAGCATACATTTCAGTATCCACGGACACTGACAGGAGTGATTATTATTAGAGGCTGGCTGTACAAGTCAGCACTTTAGGTTGTGCGTCTGCAACCAACATATTCACACCTCCATGCTGCGCTTAGACATGCCCCCTTCACTCGTGCACGTTTCCTATGGACGTGGACATTGCGGCAGCACATCTTCATTAATATGCATGTGGTACTGCTGCGCCATCTCTACGCTGCACAGTTGGCACAAGGCTAATGCCGTCCTTGCGCTGAGCTTCATGAATCCCGGGGATTGTCTATTTCGAGTTATTTAAAACTCAAGTCCAATCTCCATTTGTAGTAGAAAACAATTGGCTATTGTGATATCATTGTTAAGTTTATTAGATCTTGGAAATGACACTTTAAACAAATGTAATTGTTACTGTTTTATATATGTTTTAGGGAAGTGATTTAGGGGCATGGGAGATGCAAACAATGTTTGCAGCACATTTTGGAAATACATATGTATTACATATTTAACAAAAAAAAAATTTGATTCTATTATGTATGCTTTGAAAAGTATTGCATATATTTATCAGTAAATAGATTTTTAAATTTGAGTGATGGGTTTTAACCAATGATGTAATATAATTTAAACAGGTGACAGGAGCAGTTGCATATTTAATGAGCTGGTTTACCATTTTTTAATTGATTCTGAGGAAGTCTTGTGGCGAACGCCAGACAAAAGTGCTAAATCTAATAAAGCAAAGTTTAGTGGTTTCACAATTCATGACCTTTATTTCCTAGTTGTTTGATTGTATTTTGTGAGTTTTGATGGAGCAGGGAGCTGGAGTTGATGCTACTGGATTTGTTCCCATACAACAACTGTATTATATATTTAAAAAAAAATGTTTTTTGATTCTATTATGCATGCTTTGAAAAGTATTGTATATATTTATCAGTAAATAGATTTTTAAATTTGAGTGATGGGTTTTTAACCAATGATGTAATATAATTTAAACAGGTGACAGGAGCAGTTGCATATTTAATGAGCTGGTTTACTGGTTTTTAATTGATTCTGAGGAAGTCTTGTGGCTAACGCCAAATGAAAATGTTAAATCTAATAAAACAATGTTCAGTGTGTTCACAATCAGCTTCATGACCTTTATTTCCTAGTAAAATCAAGTTTATTTATTTGCTGAATCATCTAGTTATATTATTTTGCTTTTGTCGTTAATGAACATTCCATTTTATGTTGCAATAGTGGTAAGTCTGATTGAGTTTTCCTTCTAATCTACACTGATCTTTTTGCAACTGAAACCTTATTTTGCCACCACTAAAATCAGACAAGTAAACAATCTAATCTTTAATGCTGTTCTAAGAAGTGTATAATAAGGAACTTTGTCATTGCTGAAAATAGGTTTCAGTTAGTTTAATTCATGTAATGGCACTCACCTTAACATAATTATATGTGATGATATGCTGAGTTTAGGAAATATTGTATGAGATTTAATTAAGGACTAATAGTCACCCAGTAGAGAAATATACAAAGTATCACAATGAGTCAGACACCAAAATTCATTCTTAGTAATTTTTTAAGACTATCTTACTGAATTAGATTCATAAACTAGTGTCTTTCTGTTCAAAAAATATATTTCATCTTTAAAATAGTTATATTTAACATGACTGCTCTAGGTGTGATTTGCAGTTTACCATTTTAGTGAATCACAAATGTTGTCATGAGTCAGAAGGTAGTTATATTAATACTCATGACCAGCAAATGAAACAGTTTAAAATATACTGTTGAGAAAAAATGAAAAAAGTAGTAATTTGCCTTCCTTCATGAACAACTGGAAGTTCAGTCTATTTCTGTAGTTTTGAAGAAGCTATGAGCACCTAAGGGATAGTTCTATAAAAGCCTTTCTGATGATGATTAAATTGATATAAATGATCCAGTAAGGTAGTTGAATGTTCTAGCCTTAAGTTGATGGATTTTGAAACAGCACTGAGAATGGTTATTGATAAAGTGTCTGTACTTGTTATATTCCTCAAACCTATAGAAATCCATAGCACTAGTAGCAAATAAGATTTGAAAAATATAAGGGAAGCAATACACCTCAAAAAGTGTGTGCAGGCATTTTATTAAACTCAGAAGCCTCATCTGAGAGTTTTTCTATCTTTGTTTTATGTAATTAACAATTGAAGAGATTACTAATGGCCTAAAATACTTGCAATATAAACAGCAAAGAAAAGCTTGATATTACAATTATCCTATGGTAAACAGAGTCTCAGATATAGTTTTACATAACATGCAATCATTTTTGTGAGATAGCACAGAATTAAACAACTGTAAGGTAGATGCTGAATTGGTAAGAAGTCTTGAGCACTGCATAGATTACAGCTGCAATTCAAAACCATTAACATCATCATTTTATTTAGTTGTCATAAATAAACAAAATAAGTCTGAGTGCCATGCATTACTACAATTATGTTTATTATGTTATTTTTTTTTTAATTTTGCCTTTGATTTGAAAATGTATCTAGCACTCAGTTTGAAGTTAAAGATGTTATTTGCATTAATTTATCATTATTGTTAAACCAACTGCTTCCTGTAGAGCTGTTTTTCCTTTTAACTTTAACAAAATAATTAATAATGAAGTCATTAGTTTAAGTAACTATAAATGCATAAAGCATAGCTACATTGAACATATGAATAACAGATGTGTTGACATTCTGTGTTATGAAAAAATATTTAATCAGCTCACCAGATTTCATTCAGTTATTAAAACAAATTACAACCAAGATCAATATGATTGCAAATCATTAAATATCAGTGGGACTTTGTTGTTATCAAGCTGAAATATTAGCTGGAATATGGAGTCAATACAAAATGTACATGTCTGCCATGATGCTACTTCTTCGTCTTCTTTCGGCTACTCCCATTAGGAGTTGCCACAGCAGATCATCTGTTTCCATTTCTTCTGTCCTCTGTATCTTGCTCTGTCACACCAATCACCTGTATGTCCTCACTCACCACATCCATAAACCTTATCTTAGGCCTTCCTCTTTTCCTGTTACCTGGTAGCTTCATCCTTAGCATCCTTTACCCAATACACCCAGCATCCCTCCTCAGCACATGTCTAAACCAACATAATCATGCCTCTCTGGCTTTGTCTCCAAACCTTCCAACCTGGGCTGACCCTCTAATATACTTACTCCTAATCCTGTCCACCCTCGTCACACCCAGTGCAAATCTTAACATCTTTAACTCTGCCACGTCCAGCTCTAACTCCTGTTTTTTTGTCAATGCCACTGTCTCCAACCCATATAACATAGCTGGTCTCACTACCCTCTTGTAGACCTTCCCTTTCACTCTTACTGGTACTCGTCTGTCACAAATCACTCCTGACACTCTGCTCATCCCACTCCATCCTGCCTGTACTCCCTTCTTCACCTCTCTTCCACACTAACCATTACTCTGAATGTTGATCCCAAGTTTTTAAACTCATTCACCTTCACCACCTCTACTCCCTGCATCTTCACCATTCCTCTATCCTCCCTCTCATTCACACAGATATATTCTGTCTTAGTCCTGCTGACCTTCATTCCTCTTCTCTCTAGAGCATATCTCCACCTCTCCAGGGTCTCCTCCACCAGTTCACTACTCTCACTACAGATCACAATGTCATCTGCAAACATCATAGTCCACAGGGACGATTGTCTGATCTTGTCTGTCAACCTGTCCATCAACATTGCAAATAAGAAAGGGCTCAGAGCCAATCCTTGATGTAATCCCACCTCCACCTTAAACACATCCATCACTTCCACTGCAGACCTCACCGCTGTCACACTACCCTCGTACATATCCTGTACCACTCTTACATACTTCTTTGACACTCTCGACTTCCTCATACAATACCACAACTCCTCTCTAGGCACCCTGTCATATGCTTTCTCTAAGTCCACGAAGACAAAATGCAACTCCTTCTGACTTTTTCTGAACTTCTCCATCAACACTCTCAGAGCAAACATCGCATCTGTAGTGCTCTTTCCTGGCATGAAACCATACTGCTGATCACTAATCATCACCTCCCTTCTTAACCTAGTTTCCACTACTCTTTCCAATAACTTCATGCTGTGACTGATCAACTTAAACCTTCTGCAGTTACTACAGCTCTGCACATCACCCTTATTCTTAAAAATCGGTACCAAAACACTTTTTCTCCATTCCTCAGGCATCCTCTCACTTTCTAAGATTTTAATAAACAATCTAGTTAAAAACTCCACTGCCATTTCACCTAAACTCCTCCATGCTTCCACAGGTATGTCATCTGGACCAAGAGCCTTTCCATTCTTCATCCTCTTCATAACTATCCTTACTTACTCCTTGCTAATCCACTGCACTTCATGATTCACTATCTGCACATCATCCAACCTTCTCTTCCTCTCATTCTCTTCATTCAGCAGCCCCTCAAAGTACTCTTTCCATCTGCTCAACACACTCTCCTCGCTTGTGAGTACATTTCCCCTCATTATCCTTTATCACCCTTACCTGTTGCACATCTTTACTAGCTAGGTCCCTCTGTCTAGCCAATTGGTACAAGTCCTTATCTCCTTCCTTAGTGTCCAACCTTTCGTACAACTCTTCATACGCCTTATCCTTAGCCTTCACCACCTCTCTCTTTGCCATGAACCTCATCTCCTTATACTCCTGTCTACTTTCTTCATCTCTCTAACAATCCCACTTCTTCTTGACCAACCTCTTTCTCTGTATACTCTCCTGTACTTCCTCATTCTACCACCAGGTCTCCTTGTCCTCCTTCCTCTTTCCAGAGTTCACACCAAGCACCTTTCTAGTCATCTCCCTGACTAGCTCTGCTGTAGTTACCCAGCTATTTGGTAACTCTTCACTGCCAGCCAGTACCTGTCTTAACTCTTCCATGAACTCCACCTCACAATTACCCTTTTTCAATTTCCACCATTTGATCCTTGGTGCTGCCCTCACACTCATCCTCCTCTTCTTGATCACCAATGTCATCCTACAAACCACTATCCTATGCTGCCTAACTACACTTTCCCCTGCCACCACTTTACAGTCTCTAATCTCCTTCAGACTGGCCCTTCTACATAAGATATAATCCACCTGTGTGCATCTCCCTCCACTGTTGTATGTCACTCTATGCTCCTCCCTCTTGTTAAAATATGTATTCACCACAGCCATGTCCATCCTTTTCACAAAATCCACTACCATCTGACCTTCTGCATTCCTTTGCTTAACACCATACCTACCCATCACTTCCTCATACCTTCTGTTCCCTTCAGCAACATGCCTATTGAAATCTGCTCAAATCACCACTCTCTCACCCTTGGGTACAGTCATTACCACTTCATCCAACTCACTCCAAAATTTTTTCTTTCTCATCCATCACACACCCATCTTGTGGAGCCTATGCACTAACAACATTCATCATTACACCATCAATTTCTAGCTTCATAAACACCACTCTATCCGACACTCTTTTCACTTCCAAAACATGCATAGCATACTGTTCCTTCAGGATAACCCCTACACCATTTCTCCTCCCATCCACACCATGATAAAACAATTTAAACCCACCTCCAATACACCTAGCCTTGCTTCCCTTCCATCTGGTCTCTTGCACACACAATATACCAACCTTCCTTTCTGTCCATTATATCAGCTAGCTCTCTCCCTATACCAGTCATACTGCCAACATTCAAAGTTCTGAACCTCACTACCACAGTCCTAGCCTTTACCTGCCTTCGGGCATGCCTTCCCCCTCTTCTCTTCCTTCGGCCAGCAGTAGCCCAATTTCCACCAGCACCCTGTTGGCCAACAGTACTGTTGGCAGTCATTGTTAACCCAGACCTCGACCGATCCAATATGTATTTCTGTACTGTTGTCCGCATGTATGATTTGGCAAAATTTTATGCCGGATCCCCTTCCTGATGCAACCCTCCCCATTTATCCGAGCTTGGAACCGGCACAAAGAAATGCACTGGCTTGTGCATCTCCAGTGGCTGGGTTGTCTGCCATGATGCTACTATATTACTTAAAGAGGCCTCTTTCTGCAATGCCTTGGAAATCACTTTGGAAGTAATGTTTCAAACATGTCTCAGTCTTTCTTTATCAAAGTGCATTTCTTTAAAAAGTGGACAGTGTAACATGCTGAATGAAGCTTGCAAATGTGTTTCAGTAAAACATACAGAACTGTATTAAGCTGGGTTAAATGTATATATTTTCCTAAAGCTGTCATTGTTGCATTAGGTAAATATTGTGACATATAGAATGTACAGAAAGTCGTATTGCTTACAGGTGGAAATGTACAGCAGAGCCATTTAAAAAATAAAAAATTATGGTGCATAAAGTTTTGTGCTCATTGAAATGTTATTCTAGGTCAAAGGATATATAAACGTATTTGGCATCTATCCTCTAGACTACAGTTATGTGACTGTGGAAAAACATATGTAGGAGAACTGTAGGTGCTGTTTTTTCTCTTTTTTTTGAAATATGCACAATGGGCTGCAATTGTTAGAAACACAATCTTAGAGTTCTTTGCCTGGAAGACTGTGCAACTGCTGTTTGGGCTTACAAGTCAGAGGTACATCCATCCATTCACAACCTCTTTTACCTCTTTTGATACACTGAGTCGGGGTGTCACTTCAACAGTGACAGTCATCTAGAACCAAGACTATCCCTGCCATCCATACCACACACTCACACACATACAGACATACACACATACACACACACACACACATACACACACACACACACACACACACACACACACACACACACACACACACACACACACACACACACACACACTCAGACCTATGGCCAGTTTAGAGTGTCCAGTCCACCTACTACATGCATGTCTTTGGAATAAGTAAAAGCTGCTGTTATTGGTAAGGCCTGACAAGCTAATGAATTCTGCTGCATACTATCTCTGTGTTAAAAACCTGCTTAATTGTGTCTGATGAAACCTCTGCAGATGTCCAAATGGGTACCAATCACTAAACACAAACCCTCAGAAGAAAAAAAAAAACACAGATGAAAAAAGCGGGCACATCTTCAAATCAGTCATGTGACCAATAAATAATTAGCCATTTAATATGGTAAATTTAAAATTCTTCACTGTAAAGCAATAATATTATGCCTGGTAATGAAACATTCATAAAAATTCTCTCCTAAGTTTTAAAATTGGTTTAATACTAGTTTTGACATTTAGTCCAGGTGGTTTGTCTGCCCTAAAATAATCAAACCACCTGTATTCTGTTACTTCAGTTTTAGTAGCTATGTCTCCACTTCTTAAGTTAATATGTACCTTCTTTATAACCTTGAATTTAAAAATTTGATCATTTCCCATAGCAATGATATCGACTTATCTCCTTATCTCAGATAAATGAGATCGTATTCTCTCTTTTAATTTCTGGTTTATTTGAAGATGCTGGCTGTTAATATAAATTAAGTGTTAGCAGAACTGTTACTCTGTTTTAGAACTGAAAAAGAGTTGTTTCTAACTCAAAAGCTCTGCATTTTACTGTTTGTTTCTGCATTTAATAAATTTTGGATGGTAGACTCCCTGCTTTTTCTTCTGTGAAAACCTGCTTAATTTGTACACCATTGTGTAAGTGCACATCTGTGCATATAAATGTAATTTTACAAAATATATTATTTTATTTTTTTCCTTATTTCAAGTTAAGAGTCTAATTAGGCCAGGTATGTATAGAACAGTTGAGAATTTGGTTGTTAATATTCATTTTTTGAAAGAAGACAACTTTCAGCTATTGATATGATACAAATATTTACTAGCTGTCTTACATCAAGGCTAAGTAAAAACTGTGTTCTTGGTGTGCCAATCTGGTTTAGCTGGTGGCAGCTTCTCATCAGGAAGGCAAGAGAAGATGTGTTGATGCAGATGAGATACCACTAGTCCTTCTTAAAAAGTACTGTGTAGATATGCATGAAAAAAAAAACTTTGACAATTTTGAGTTAATGTTGGAAGAAAGCATTAGAAATCATTCATCTGAGATCAAACTGGTTGGGATCTTAGGGAATCAGTGATTGTAACTCTACTCTGTATTTGATCAATGTAAAGCTCATTTGGATTTGTCAGGTGTTTGATATTACCAAAGACAGCAATATGCATTTACCCTATGTATTCAAGGTCAACAACCCTTCATGTATTATTTGGTGCTTTATATCCTATACAGCTGCATACAAATTAATAACAGAAGTGTAGATCATAAGACTGTAGCTCCTGTACATCAACTATATAATTGGTGTCAGGGGTTGAATATATAACAAACTAAACATGTGTAGGCTGTAAAACAGATTTGTCATCAAAATGTATATATACTTCATATAGCTAAAAGATAAATGTACTTCATACTATATTTATTTTACTGTTTAGTCAGAGTAGGAAACTGTCAAAAATTAACTTTGCAGTGTATGAAAAATGTTGTGTCCCAGCTGACTAAAGAATGCAAATAGAAATTATCCTGTTAGCATGACCAAAGATGCAATGACATCAATACTGGTGGCTGCAGATAAGATTTAGTCCATTGAAACTACAGCCAATCTAGTTGTGGCTGTGAGTGTACTGCATGTATCAACACAGTTCAATACATCCCCAGATGACCATAGAGTGCAGATTAAACTAAAAAAATATTGGAGGTCAACCTGGTAATAAGATGTCTCAAAACAGCCGAAAGAATGGTGCAGCTTGAAGTGCAAAGAAATTGGGAAATGGAGATGCTTAAGCTGCAGAAAGAGAAAAGTAGTGTCACCATGAAAAAGAACTTACCTCAGGCAAATGTGCATGAGCAGTGGGAGTGATAAGCTATTCCTTGAAGCCAAGGTGAATATTAAACTGTTTTGTTAATACAACAAAGGAAATTGATTTGAAAGTTCAGACATTTAAGCATGTGTTTTGCCAGCAATAAGTTGACTAGGGACAAAGGGTCAGGTTTTCAGCCCATGCTCAATGGTATGGTAATGGATGCTATGTCAATAATATGCGACTCTGACTATTTGAATAACCCATACGTTTAAATGTTCTTTTTAAACATTTTAAATTATTTATGAAGCTTAAAAAAGAAGATAAGAAACAATGAAAATACAGGCCAGGATTCACTAATCCTCCATGTAAGACTAAATAAGTCTTACATGGAAACTACAGACTAAGGGGAAGACGTCAGTGCACCATGCATATTCATGAGGGCACACTGACTCAACTCTAAGGCTAACACGGAGTGTGCACAAGTGCAGGGAGCGTGTAGGACTGCCAAGCAGTCCAAAAATCCACGCCCATGCAACTCCCTTAATCTGCAAATGTCAACTGAAATGAGCGAGTCCGCTCAAATGTGTACATACCCAACACTACACTCCCCCACATTCTAAATCCCTGTACAATTCTAAAATGTAAAACGTTCCTTTTTTTTTTATTATTCCCGATATAGCTGCCTCTATTTGCGTGGGTTTGCTCATTGCTTAGCTACAGTTAGCAGTTTAGAGATTGAAGAGGATAATAAGAAACTTATATGCAAACTAAGCCAAATAGCAATAGCGTAGTGGTAGAGCCTTCGCACAAAGAGGAGACATTCCCAGTTCAAGTCCCACCACTCCCCTTTCTATTTTCTGTAGAAAAACAATTCCTGACATTTATCTTTTAAATATTAGTAGAAAGCATTGAAATGGCCTATGTAGTACTGAACGATATTTTATATATATATATATATATATATATATATATATATATATATATATATATATGTATAAAATAAGGTAAAATGGTTATGCATACTGATGATTGCATAAGTAACGTATCTTAAGCAATGTGAAGAACTGCTAAGCAAAGTTTACCAGTATTAAGCACATTTAAGTATAATTGCTCATAGCTTAGCAGTGCTTTAACTAGCGCAATGGTTTTGCATGGAGCTGTGCATCGCGCCAACTAGTGCAAACAAAACATGGTTGCACGTAGCTGCACACCGTGCTAACTAGCGCAACATCGGGCAACGCCGGGCAATGTCGCGCAATGTAGAGCACCATAGAGCAACATAGAGCAATGTTGGGCAAAGTTAAGCAAAGTCGGCTAAACACAACCACACCTCCTAACATGTCTGGCCAGTAGTAAAATAAAAAGCAATGACAGGCCTCGAACCCGGGATACTGTACACCATAATCACAGTACTGAACCACTAAGCCATGACAGTTTTTGATATGCATGCACTTTCAACACACACATACATATTAATGAAAGTTTACCCAGTGCTAAGCAGTTGTGCTTTCAGCTGAGATTTTTAAAACTGGCCAATCACAAATAAGTGTGGGAAATGAGGCATATTTAAGTTCCATAGGCAGGAATACTTGCCATAATGTGTTGTAGCTCCCATCTGCAGGCAGCAGGACTGGTGTTGGAGAGGGCTCTCGCTTTCGAGCGCAACGGTGGGGCATTGAAGAGTCAAAAGTGATGGTTTGGCTCCTTGTCCATAATCATGATGACAGACTCCTGCAGGGCTGTTTCCAGGGCACTGAATACATAGTGGAAGCCTAGAACCGTCTAGCACATGATTTCACCAGTGCCACAGGCGTCCCTCGGACTGGTGAGCAGGTCAGACACCACTACTCAGACCTGAAGAGATGGAAGCAGGACCAACTGAACCAGTGGATACAGGAGGCCCGTGGGATGGAAAATGCCCCACTACTGAGTAGGTAGCCATGGAACAAAGTATGTAAGAATTGCTATTGTAGTCTATATTATGGATAGGTATATGTCTCAATATCACTTAATTTACCTCACAGCTGCAGGTGTCCGTGCTGCGAATCAGCAAGCCTATGCGGATAGGCTGCTAAGGGTGCACCACCAGGCAGGTTAGTAATTATTCTGCATGTATTGTTATATAAAATAAGTGAGAGAGCATGAAAAAGAGAGTTGTAACCCATTAATAAAGGTATAATACGTCTTGAATAAGTCTTTTGCATGCACTGTAATATCAGATAAATGGGAGAGCCTCTATAAAAGTCTGTAATGTAATTAATAAAGGTATAATTCCTGGAGTGTGTCCATGTCACTTTCTTCGATATGTTGTTGTACTCTTGCATTATACAAATATTACTGTTGTATTAAGCGCTGTCAACCCACACTTGGGTAGGTCCATATAAAGTGGAAGAAGGGAGTAACAGTAGCTGTTAAGCATATATACAGTCCTCACCAGTTGGTTAATGGCCGGCATGTATAGGTTAATCTGGCACATGAGCAGCATGTTATTGTGTTCCCCAGAAATGTCAGTGTGCTGCTAGAAATGTAGGGGGCTGTTAAAATATAATTGATAATGTCACCTGAACACATCCAGATATGCAGATATATAAATATAAATAAAATATATAAATACGTAGCAGTAACTTCTGCATCCTGGACAGTCTGTATGTCAGATACAGGTCAGGTATATAAAGAACTAGCAAAACCCATTTCAAAATTTAACAGACATTGCCAAGTGTAATAATACATGTAGGGGATATATACCTGCAGTCAATAGGAATGTAGTGTAAACTATAAGTACATATAAGTTGTTAATGGAGGTATCTTTTTACACCTTACTGTATGTGCATAAACAATTCAATTCCACACGTCAATGGGTATGTCTAATCTCAAAACATTTGTTGGGACATATGTCCTATTGGTTCAAAAATATCTGCATTTACTTTGATGCATGTGCCTTGTTAAAATACCACAATCTTGGTGGCCTGTTGCCACCAATCAATCCTGCATGCTGTTGGAATGTCCACTGTTTTTCTATATATGCATGTGTTATGCTTGCTGTTCAACTGTTGGAACTCTGGTGTGTTGGGTTAATGGGAATACTACTGCATGCTGTTACAACTAATTTGGAATGCTGTTGGCTGTTAACAACCCATATTGTCATTAAATCCTCCTAAACCTAGAACGTATGGGAAGGCCGGTCCCAGCGGACCCACCAGCCCGGACCTCCTCCTCCATTGGTCCTGTGCCACCTTCATGTGGAAGCACTGCAGGGGATGGGGCTCACCCCCCCTGTGCAAGCATGGCCAAAGGAGAGCCACCTATCACCCTCCAAACGGTCCGGACTGTGGTGCATAGGGAGATCGAGTGTTCAGTCGCTGACCCTCTATGCCAGCTTGAGGCACGTGTGGCATGACTCATGGGTGAGCCTGCCCCTCCTGCACAGCCCCCAGCACAGCCATCCTCTGGGCTGTGAGGGTGCAGTGGTGACTGTCCATGGGTGGGGATCTCAGTTCCACTGTTGACATCTGTGGGCTCATGGGCTTGCGATTTCCAAACATCCTTCCCCGTCAATGGTGTTCACCCACCACGTGTGTCATATTCCACCCCTGTATGTGTCTTGTTTGTCTTGTCTGTTTACCTCCCCAACCTACCTCCCCATATACACTTCCCCTACCACACATTCCACTCTCACCTGAAAAAAAAAAAAAAAAGGGAAATCTGCTCCCAAAAAAAATTACGCCCCATACATAGCTGCCCATTTTGCAGACATGTCTTCTGGACACATAAACTGATATTTAATTGGCAGTACAACATACTTTGTTGTCCTCACCCCTCTCTCAGGGGTGGAAGGTTTCATATTTTCCTCCAAATTTCCAGCATATGCACAGCTGTTGCTGTTAAAGAAATCGGCAGCTATGGACCTTCCCTACACCCATCCTGCACATCCCAAGCTGTTTTCTCTACTGTCTGTCCCTCTTTGTGCCCCTTTTTCACCACTTTCCTATCTCCCCATTTTATTTTCTTTCAAAGAAATGAGCGCGGGGGTTAGAGGGAGTAAGCACTTTTAAGCAGTAGTTAGCCGGTTTGCGCAAGTGTGCGCTTGTGTGCGCTTAGCTAAGTATTGCTAAGCTTCGCACAAACCCATGCAAACCCACTTACAACTGCTTAAAAGTAATTAATTCATTTAGTAATAATATTAAATTATAGAGTTGTTACTGTATGTGTCTTGTTTGTCTTGTCTGTTTATCTCCCCAACCTACCTCCCCATATACACTTCCCCTACCACACATTCGACTCTCACCTGAAAAAAAAAAAAAAAAAGGGAAATCTTCCCTACACCCATCCTGCACATCCCGAGCAATTGTAGAGTTGTTAGTTTTGTCTTTTACTAACTTTCTTACAAACTCTATGATGTTTTTCTTTATGTCTTCTCTGTGGAGCTTTTCTCCCCGGGCCTCTACTGAAAATGGAAATATCTCCAGCTAGACTAGCCCGGTCAATAAATGTAAAATAAATAAAAATAAAATAAAATAAATAAATGTGCCTTAGTCATCCTGCATGTGAGGGCCCTTGTTCTGCTCAGCAGCAAAATAAAACACCTCTGTCAGTCTCTAACCCCGGACACACCAGACTGCATGAAGTACCACTAAGCCACAACAGATATACAGCAGGATGTTGTTGAAATAGATATATCATGCATCAGAATGACTGAATGTAAAGGATAGATAGGAATGCCATAACACAAAACCTGTTCTGTGGAACTTTACCAGCAGTTGTTGTGGAATGGCATTACATGACTGTGATAACAGAACCAGCCATTCTAGCAGTAAATAATGTTACAACAGCACATTACAACCCCCACACAGTATCATAGCAGGACAATCCCCACCCAAATGTATGAAATACCTGTGTGTTCACGGTCCACCAAGGATGTAGGTAGGCATACTCAGTACTGGAATTGTCTAGTTTTCTTGAGCATCCTGTGCTAATGTCAACAATAAAAAAGCAGAAACTGTGTTTTAATATTCACAGTATAGCAGTTCACAAACAGTACACGTGGCAAATGAATAAATCTTAATAACTACTTATATATGTCAGCTAATTGTATAAGTAGAAAAGAAACTACATACTCCCACATATCTTGTGTTAGCATTTGTAGGGGTGAGTACAATTCTACACTGACAACTGTGTACTGGAAGTGGCAACATTCAGGTCTGAGTACAACATTCAAATCACTGGCTACACCCCTAGCTTCAGATATAAGAAGTATACCAACCATCTGACTTACACAACAGTGTCCACAGCAGACAAGCATGGGCCCCACTTTGGAAAGCTGAAAGGGCTACGCCCACCTGACTTAGCAATTTATAGCATTGGGTTGCTATGGCAGTGAGTACTGCAATCACCACACAGCAGGCTGCATGCAATTACCAAATGCTGGCCACCGATTCGTGCAGAGGCCATCACATGCACATGTGCAGATACCTTTAAAAGCAGGCTGTACTTGCTGTCCACACCTGCAATCATTCCATTGCTGGTACGGAGAGAGAGAGAGAGAGAGACAGAGACAGAGACAGACAGACAGACACAAACATCCACATCAACAGCAACAGCAACAGAAAAAAAAATAAACAAAAATATATATATATATAATTAAACCAAAAAAAAAAAAAAAAATATATATATATATATATATATATATATATATATAAACCAAAACAAAAAAAATAAAAAAAGACACACGGAACTGAAATTTACAAACACATACAAAGGCAAGGTATGTAACAGATATGTATTTACTGGCATGTTGTAGATGTCTTTGAAGAGTACTCTACATACTTTGAATCATCCATATGTGGCAGCAGTACGTATCTATGCACAGATGCCCTGCATAACTACTGCCATGGACAAATCAGTGTGTAGCTCTGTGCAGTGGGATATAACTGTGACATATGTAGCTCAGCATTAAATGTCAAACATCTGATCCATGTTATCTGTGTTCTGTACAGTAGTGTGTACAATGGCTGTTTGGGGGAGTAATGCATACAGCTATATAAACATGGATGTGACAGAGTAACAAATGCATGATAGTCATATTAACGTGTAGCTTAGCATTGGCAACTGCTGTACCAGGCTAGTATGCTAATCTAGCATTTGCAGCTATATATACGCCCTCCAATATTACTGTGTGCTCACGTATGACACCTGTTCATGTTGCAGCAAGGCCCAACAGGTCAGGCTTGAGGTCCACGGACTTACAACAGTGTGGACCTTGTGTGTGTATGGCACACACATATGGAGAGATCTTTCTTTGTCAAATATATTAGCATCTGTACATGTGCATAGAGCAAGGGACATACTGCAACTGTTTGTGAAGGGTGGACATATATATGTTGTTGAAGGTTATGTGCATATTTCTATGTAGGTTGTAGTGTGTGGCAAACAAGACAGCATACAGTGCTGGTATATGACATGTGGTGGTTAAATGTTGTGGGTATGATTTGTCAATAGGTTGCTATATATGTCAGTTCAGTGATATCTGTACTTTAGAATGTTAAGTGTGCCACATGACTTGCTCACACATATTGTTTCATTGTCTTCTAGGGTCATGGCTTACCATCGCAACTCTACCTATTAGCCAAGCAGAGGATAAAGTGATAACAACCAGCCTGGTTCAGCACTACACCCTGCTGTTCTCAAGAACCAGCCAGGACCAGCATGAGCGGACTGCACTGTGGCAAGATGTTGTCCGTAGGGTAAATGACATAGGCATGCATAACCGGACCTATGAGCAGGTACGCCATCACTGCAGTGATTTACTTAGACATGTTGGCAGCATGCGTCTGATGTCCATAGACAACAGCTTGCCACAGGTGGTGGGGTAGCCATCCATCCCCCCCTCACCAGAGTGGAGGAGCTGCTCCTGAGCCTGGTGGCTCCTGGCCAACAACAACAACAGCAAACATGTATCATCATGGAGGCCGGAGCCACCCAGCAAGTTGACATGGAGCGTGCAGGTAACATGGCATATCTCTGGACTACTGTTACCTCTATTGGTAGATCTTGCATATGTGAGATGTGTACTGTGTAGTTAGAAGATGTGGAGCCTGGTGTTGTGCAATACTGATAATTTGTAACATAATCTGTAGGCCTGTGACTGTCAACCATTGTACTACTGTAAGATTGCAAACCCACAGTAGCAATGCCACAGTTGTTGCCACTGACAAACTGTTTCATATCCTTGTATGTCCCTCTGGTGTGACAGCAAGGCAGCAGACCCATGCTGGTGAGTGTGTTCTACATTTAATATTGCAAATTATATGTGCATGTCATAGGTGAGGTGTAGGCCATGTACATGTAACACATCTATGCATAATGCATGCTGTGCATGTTTGCTGTGAGACTATGCACATCTCAGTAACGTGAGTAGCTGCCTGAAACACATGCAATACACAGAGCATCCAACACAATTGTGGCAACACTGTAGTGGACATTGGATAGGCAGAGTCGATACACATGCACACAACATACACAACTTTGTCATACGCAGTACACGTTAATATGCTACACATGGCATATTCAGACACCCGCTGTAAGGTTACACTCCAGTATCCCAAATGTCATCCACACAGCACACATAATATACCTGAGGGGTAGAGGCCTATCATGGGGCTGTGCGACACTCTTCAACACATAACACATTCATGTTAGGCAATGCTCCCTATTGGGCACCTTACAAACCCATGTAACAACTGGCTGTGAAATGGTGAATGTAACCATGGTACTGCAGTTCAGGTACAGCATGCTAGGTGCTGGTCTGGCACAAATTAGTAGCCTTGAGTGACCACATGATGCTGCATGATGATGGCTCATGGTACTACATCCCACCCAGTTACAGTAACCACAGTACTACACACAGCATTCATTGTTATGCACCTCACTGTTGTGTGTGTGCAAACATATGCACCTATACAAAATATGCAAAGCAATCACTATTTGTACAAAGAGACACATATATGTCTTGTAATGCTATTGAGTGTATAGATCACATGACACATGTTGGGTATGTGTGATGTTTAATGTTGCAGTTGTGTTGTAGCATGCTATGTCATGGCTGGCACTGGTATGTTCACAATATGTCCTACACTCACCATAACCACTATACAATGGCTATGTTGAGCAATGGTATTCCATCAGGTATACATGCACCACTCATCCTGTGTGTATACATAGCATGCATGTGCTAAACCTGTGTCCACAATTATCTGCTAAAGACACAGACACTCTAATCAGAAATGGATATATATGTGACACACAGATACACATCCAGCCATGGTATGTATACCTGTGAGTGATGGTGCACAGGACATTGCAGAGCTTTTAATACTTGCACAGCAATGTTGTGTCCATGTACACATTGCGTTCCAGGGTGAGGCCAATCACTGAACAACAACACACATGCATCAAAGCCATGTATACTGTTATTAGCAAGGGCTGTCTACACTCGCACTGCATGCTGTTGAGCAACACATGTCCTGCATGCTGTGATATGACTGTTTGGCTTGTGATACTGCACCCCACCATCAACCGCTATTGAGTATGTTCTGGATTGCTGATGGTGTGTGTGTGTGTGTCTGCTTTAGTGAGGATTGTATTTGTGTGCATGTGTGCATGTGTTCATGTGTGCATGTGTGCATGTGTTCCGACATCATGTACAGGTCGTAAAGTGTGTTTCCTGTCTTCCTCTCACAGGTGCTGAGGTTGGGCTGGTTCACTGCAGCAGGGAACCTGATGTCACTGAGCCAAATAGTGATAATGAGGATAGGTGTGTTGAGGCACAGGCATGTTTGCCAGGGTCTGTCGTTGGGCCACCAATCCACAGTACACGAGTGTCCACCCCATCCATGCACACAGTCATACTGCCAATACATCCATCACCAATGCCCTTAGCTGAGGGACAGTGTACAGTCAGCATTGGCCAGGACAGTGTGGTATCTATGGCACATGCAGCCTGACACAGTAGCCATACCCAGATGTCTGGAATGGTACCACATAGGCAGATGTCCAGGGGTTCTTGTTGGAGCACTGCTGCTCATCATGCCCCTGGCAGACATGCCACAGGTCTTACAACCTCACTCATGTTCCAGGCTGTCATGGAGGCACAGGCATGTATGGAACGGTACACCAGACAGGTACTACGGGCACAGAGGGCACATAACACCACTGTAATTGACAGTATCTATGACCTAGCAGGTGCCATCTGTAATTACACTGAGGTCACTGATAGACGTTGGGGTGAGAGATTAGATGTCCTCCGCAATGTCATGTCCATGTGTCAGGACAGTGTGAGATGGTTGAGACGTCGATGTGGACATATGCCAGCAACATCAGCAGCTGGCAGTCACTGCGGACATCCCTCAAGTCACAGCCACTCCCGTAGTGCCAGTACTAGCCCCAGCAATGTTGGGAGTGGGCTGTCCTTAGACCGTCTTAGAAGACCACGTGCACATGGCTCTGGACAGTCCCAGCAGGGACCTGGGTCCAGTGTACATCTGTCCACTTCTGAGGATAGTACCCAGTCTGGCTTAGTACCTGATACTGTCAGTAGCACACCTGCCAGGCACTGGTACCGTATCCATGGCCAGAGACAGTGATCTGTAAAGCTTGGCAGGTACAGTCTATGGCTGTCCCACTAATCCCTGTATATGGCAGCCACATGGTGGAACTGTGTGCATGCAGACACACACACACAAAAACCAGACACCTAGGGCTAATACATACCCGCACACGTTACATCAACATTGGCCCATAGCAGTACTCTTGGCCCTCACACACACACACACACACACACACACACACACACACACACACACACACACACACACACACACACACACATATTGATCGTATGGCTCAATGTAGGGCTCTGGCAAACCAACCACACACCCTGTGCATATGATGAAACCTGTGCCACCTCCTGTAATCTGTAACATTGATGCAGGAACAGGCTACCATGGTGCTGATGCACAGGGTAACTTTATAGCAGTATAGCAATGTTAGCATGTTGTCAGCAGTAAAATGTAATGATATCCTTGAAGGTGTAGCTGAGCAGGCATGATGCATTAAAGCTATGATTGTCAATGTAGTATTGTTTACACCAGTGTTAGTTCCAATAGTGTATTGTCCGTCCATGTGCCACTTGGCTGATGTGTGTAGTATTGGCAGCATGTGTTAGAGAGTGGACAGTACGTGTGGGATGTGTGAAGCACAGATTTGCAGGTGTACATTTGTGAACATGGTGGAGGTGCACTGTCTGCATGTACGTGCGTAGCGGACACATGGGCAGGGTGACATGCCCTGTATTACACAGTAACACTCCATAGTTCCTGTTGGTGGCCAGTATGCATTGTATTACACACATTGTGGAACTTGAGTGCACATGTGTGTATGACATGGTTTGACACTGTGCTGTGGGTGATACTGTTACTATCTGTCATTGTTTTGCATTCTGGTAGTATACATAACCTCAACAGCCTGACCATAAACAATCGTTAGATGATGTCTTGACAACTGACACACAGATGTAGGACACAAAGTAACATTTGGATCCTTTAGGTACTATATTATGCCAGTAACCAGTGGTATTCACCTGCACCCATTCCAGAGACCACTCCTGTTTGGCATATAGCTCTCTTAGGTACAAGCAATCACAGTAGGGATGTGTACGTCCACGTCTGGAAATGCATACTGTGGCCTATAATGCATTCTCCAGATGACACACACATCCTCCACAAGGGTATCATACAGACAGATACCTGTTGTCAAACCCATGCTGTAAAGCTATAAGCCAACTAAAGCATAGTCATCCACCTTTACAAAACATAGTATCCCCACAGTACCACATAGGTAGTACCCACCAACATGTTGAACAGGTACCGATGTGTACATGCAGCCAAGTGTTACATCATCTCTCCTTTGGTAATCACAGTTCCAAAGGTATTTTGAAGTCCCTCGGTGGATCACATAAGCAACAAGGGGTCTGCATGAATATCCACAAAAGTTGTTCTACACCTATAATGAATAGCTATCATTGACAGACTTTGCTGTGTTTGAAGAGGTCTGAAATATACCTCAGCCATAAACCCTCACTCACACTATGCAATAGAAACAGTAATGAGTGTGTGTGACACGGATGACCTAGGCCAGGGATCACTGCAGCGGCTGGGCTTTTCACAAGCATACAGATGTGACCTAAGGTCTGGAAAGTGGCAGCACACTCTGGCAAAGATGACAGATGTGTTCATGGAGAAAGCAGGGTTACCACCTAAGAAATAATTGAGGTCACATGTACATATATGTATTTGCCACACAGCTACCTGACATGTGCAATGCACATACTGTTGTCATACTGATATGTCATACAGTTGTAAAAGCAAAACACACAACACATTGACCAACAGTGTCACACAGAACACACACACACACACACACACTCACCAAGTGCAGGATTCAAACCCTTATCTAACGACTGTATGATAATAGAGCAGTATACATTACTACGATGCCACTTTTAATATGTTTTACTACTCTCCAAAAATGGTTGCTCCTCTCCCAGGAGTTTACACACAAACAGTTGTCAAGTGCAGGATTCAAACCCCTACCTAACTACTTTATGATACTAGAGGTGTATGCATTAACACGATGCATTATACACATTATTGGGAGTTCTGTTTTCCACAGGTATATTTGTAGGATGGTGACATCATCAGACTTGACAAAGATAAGTATCTCACTTTTAAGGTGTTTTACTACTCTCCTGAAAGGTTGCTCCTCTCTAAGGAGATCACACACAAACGCACAGTTGTCAAGTGCAGGATTCAAACCACTACTTAACGATACTAGAGGAGTATGCATTAACATGACGCGCTATACACATTACTGGAGGTTTTTCTTTACACAGGCATATTTGTAGGATGGTGACATCATCAGACTTGACAAAGATAAGTATAGCACTTTTAAGGTGTTTTAGTAGTCTCCAAAAAAGGTTGCGCCTCTCCAAGGAGATCACACACACACAGTCGTCAAGTGCAGGCCTCAAACCACTACCTACCTACTTTATGCTACTGGAGGAGTACACATTAAGACAACACGCTATACACATTACTGGAGGTTTTTCTTTACACAGGTATATTTGTAGGATGGTGACATCATCAGACTTGACAAAGATGAGTATACCACTTTTAAGGTGTTTTAGTAGTCTACAAAAAGGTTGCTCCTCTCAAAGGAGATCACACACAAGCACACAGTTGTCAAGTACAGGATTCCAACCCCCACCTAACTACTTTATGATACCAGAGGAGTACGCATTTACACAATGCACTATACACATTACTGTGAGTTCTTCTTTCCACAGGTATATTTGTAGGATGGTGACATCATCAGACTAGACAAAGTGGGTTACTTTAGGTGACATTAGGTGGGCTACATAGAAGTTATTTCTAAACACTTTGGCCATGTGATCATCAAAGGAGAGTTTGCTATCTCCCTGGGTCCCCAGGGCCATAATTACTTTCTCCATACATACTGGATTACCACCTATCTGGTAATTTGTGTGTACTTTGTTTTATCCAAAAGGGATGACTATGCATTCTTTGGCATTCTGCTTGAGGGCATTGTTTTGACACCAGTATATCTGTCTCTGTAAGACCCTTCTGGAGGATGTCTGTGTCAGCCGTAGAGTTGATTATGGACCACAGTTAGCAGTCATCTGCAAACCTGTTCAGCCATACTCCTCCCATGCTTGCCTGTACCTCTGAGCAGTATCTACTGAACAGGTGGTGTCCCAGGACCAAGACCTGTGGGATGCCATTTGTGACTGGTTTATAGTCGGACATGGCACCCGCAACTCTGAACATGTGTGTTTGATCTGTGTGCCAGTTGCCCACCCATCCTGTGAAATAGCTGTTAATGTTCAAGCTGGTAAGCTTGTCCATGATGACAGAGTGGGGAATGATGTCAAAAGTCCTTAGTGAGGTCCAGGTGGACTGTGTGGACTACTTTCACTTCCATCTATGTCCTTGGTTAACTGTTTCAAATGAGTCAACTAGGTTTAGGGAGCAGGATCTGCCTTTAACAAAGCCAAGCTGGGTAGAGTCCAGTGTCTGCAGGTCCCCAATGTCTCTGTTTATGGGTTCCATGATAATTTGCTCCATAGCTTTGCAGACCAGGCTGAGTAGACCTATAGGGCAATGGTTTCCAGGTTCTGTTGTGGCACCCCCTTTGTGGAGCTGGATGACTGTTGGTGTATACCATTCTTTGGGTACATAGCCTGTGGTAAGGTTGAGTCTGGACAGTGAATGTAGGTGAGGGTGTAGTTCCTTTTGGGGCTGGTGTAAGACGCAGCCTGGAACACCATCTTGTCCCATTGATGCTGTGTTCATAGCTTTGGAGAGGGCTGTCTTTACCTGCATGTCCATGATGTCTGGGGCTCTGCATTCTTCTGCGATGGACACAGGCCCTTTTGGGGGTGATGGCGGTGGAGTTTGCACTGAACCTGTCCCCCAGGATGTGGCCAGTGTAAGTTGGTTCAGTGTATTTTTTGCCATTTGTCAGTAGCTGACAGCATATTTGGAAGTTGCCACCTAAAATGTTTGGTATAGTTAACGGAGGATTTGTGGTTGTTATTCTTACATTCCTTGGCAATTTGTCTTTAGAAACTGGCCTTGGATTCTTTTATGAGCGATCATTGTGTCTTCCTAACAATGATCAGTGATGCCTTTCCTTTTGTGGTTTGCTCTGTCATGTGTTCGTTTCCTCCTCCTTCTGTTGTATAGCTTTTTTATGGGCGACAACCACCAGATTGGTTTCTTGTTTTTGGAGGAGTGCATCTTGGTTTTATTTGGCATGTCTCGATCGTTGCATCCCTGTAGATGCTCATAGAATGCACTTGTAAATGATTTGGCAGATTGTATAGCATTATCCTATAGCAAGGGGGCTTTGGAACTTTCCACTTTGGTCTTGGGAAGTGTGCAGTTTGCTTTTGAAAATGTTTTCACAGTGGTTTCCTTGACAGGGGGGGGGGGATGTGGATGTCCAGTGTGATCACTTTAAGATCTGATATTACCAGCGAGGGGTTTATCTCTGCCATGGAAAACTGGTACCCCATTTTGGTGATGATCAGGTCCAGTATGTTGTGACCTCTAGTGGGTGTGGTGACCAGCTGTTCCAGGGTGTTTGGGTTTTAAACTCTAGGAAACATTGGGTAAAGGACATTGTACACAAGTAATTCTCCCACTCAATGTTTGGGTAGTTGTAATCTCCTCATATAATGGTGTTTGATAGGACCTTTTTATTTTCCACTGTTCTCAGGAATACTGAGTGAGGTTCCTGAGACAAGGTAGGGGATCTGTAGCAGGCTACAACCTGATAAGCAGCTTTGCCCAATGTTAGTTGCACTTGCATGGTCTCCAAGGTCTCATGCTGTGCCACTAACCTGATGGTGTGGGTATCCATAAGGTAAATGGATACACCCCTTCCTTTTGTATTTCACTTGTGGTTTTGGGTCCGAAGATCAGAGAATTTGTGAGTGTTTTACGTGGAGCATGTCCAACAGCTCTGTGTTTGAGATAGCTTTGTATGTTAGGCAGAGATCACCTCTGAGTAGGCGATATGCGAGAGAGTACAGCTGGAGCATTTTGAGATGGTCTGTATATGGCATGTATTTCAGGCTGCTAATGCTCTTTGTGAGGTATTGCTGCAGGCTTTCCAGTTGTTGTACATGTCTTGTGAGGTACATAGCAAAAGGGGCGTTGCACTCCATTATGGATCTAGTGAGTGATGAGTAGAGGGGAACAATGTCCTCTTCTATTCTGCATGAGACACCTTTTGTGATGAGGTGTGCCACATAGAAGGATGTCCTGACTACTGTGGGGATATGACTATCACAGGTGTGTCCACTGTCCACCTGTGACCCAAGGTCTTTTATCACACTGTCAGTATTAAGTATACTACCGCCTATGTTATAGTTCATGGCTACAGAATTTTTACCATTGAGCTTGAGCCCATGGCTTTGACACCAGCCATCTGTTTCAGTGAGGCCCTTTTGTTGGGTGTCCACATCTTTAGTATTTACAATTATGGCTCCTAGTTTGCAGTCATCTGGAAACTTCATTAGCCACAGACCTTCCATGCTAAAGTTTACTTCAGGGAAGTAGATACAAAACAGGACAGGACCCAGGACTAGGCCCTGTGGTACTGCACTCGTCACTGGTCCAAAGTCATACTTGGAGTCTGCTACTTTCACAGTGTGTGTTCTGTCAGTAAGCCAGTTGGCAACCCATCTTGTGACATAGCAATTTATACCTAGTTTAGTGGGTTTATCTATAATTCCGGAGTGTGGGATGGTGTTGAAAGCTGTGGCAGGATCTACATAGGCTGTGTGAAACACCTTACCCTTGTCTACAGTTCTGGTGACTGCTTCAATCTCATCTATCAGGTGTAGGAGACATGATCTGCATTTTACAGACCCAACATGGTTGTGGTCCAGAGTTTGGGGATTACCAATGTCTTTTTTATAAGTTGTATGATGATACATTCAATGGCCTTGCAGAGCAGGCTCATCAGGCTAATGGGGTGCTAGTTCCTGGGGTCTGTGGTGTCTTCACCCTTGTGTAGTGGGATAACCATCACTGTGCACCATTCAGCAGGCACAAAGCCTGAGGTGAGGCTATGACTGAACATGGTACATCGGTGTGGTGCCTGTTCGTTCTGTAGTTTGTGTAGAACACAGCCTGGAAAGTTATCTGGTCCCATGGATGCTGTGATACTGGCTTTGGAGAGTGTTTTTTACCTGAGCAGCCGTGATGACAGCAACTTTGCAGTCTTCCATTATAGAGATGTGCTCTTTCATTGGTGAGAGGGGGGTAAGGTTAACACTGATCCTATCTGCCAGGATGTTGGCAATATCAGTTGGGTCTGTATATTTAGTGCCATTGAGCTGTAACTCAGAGCAGATCGGAGTGTTGCCATGACATGGACCTGTCTGTTGGGCAGAGATCTCCTGAGTAGACAGTATGCAACGGAGTACAGATTGAGTTAAATTCAGTCTTGTTGCATGGGACAACTGTTTGAGGCCAGTAATCCTCCTGTTGAGGTACTTCATTGGTCTTTCCAGCTGCTGAAGGTGCCTAATCAGATTCATTGTAGGTGTGTTGTGGTACTCTCTGATGGGTCTGATGACTGATGGGTAGAGGGAACCTCCTTTGACCTACATGCAAAGACCTTGACAGTTTGTGGGAACACATAGCATGATTTTATGACCACTTTGTGAATGTGTTTCTGGAAGTACAGATGACTATCCACATGTGTCCATAGATCCCTTATTATCACCTCCATATTTAGGGTGTTGGCACCTATGTGGTATTTGTATGACTGCAGCTCGAGGACATACTTTTGACACCACATCTGTCTGACTGAGACCCTTTTTAAGGATGTCTCTGTTGTCCCAAACATTGATTATGACAACTTTTTGGCAGTCATCCACAAACTTTGCTAAACATAGCCCTCGTGTGTTTGACTGTATTTCTGAAAAGTATACACCAGACAGGAGGGGTCCCAGGACTGAGCCAACGGGGACAGCTGTTGTTACCAGCTTGTACAGGAGACCACAATTCTTACCTTGTGTGATCTATCTGTGCCCCAGTTGGCAATCCATCAGATGACTGACGTATTTATGCACAGGTTGTTGATTTTGTGGATACGACATGTGTCTGGGATGTTGGCAAAGGGCTTTCCAAGGTCTATTTGGGACATGTGTAGCTCATTTCATTGATGTATATCCTGGGTGACTGCCTTGTAAACAGTCTAGCAGGATTGGGAACCATGATCTGCCCATGACCAAACCGAAATTGGTAGGTTTGGGTGTTTGTAGGCTCCCAATAGCTCTGTTTATGAGTTCCATCATGATGGAATCCATGGCCTTGCAGATCAGGCTTAGTAGGCTTATAAGACAATAGTTCCCATGTTCTGTTGTGCACCAACACTTGTGAGTGTGTCAAACGTTGCTGTAACACATTCAACAGTTTCATATCCTGTACAGAGGGTGAGTCTCAACAGACTGTTCAGGTGCAGGCTCTGTTTGTTCTGGGGTTCACTTATGACACAGCTAGGGAAACAATGTAATCCCATAAACGCCATGTTTTCAGGTTTGGAAAGAGCTGTTTAACCATTCTACATGTGATATCTGTGCTTTCACAATCTCCAGGTATGATGATAGGGTCTTTTGTCAGTGAGAGGGTGATATGTATGTATGGGCCTGTCTGACAGGATGTTGGTAAGGTATGTAATTTACAGTTTGCACTGACTCAGGACATATATGAGTGTACATTGCTATTCATGACATAGTGGAAGGAAGCATCATGGTTCTCTATGGACTCCTTCACAGATTCTTTTGCCAGAACATGGATTGGATAATATTTGGAGTGCACATTGTTTGTTGATGATACTGATTGCAGGTTTATTGATCTTCTTTGCTTTTTCACTTTCTGTGAACAACTTAAGTACTTGTGGTACATAGTTTGATTATGACAGGGTTCCAATATATTATATGTGTCTGTTTTCATATAACTGAGTGCAAAAGGCAGGACTGGTGAATAGTGACAGGTTCCTGGGGTTAAACATGCAACTGCCAGATATGTGTGGCCCACTGCTGTACTCAGACATGGCCTAAGTGTGTAAGCATGCCCAGTATGACCTTTCAGTGTGTTGCTGAATGAAATGCACTACATTTGTTGAAGTGTGTGAGCACACCAGGTATACACATTTATACTATATGTGTGTGGAAAATCAAGTTGTATTTTTACTGCAGGGCTCACCTTTGTGTCATAACTCAAAAGGGATCATGCTGTGCCCTCAGGGCTTCCATGAGACACTTTGCATAGACTTATCAACATTTCTACATACAGGGGGGACAGCTATTCATTGTACATTTCTACCCGGGGGCACACCTGATTGTTACTGTGGGTGTATATAGGATGAGGGGTTCACCTGACAGTTATACACATTTGCTAGGCCTGCACTGCTATGTAAGGTACACCATTTCAGTCTGTACTGTTGCCTATTGTACTGTCTTGAGGCATACTACTGTACTACGGATCTTAGCATCCAATGTCATGTATATTAGATTGCGACTTCATAGCCTACCCAACCCACATCACACCACCTGGCCTGCTGTTCTCTGTCTGCATAGGCCTGTGGGGGAGGTTACCCATATGCCTCTTTAGGGTCATGATACAGCATTTCTTTGTGTTTGCATTAGTGTACAATTGTCCTGCTGTGTCTGTGCCAATGTAATGCTGTCATGGCTTAGTGGTTCAGTACTGTGACTGTAATGCACAGTATACTGGGTTCGAGCCCTGTCACTGTTTTTTATTTTCATGCTGGGCAGACCAGACTGTTTAAGGAACAGTAAAGCAAACATGAGCATGTTTACCTGACTTTGCTCAACTTTGCCCAACATTGTGCTAGTTAGCGCAGGCAATTTTGTTTACATATACTAAATAGTGGTAAAAGCTGCTTAGCACTGCTTTATACTGCTTAAAACATGGCAATCATGCCTCAGGTGGTACTGCAGGGCTGCCTATGTCGGATGCACATAGTACATTCCCTATACATGTTTGAAAACAGGTACTGTCAAGTTAGGCATCCCTTTTATTTTATGTGCGAGTCAGAGAGAGGTATCATTTCCAAGTTTCCTACTGAGCCAGTGTATGTGCTATGCGTTGCTTCTTTGCCAAGGCCAAGGCATACTGGGCACGCCTCCTTCTGCCTACTGGGGCAGGCTCAGGTTGTTCCTCCTCTGAGTCACGCTGTGCCTGTGCAGGCCTTGGCAATGGTGGGGGGCTGTTTGGCCCTGCCCCATGCTGTTCCTGCTGCAGCTGTTTTCACAGGATCATATTGTGTAGCATGGCACATACCATGACAATTTGGGTACATGTAGTTGGTGAGTACTGCAAGGCTCCACCAGATGTGTCCAGGCACCGGAACCATGACTTAAGCATCCCAAACACATGCTCGATTACATTTTGCATTTGTGCGTGTGCCTCATTATGGTGTTCTTGTTCAGGTGTGTGTGCATTTCTGATGGGTGTCATCAGCCATGGCTCCAGTTCATATCCAGCATCCCCCACTAGGTGACCATCAGGGATGTCTGCATTGGCAAATGTCTGGTACAGCTGCGTCAGATGCCAGATATGGGAATCATGGTAGCTTCCAGGGCAGCCAGCATACACATTCAGTATTATGCCCTGGGGATCGCACACAACCTGGCAGTTGATAGTGTGGAAGCCGTTGTGGTTGATGTAGGCCCTACTCCACTCACCGGCTGGTACTTTGATGTGTATGTGCATGCGGTCAATTGCACCCACTACCTCAGGGTATTCCGCTATTTGCTGGAAGAGATGCATATTGCTGGCCAATGCCTCATGGGAATTGGGGAAATATACATGATCACCGACATGTGTTGACATGGCATTCAGGAACTGGTGCAGTACCCTGGATACTGATGCCTGTGAAATCCCTATCATATCACCAGTTGGTCTCTGGAAGGTACCTGTCACTAGTATTCTTAGGCCAACACATACCTTGGTTTCCACTGGGATGGGTTCCCCTCTGTTGGTTCTGTGTGTGAGGCGTGGCCTGCACAGCTCAACAATTTGCTGCAGGTGGTCTCTGTCCACTCTATAGCGCTCCACGATCTCCAGCTCATGTAGCCCCTGGTAGGTTACCCTGGGTCTGTACACTCTTCTCCATCTCCTCACTGTGGGTTGTTCAGCAGCATTTGCAATGGCACCACCCTCAGCATCTTGCACATTACCTTATAATAGCAATGGCAGCCCCTAACATTTTTTTTCTCAGTTAAGCTTTTTACGTTTTCACTTCTCTTTGTATACTGCAGTGTTGCAGTGTTTCTGAGTAAAACATGGGGGAATGTTGTTTGCAGAGTTTTAAGTGCTGGGCTGGGCTAGTGTACTGACGTGTAATTGGCTGATTCTGATTGATTTCACCTTGCAGCTCTGCTAGTTCTCCTTGGTTAACTTCCTACTACTTCTTTTCCTTCCTTTTCCCTTTCTGTTTCCATAGGAGGCAGCGCCATGCAAACAAGCGCAAACACACGCACACGAGTGCACACGCATGCACACAGGCTTACACAGGCTTAGGCGGGTGCACATCTGTGCACACAGGCTAAGCAAGCCTTACACATACGCACACACAGGCTTAGATGAGTTTACAGGTGCGCACACGCGGGCACACAGTGTAAGCATCTTTGCAAGAAACTTTGATGATATCCACGGCGTACACCTTCGGTTTCTGGATTTCAGTTAAGACAACTGTAGACACGCCTCTTCCAGTCCTGAGTAACTCACAGCAAAAACATGCCACTCTGCTCCAATAAGCTTACAGTCTTTCATACATACCCCCTCATGATGTCACCTATCTTCTACTCTACTACTCCCCTAATCCTACACTTACACTCTAGGGACATGGCTCACATGGCAGGGTAAATTGGGATTCACTATCCTTATCCTTATTTGCATAGGATGATAATGTTCAAGCAGATGTTGTGATAAGTAATAACTATGTTGTTAGAATACCTTGTGCACATGCATCTGCATGCACATGTAGCCAGATATAGCAACAGTAATGTATGGAAGGGCATGGAGAGGAAGTACTAACAATAACCCACATCTCCAATGGAAACATGTGAAGTAGATACTTTATGCTAAGATCTAAGCAGTAGCAATAAGCCTGAGCCTGAAACACAGTTATCAAAAGGTACTGAACTTCCTCTGGAAGAGGAAATTTTCAGTGAAAGAAATGGCTTTGCTAGAAGCATGAAATGAGACAAACTTTTCAGAAATAGTAAATTTAAGTTGGAAAAGGAACTTGGGAGGCCCATGAAGGTAAATAAAAAGTCATAGTTCTCAATCCCACCTTACAAAACAAAAGAGAGGTAACTAAGAAGACTGCTGATTCCTAAGAGGGGTTTGTGCTCAGTTTACCAGAGCTGCTCAATATTTGGAAACTTACAGATGTAGAAACAAACCAGCTATCCTCTTCAAGACAAAATTATAAAAAGGTTTAATGAGCTACAGTATACAAATGTTTAGTACTTTTTTTCCACACTGGGAAGTTCATCAGCTCAAATTATACAATCCAGTCACCATTTCTATACCCATAAAAAAAAAAAATCACAAATCATCCTGAGATCACATGACATCTCAAACATTTAAAATGTGTCATGTAAAAATTTTCATATAACAATAACACAAATATATATGCCAATATTATTCAAACACCTTTCAAATGTTTCATTTTAAAAACAGGAACAATTGTGCACCCTTCATTTAGTCTCAATGAGGACATAGCATCCAATCTTATTTGTCATTTTAACTCTTGTATATTAAGATGCTTGTCCAAAACCTTCCCTTCACATCCTTCTTTACCTGATCAATAACTATGAACCCAAATCAATTGTTTAAATTCACTGAAATGTGTTTAAACATAGCACTGGTAGATTTCTTATTCTTAATATCATTTTTATGCTCATACATGCGGTCTTTTAACCACCTGGATGTCTTCCTCACATAGTAAGCTGGGCACTGTAAGCATTGGGCCAAATATACTATATTGGCAGAGGTACAATAAAAATGGCCCTTAACTTTATACTCTTTACTCCGGATATTAAAACTATCCTTTACCAGAATATCTTGACAATGTACACATCTAAAAGTGCCCTATTTACCTAAAAAGGACTTATGAGTTTTTTTACTCTCTAATATCTGTTTTAATGATCTGTCCCTTCTATATACTATAGTGGGGCTAGACCCAAACTTTTCACAGTACATAGAATCAACTGTAAGCAACCACTACTTCTTATTTATCACCTCTGAAATACTAGTGCTATCCAAAGAATAGGTGGTTATAAAAGAAACTTTCCCTAATTCTTTACAGTTGTTACTAGTTTCCTGATGGTCATGAAAACTGATGGACTTATTGAAAACTGAGGAAAATATACCCAAATTCCTCTTAATTATAATCTCAGTTTTTATTTCGACCAAAAAGCCTTCAGGGTAACCTCTCTTTTTTAACATTTCCATCAACTGATCACATTCAGTGTAAAATGTATTGTCATCAGAAATCATCCTTGACAGCCTGACAAGCTGGTCCTTTACTACAGATTTTTTCTGATTCTTAGGATACTAACTGGAATAATGCAAATAACTATTGGAGAAGGTAGGCTTACCATAAATTGTTGAAAAATATGCCTATTTTCCAAGTTCTTACTTATTAACACATCCAAAAAAGCTATCTCACCAAAATCATATTTTAATGAAAAAGTCGAAAAATCGACTGTATTATTAATATAAGTTAAAAATATTAAAAGTTTTTCCTATAAATCAATTCACAAAATAAAAATGTCATCCAGGAAATGTGTATACAATGACCAACAGTTAACAAATACACTTTTCATTATATATTGGTCATCCCATTCGGCCATTACAAAATTAGCAAACATAGGGGGTGCAAGTCGTGCCCATATCTACACCATTCACTTGCCTAAAAAACTGCCTTTCGAAGAACAAAAAGTTGTTCTTTAATACAATTTCCATAAGGCTGACCAAAGTATAAACCCTATTTGCATTAAATTCTCCAGTCTTTATTAACTGTTGCTCAAACCATTGTAAGCCCCTCATGTAAATGACTGAAAACAAATTGTTTACATCAATAGTAACAAAAAATGAGTGTGGGCTGAAAATCACCCTATTCATAAGTTGTAGAATGTGCCAGGAATCTTTACAAATTTGTGTGACCTTAAAAACATTCTTTTTTGCTGTTATATCTAGAAATTTAGCTATAAAGGAGGTTTTAGACCTCTTTGCATCTACAATTGGTCTAAAAGTGGGTTGGCTATTACTCTTATGCAGTTTGGGAATACCAAAAATGTTAGCTACTGCTGTTTTTTCATTTAACATATATTCATATTAATGCTTATCTATTGAAACTTCCAAAAACAAATCAAACAATAAAGCATCAATTTTTGCGTATGCTATAGTGATTTCATTAAGAGATGAGATTGCATAAGTATCCTCCATAAGTAAACGATTCATGGTACTCACATATCAATTTGATTCATTACTGCCAACCCCCCCCCCACCCTTATCAGGCATAATTTCCCTTACAGTTTCATCTGTGACAATGTCTTTCAAGAACCTAAATTTATGTTTTGTTAAATTAACATAAGGCACTTAACCCTTACATTTAAAATGTTCCTAATATGCATTTTGCATACTCTTTCAAAAGTTTGTAAAATCTGTTGTGTAGGCAGGTTGAAAATACTTGGATGATAAATACTCACTGTTTGTACTCTGTTTGCATTCCTAAACCACAATACTAAATTTAGTTTTCCAATAAACAGTTTTAAATCAATTATGGATGCAGTAATATCAGCCCTTTTGGCTGGTACAAATGTAAGGGCCTTGGAAATAAAATTGGCATGAGCCATTGTTATTTGCTTGGTAGAATAGTTATAAATCTGAAAATCTTGTATTTTGTTTGATATTACACTCACTTTAAAATGTTCAGTGCATTCTACATAACCAAGTTCACTCATTTTCGATGCTGGTTTTTCCTGTATGTTTGTTTGGATCTCGCTCTCTGGGCCAAATATGCTTCATTCCCTTTCTTTTTGGATGTGGAACCATCCTGGTACTGCTGAACTTGGATCTGTTCCAACCTTCTCTCTGTTTGCTGGCCTAAAGAGGTGGAACCACTATTCAAAGACATATTTACCCCTTCTGGTGATGTAATCTCGTCAGGATAATTCTGATTTGCTGAAGCTCTCTGGTTACCACAATAACTCAGGGGATTAGGATAAACCTGGGCTTGTTGAAACTCTCGTACATCTCTTTTGAGTTTTTCATTTTTTCTTAATACCATTTTATTACAAAGACCATCCACTTTACCAAAAATGTTAAAATAGTTTGTTTCATAGTTGATGAACAACAAATAATTCTTAATGGCAGCATTCAATTGATCTAAACTTTGCGATAATTTCTCCATCTCCAAACTATTATGTTTAACTAACAAACGCATAATGTCAAGTCCAGTAGAGTTAAATAACTCATGCAATTCTGCCAATAAATCAGGCTTTTCTGCAACCCCATTTGAATAACTCCAAATTCTCAAGCCCCTGGGAATAACTTTCAGCTCAATATTTTTCATTAAATAAACATTCTCTAGTTGCAGTGTTTTAAACCATTGCAACTGCTGCTCAAAATGCTGTAGTTGATCTGATAAAGATAGGGGTGGGTCAGGAGGCGATGCTACTGGTTCAGTACTGTTTGGAGACTTACAGCCAGAGGCCTGGAGTGCATCTGCACTGAAATCCAAGGCATCCATTGAAAAAAATGAAGTATATTTTAAGCCAGCACTATACTTTGTCAGCTAGATTTAATTGAATTACTGCATTATTGTTGCTGTTTGGGACTAAGTCCAGCAAGCCCACTTCCTTCC
>NC_056741.1:1717941676-1718079176 GCF_019279795.1 Protopterus annectens | reverse complement strand
GACAGTGTGGCACTAGTCCTTAATATGTGTGGTAGGTTACAAGATTAATCCAAAAATGACGTAGTAAAATATCTGCTCAGTGAAGTTCAAGCTGATGTCTCAATGGAGGAGGTGGTACTTCTAGAACAGCTATCCCCATACAGGTACAGAAAATCCAAGCAATGCTGCCAACGTTTGGGGCATGCGCTTGGCTAAGCTGGGGTATACCCAACTCATTCAGCCAGTGTAGACACAGGAACCCAATGGCCAGTCAAACAGTTTCCATAAAGTACATAAACTGCAGGAGATAATGAGTCTGGATTTTATCCAGGAATGTAACAGTGCTTCTGGTGCCAAAATGTACACCACGTTTTGGCTAGATCTAAATGGTCACAAAAAAGCAGATGTAGCTAGACTATAGGAAATTAAGTAGTTATACAAGAGCAGACATGAATCCACCTGTATTACTGCCATAGAGGGATAAAACCATGACTAAGACCCAGGCAACCTGAGTTCAAATAATGGCACAGGTGCTTGGTGGTGCAGGAATGGAGTACAGATGTGCCCATCCTGAGAGGAAGAGGAGGAAGAAGAAGGAGGTGTACATGCATGGGGCATATTCTTGCAGTTTACATTCCCTGGTGAAGACTGAGGAAGCAATTGAGTAGCGCTGTGTGAGGGTTTAGCAGTACATCTACTGACATCAGCCCTTTGCAGAAGTGAAGAGTGGTTCAGTGCTGATGACCCATCAACCTTGATCTCCTCTTTGGCCTTTACCTTTGGCCAAAAGGAGTCCTGAGCTGTCAGGGTAGGGGGAAACAGTAGACCAGGCAGGCAAAGAGTGTCATTGAGACCAGCTGATGGTCAGCTGTGGAGGGGGGAGTGGGGAAGAGGAGCTGAAATGCTCCAAAAAAGAAAAACAATAGCATGACAGATAGCAACTTGTTCAACTTTGTGTTTGGGTTGATTCATAGATTAGTACTAGGCTAACTGCTCTTGTGGCCATTTTCAGCCTAGCCAATTACTCCATGTGAGAATCAAACCCTGCACTTCCTGTTTGTAAGGTAAACACCTTAACCATTATGCCAAATTCCCAATAATAGCGCAAATCTTAAATTTCATTTTGTTTGACTGGAGTAAGTTTGAATTCATTTGTAACACATAAGTGGGATAAGTAAAAGAAAAAAAGTAGGTCTCAGACAGTATGTAGAATGGCAAGTTGCTTGACTTTGTATTTGGGTTGATAAAGTGAATTGCACAAATTTTAAAAATCTAATTTGTTGACTGGAGAAAGTTTGAATTCTTTTGTAACATGTAAGCACGTAAGTGGGATAGGTTTGGGAGTGTGTGTGTGTGTGTGTGTGTGTGTGTGTGTGTGTGTGTGTGTGTGTGTGTGTGTGTGTGTGTGTGTGTGTGTGTGTGTGTGTGTGTGTGTGTGTGTGTGTGTGTGTGTGTGTGTGTGTGTGTGTGTGTGTGTGCGCGTATTGTGTTTTTGTGTTTGCAGAGGTGGGCAGGTGAGTACTTTTGGGTTAGGTTAGGCGATAGGTTTTATTTGTCTGAATGAATATTTGAGTGGGTTTTTCAAACAACAACAACAACAATTTGACTGACTGATAATGAAGGGTTTTTTTAATGTGTGCACAAGTGCGTTGTACTATGCATATGTGTGTGTGTGTGTGTGTGTGTGTGTGTGTGTGTGTGTGTGTGTGTGTGTGTGTGTGTGTGTGTGTGTGTGTGTGTGTGTCTGAATGTCTTATGTAGTAGTACTGTTGAGAATAGTGGTTTTCATAAGTTAATACAAATGGTTAGGGGCAGGGCAGTGTCTGGGTTAGGGTTAACATGCATGAGTAAAGTGAAATGGTTGGAAAATCATTTTAGGGATTTTGACAGACTAATGCCTCAGAGTCATGGTATCCTGCACAAAGTCCACTGCTATCTAGAGAAAACTTGCTCTTCATCCTTAGGATTTACTCCATAAGGTTTAGTGTCAATGATGTTCTGGGATCTTTCTATGAGAAGGTACATGTCTCTTATTGTTTACTATGGACCTAGGGAAGTACATAGAGACAATAGAAGGTATGTACAGGAAAAAAAACTGGCTATTAACATCAGGTAATGGAGAAATTAAAAAAAAAATAGATAGATAGATAGATAGATAGATAGATAGATAGATAGATGATAGATAGATAGATAGATAGATAGATAGATAGATAGATAGATAGATAGATAGATAGATGGATATCTTTTAGAATCCACAACATTGTTGATGAGGTGATATGAATTGAAAACTTTCCCGATTTACTTTACTAAAAAAGAATGATTCCTGGGAAACACCTTCTGAATTAGACAGTACAGATAATACAGTGTTTCTTTGTTTTTATGAATTTCTGAAATGAACCTAGCAAATTTGGTCACCAAATGTATCATAATCCATATGTTTGACTGTGGGCCACGTTATATAATGCATCATCTGAATTCATACATATTGGCACTACATATCTGAAGAATGGTAAATGCAGCACTAGAAAGTCTGTCATTTCATTCATTAATCATACATTTTGGCCTATATTTTTGTGGTTAAATGCATTATTTTTCATACATAAAAATGTACCTCATTAAAAACTACCATGAATGCAGCATAGATATTAACTTTGTTTACCCTAAGAAAAGCTTCACGTAGACAATTGAAGTCAGTGGTATTATTAGGGTTAAATGGGCCTGCTTCTAATGCAGGTAGAAGGCATGGTTCCTGAAAAGAAACACATGCATAAATAAATGAAAGCATGCAATGGTTAAGGCTACAACCCTCCTGACAACAAATTTAAAAGTAAATGCAGAAGAAATATAAAACTGTCTCTCCCCCTCTCTCTCTCTCTCATTCTCTCTTCTCTCTCTCTCTCTCTCTCTCTCTATATATATATATATATATATAAAAACACTATAAGAAGTACATTCATAGCTTAATCTAAAACTTTTTTATAAGTGCAAGTACTTACAGTGCAATTTAGACATTTTAAAACTGCCTAAAACATGCTTCTGTACTTGTACTGGTTAACTAAAGGAAATCCAGTTGTGAAAATAAGCATTTATTCTAAGAGAGTCATTTATGAACAGAAAGTAGGTGAATGGAAGATAGGTAATTCAATGTCTCACTAAGGTTGCTGTGGTGTGAAACACCTTAAGTAGTAAAATTCAGTACTTGGAAAGAAATAAAAATGCTGTAGCTATTTTTGCAAATGTTTTCAAACATGAATTAGAAAAGTGATTCAACACTTACTGACATTCAAGTCCTAAACACCACTAGTAGTTCTGCAGACTTCAGGTAGAGATTAGCTGAAAGACACTTGGGATTTCAAGCAAACTTTAATTTATTTTTCAATATTAAACATATTATTCTTGGAATTAGTTTCTACTTGCTTTATGGCTAAAGTGAAATATTTGCTAAACCATTTACTCTAGACATATGGAAAAATACATTTCTGTATGCCGCAGTCTAATAACATGTCTGCTTTATCACTGCTAAATTAAACATTGCTAAATGCAATTAGATTACAGCATGTACTAGAAATAACAGTCATGGTAGAATGAACTTTTTATGCTAATAAAATATTCATGAAGAATTTTTTTTCAGAATCTCACTTATATTTACAATATTTATGGATATTTTTTCTCATTATAAAATGTCACATTTTTGTCAGGGTGAAAAAAGCACCAAAACTTCTATTTCTCTGTATATTTGATTTACCTGACAATTAAAATGTTCTGAGACACTGATCAGATCCTTATGAAAAATAAGGCTATATACGCTGATAATGAGTAACAACACACACAGCTACACAAAACAAATGGTATACATATAACAAATGACACAAGGAAATAATAAACAGTACATCATTATGAAAACAGTGGAATAGTATAAAAAAATAAATAAATAAAATAAAAAAGAAAATACAAAATTCTCAAGAATTAATTTCTAAAGTGCCAGGTAATACTCACATTATATAACATTCTTCTTCCTTCTGCAGACCTTTGGGGTAAACTAATATGTCTGCAGGTATAATGCAGTTAACATTATGCACAATTGCATTTTATAAGCAACAAGTATGTTCAGTATTATAACTGGAAGTATAAATAATTTAAAGTATACTTAAAGAAACAATACAAGTCACCTTTCAATTACATTATGAAAAAAGAACTTATCATGTAGGCATTGTCAGATGTTGTTTCCTTGTCAGGTTTCAATGAAAACAAAATGACAGATCACTCCATGTTTTTTTTATCTCAAAATAATTATTAATAACATGAAACAGCTATGCCAATCCATTACAGTTAATGATCAGAACAAGTTAGCATTTGCTAAGGATTTTTATAGTATTTGCGGCAAACTGCTTTAAAAAATTTTGTTTTGCAAATGGGAAAGTAATACTGAAAATTGGGAGAAGAAATATATTTATATTTTATACATATAAATGAATATATTTATATACACATGCATATATATATATATATATATATATATATATATATATATGTGTGTGTGTATATATATATATATATATATATATATATATATGTGTATATATATATATATATATATATATGTGTGTATATATATATATATATATATATATATGTGTGTGTGTATATATATATATATATATATATATATATATATATATATATATATGTGTATTATATATATATATATATATATATATATATATATATATATATATATATATATATATATATATATATGTATATATCTATGGGAACACTTTATAATCCTGAAATTCTGAAATATCTAATTTCAACATCCTGAGATTATACAGCCAAAAGCTCAAAATTCCGAATCCCCAGAAGCGTGAATTTCAAAATTCCGAAGTCCGGAGATGTTGAAGTAGTGCTTCTGGTATTGCTGTTTGTGAATGGCTAGCTGGAAGTTCAGGTAATTATTTATGTGTAAGGGTTTTGGTTAGGGGCTTTAGTGTGTGTCAGTGTGTTTTGTTACTGTGATGTGTGTGTGTGCGAGGGGCATGTAGCTTCTTTGGTGGTGCCTTTGTGTGTTTGTCTGTGTAGTGCAACCTTGGATTTAGTATATTTAAGTGGGGGGGGGTGCACCTTGTGTGTAGTGTAGGTTTGTGTGCTTTTGTATGGGGGGAAGGTGTGTGTATGTGTATGTGTGTGGTGTGTGGTTAGTGTAGGATTCGCGATTTTGAAATTTGCAGGTCTGGGGTTTCGGGATTTTAAGATTTCGGCTTTATGATCTCGAGATTCTGAAATTCGATATTTCAGGATTTCGGGATTATAAAGTGAACCTATATATATAGAGAGCAAATTAGCAATGGTAGTTGCAATGAGTGAGCTGTGGGAGATTCAGAGACAAGACTATAGCAATCAGGTTAGTAGGATCATAGCTTGTTTATACAGTACACATTAATGAGTGCATAATGATATGAAAATGAACTTTATGCAGATTAGCTAGACAGTGCAAGTATTTAACGACAACCAAACTAGCTGACAGATGCAGAAACATATAAATTGTGCACACTGAATTACTACACATTTTAGTAATTAATTAATAATTTATTTATTTATTTATTTGCAACTGATGACTGGGTTAGCCCTACCAAGCAGATGGGACCTTGGGAAAACATACAGATACAAATAACCAAGAAAAGGACAAGTACAGCATATGAAAAAAAAACATAGCAAGTATAGCATTAACAAATTTGTAAAAGTATCAAATTTGATAAGGGCAAGAACAGATGGAATTGAAAGTAGGAGAAAAAATACTATATTGGCAAGGTAGATCGATTAGTATTAGGTTTGTAGTATTAGAATAAAGGAAAGTAAATGAATTGATTGCTATAAGTGAAAAAATGGGCAGTGTTATGAAAGGAGGAATGAGAAAGTTTAGGATAAGGAAAATGGAGATAGGGAAAGGTAGGAATATTGAGTAATGGTCAGGTTAAAACAGTTTACATTCAAAACTTGGAAACTCCATCGGTCGACCGGCATGTGGTCGAATGGCAGTTTTTAAGTCAGAAGAATGTCAAACCAAAATGTATCGAATACACTACAGCGAATGGATAGTGTAGTTTGAGTATTTGGGTTCGACACTGTGCAGGGAGATCGCGGTTCAGTGAGGACCAGGGAATTAGCCCATTTCTTCACTGTAGTGCGATCTTGGAGTTGGCATATTTATTATGTAGGGGGTGTGGGGGGTGCAGGGGGTTATAAATAGTAGAATGAATGTATCATTGACTGTAGAGTGCAATGGTACATTAATCTGCATAGCAGGAGGTGACCCTGCTATGTTGAATACATCGAACTATGGATGTCGATGTATTCATTTTCACCTTGGTTCATAGGTAGGTATTAGGCTATCAGCCCAAGGGCCTACATAAGCCTAGCCAACAACGCTCCCTGGCTTACGCCACCCAAGAAAGTTATTTCCCTGTGCCACTGTCAAGCAGAGACACAGAAGTGATCCGCGGGGTGTATTTCCTATTTCCCATCCACTCATCAAGATTTTTCTTGAAGAGTGCTAATGAAGAACTTTGCTTGACATAGATGGGTAGCCTGTTCCAGAGTATGGGAAGTCTCTGAGAGAGGGATCTATCCCTCCAGCATGTCCTGTTTATTGTGGTACAAACCAAAAAGGGACCAGCACACTTAGTAGCAGAATAAAAACCAAATATTTTAATAATTCAAAAGGTAACTAACAAGTACCTTTCTTGCAATTACACAGACCGGTTTCGGCTAGAGTAGCCTTTTTCAATGTGAATTTTACATAACCCAAAACAATTACTAAGCAAAACACCCTAACATCCTGGTACTGTATTTATACCCTTCATTTAAAGTGGTATCCTCCTATACTTTTTTAGTGGATAATACTGCAATAACAATTGGAACATATACAGAAATCATTAAAAACATTCTAGTTAATGAACATACAACTAAGAGCCTGACAATTTACGTTTGGCTGTATGTAAATGTCAGTTATTTAAATTCTGATAAATTCTTTGTTTATAAATATTAAAATCGGCAAAAATCACCTTGCTTCCCTGGGGTCAATTGTAAATATATGAAGCCCAGTAGAGCCAAAAATTGGTATGAGGCTAATACCATAAGTATTCATTTGTACAACAATCTATTTGCAATATTTGATGGTAACCCAAACTGAGTCTGAAACCAATAGCTTTTAACCATCTTCCAGTGGCCCACCCTACTCAGGCCACCAACAGAATTAATATTGTTTATTATGAGTGCCATCATGTACTTCGTATTCATTTAATCCTGGCTTGAAAAAAGCCCCAAGGATGGTAATCCATTTGTTTTCCATATTGTTAAGTTTGGTATGCCAACCCATCTTAAAATTCCTGTGACATTGAATTTTGTCTATAACGACAAACCTAAATGATGCTCCTTTGTGATGTTGGCTGTGTTTGTATAAGGCATTAGTAATTCTTCTATTTCTTATAGAACTTAAATGCTCACCGATCCTTATTCTGATGGGTCAGGAAGTCTGCCCAACATAAAACGCAGAACAAGTGCATTGGGCCAAATAAATAACCCAATCAGAACTACAGTTTGCAAAAATGTTGATGTTAAAGACCTTGGGAGTATTTTTACTACTGAATTCCTTGCTTTTGCAGATATACTGACATGCACTGCAATGTCCACATGGATAACAACCCACTAAGGCATCCCCAAAAAGAGTTGTTTGTAATTTAATTGCTGGTATAAATCTTTTATAATATGTTAGTTGAGATTGAATAGTACGTCCCCTGTGGTACGAAAAAGCACATGTTTCAGGGAGAATGTCATGGAGAAATGAATTTGATTGTAATATGTCCCAATATTTACTAACAATTTGTCGAAACCAAGATGTGTTATTACCATAAGTGGTGACTAATCTAATAACTTGTCTGCCCTGAGTGACCTCATCCTTTGATCTGTTATATTGTAATAAATCAGATCTTCTACTAGCTTCAGTTTTGCTGGCCGTGTTAATTAGATGTTCTGGATTATATCCTCTATCCACAAATCTTGCTGTTAGATCCTGTTTTTGTGTGGAATATTCTACCTCCGTGGCGCAAATTCTTTTTAACCGCAAATATTGCGACTTGGGAATGTTGCTGATGATGTGGCGGGGGTGAGAACTACTAGCATGAAGCAAAGTATTATATTGTGGAAATTTCCTGTGTATTGAAGTTGCTAGGGTGTGGTCGGGTTGTCTTTTAATGGCCACATCCAGAAAAACAATTTCGTGATACCCAGTGTTAACAGTAAAATGTATATCAAATGGATTGTCATTTAAGTAATTGATAAATTTGGACAATTCTTCCAAACCTCCCCGCCACACCAACCAGCAATCATCCAAGTACCTCCGCCATATGTCCATATGCTCCATATGAATATTCCGCTGGCCATCATATATGAAGGCCTGTTCATAATAACCCATAAACAAATCTGTGTAAATGGGGGCAAAAGATGCCCTCATTGCTGTCCCTTTGATTTGCCAATATGGGTTGCCTTCAAAATAAAACATTTTTTTTGTAAAACATATTCCGTCAATTTGATCAAAAAATTGTTGAATGCAGTGGAATATAACTTAGATTGATTTAACCAATAAGTCACTGCCAAAAGGCCAGCTTTGTGTGGAATGCTTGTATATAAGGAGGATACATCTAGAGTACATAACAGCCAGTCCTCTTCTAATTGAGAATCTTCGATAATATTCAGAAATTGTGTAGTGTCTTGGATGCATGATCTGACCATAGTCAGTAATGGCTTTAAATATTCTGTCAAAAAGGCAAACAAAGGTTCGGTAAGAGATCCCCTACCTGAGACTATAGGTCTGCCAGGTGGGTTTAATAGATCTTTATGTATTTTGGGTATTAAATTTAGGTATTGTGGCATAGGTTCAGGTACCTTAAGTTGTGTGGCTACTTGTGAGGTAATAATCCCTTCCTCCACAGCTAGATCAATAAATGAATCAATATCAGTTTTGAAATTCAAGGTGGGATCCACCACCATCTTTATGTAAAACTGAGATTGGGATAACTGTTTGAGTGCCTCTGCCTTATATTTCGAATAATCCATGACCACAATACCCCCACCTTTGTCCGCTGAAGTAATAACTATGTGTTTATTGTGTTGCAATTGTAGGAGTGCTTCCCGTTCAGAGGAATTAAGATTGCTGCGACTACTAATGAAATTTTGGGAAAAATGTAAATCCCTTAATACACATTTTTTGAATATTGAGACATGCTTATCCATTGGTGGTACAAATTTGGATTTGCCAAACCTAAAGCCAGTTGATCTTTGAGAGTGAGACTCATCTGAAAAAAATAGCTTGAGGTTAAGTGTTCTGCAAAAATTATTAATGTCATCCACTAAAAAATGTTCAGGTACCGGTGCTGTGGGTACAAAATTCAAGCCTTTATTCAATACATTATATTGTACATCCGTGAGTGTGAAAGAAGAAATGTTAAGTACATTATTCACTGTGTTGTTATTTGTTTCAGTAATGTTTGAAGACTGGTTGTACCCTCGTCTGCGCCTGTGTTTCCTCCCTGCCCTATGCTTGTTGTTCCTAAAGGGGTGAATTGCTTCCTTTTTGCCACTGGGGACGCCTGGTTGGAGGAAACCTCACCATCTGTAGTGGATGAAAAATCCTCATCAGATGTAACATTGTGTATTATATCATGCTTTTTGAGGATAGTCCTGGGTCTTTTCTTACCCCTTGATGGTTTAAATGACCCTTCATTAAACCTGACACTTTTTTGAGTTACGAAAGGTTTACCTTTTTTGTAATCATTTAGATCTCTGTTAAACTTGTGTATTTTCCTTTTCTTAAGTTGTTCCTCAATACTTGTCAATTCTTTAGCTAATTCTGACAAATGCCCCTGATAATACTCTGTACTAGAAAACGTTTCAGCTTCCAAGCAGGTAGTTTGTAGGTCTAAAATAAGTGTTTCAATAGTTCTTTCATAGTATCTAGAAAGACTGTCAACAAAGAGCATAGATGCCTGATGTTGGGCAGTAGCCCAGTCTTGTGTTAATTGATTGTCAATATTGGCCACTAAGGGTTGCAACTTTATGCGGAACCCTCTTGGTGTAATGTCTTTAATTTTATACGCTTTAAAAAGCTTCAGATGCCATATGTTGGTTCTGAGAGTTTTCATTTGTCTACTAAGTTTGGAAAAAATTAAGCCACATTTTTTCCTTGGTGTTAGTTATACTATTATCTGCCATAGGGGCCTGACTGTTATTAAGTCCAAATGCATCTAAATTATCCTTGTCTGCTGACAGGCCCCTTAGAATATCATTTAAGTCCATAGCTGAGCCCAATGCTTGTTATAATCTTTGGTTATTTACAGGACTAAGCCAATCACCCAAACTAGAGTATTTATATTTATCCAATAAATTTATCAAAAAAATATATATACTAATGTTCAGTATATAATGGTTGACCTACCCCCATATCTTAGGATATCCCAGTTCAATATTCAAAAACAGGAGTATCACTAATATTCTTGCTGATACCTAATTAACCAGAAAAGAAGAAAAAATTCTTTAAAGGGGTAATGCTGGGCTGATGAAAAAATAGAGTAGTGAAACTTATTCTATTTATGTATATCCTTATTCCATATTAAATGGGCAAAAAGTTTCATGATCAAAAATTGGCTCCAAAGGTCTAAATGGTCCAGCTCCATCACCAAAGAACAGAGTGAGAATGTTGTATTATATTTATACTCTTACCATAAGTGGTATATTTATAGAGAAAATTCCAAATTAATATTAATTAATTAACATTAACATTGATTGGGTTATTTATTTGGCCCAATGCACTTGTTCTGCGTTTTATGTTGGGCAGACTTCCTGACCCATCAGAATAAGGATCAGTGAGCATTTAAGTTCTATAAGAAATAGAAGAATTACTAATGCCTTATACAAACACAGCCAACATCACACAGGAGCATCATTTAGGTTTGTCGTTATAGACAAAATTCAATGTCACAGGAATTTTAAGATGGGTTGGCATACCAAACTTAACAATATGGAAAACAAATGGATTACCATCCTTGGGGCTTTTTTCAAGCCAGGATTAAATGAATACGAAGTACATGATGGCACTCATAATAAACAATATTAATTCTGTTGGTGGCCTGAGTAGGGTGGGCCACTGGAAGATGGTTAAAAGCTATTGGTTTCAGACTCAGTTTGGGTTACCATCAAATATTGCAAATAGATTGTTGTACAAATGAATACTTATGGTATTAGCCTCATACCAATTTTTGGCTCTACTGGGCTTCATATATTTACAATTGACCCCAGGGAAGCAAGGTGATTTTTGCCGATTTTAATATTTATAAACAAAGAATTTATCAGAATTTAAATAATTGACATTTACATACAGCCAAACGTAAATTGTCAGGCTCTTAGTTGTATGTTCATTAACTAGAATGTTTTTAATGATTTCTGTATATGTTCCAATTGTTATTGCAGTATTATCCACTAAAAAAGTATAGGGGGATACCACTTTAAATGAAGGGTATAAATACAGTACCAGGATGTTAGGGTGTTTTGCTTAGTAATTGTTTTGGGTTATGTAAAATTCACATTGAAAAAGGCTACACTAGCCGAAACCGGTCTGTGTAATTGCAAGAAAGGTACTTGTTAGTTACCTTTTGAATTATTAAAATATTTGGTTTTTATTCTGCTACTAAGTGTGCTGGTCCCTTTTTGGTTTGTGCTTCGTTGGTTTGGACCGAGCACCACAGTCCACCGTGCGTGCCTTGCTTTTTCTGTTTATTGTGGTGACAAGGTTTAGGTCCCTAGAGCGTTTAGCTCAGAGGGATTGGGATTGCTTTAGGTGTAGCATGTCTAACAGCTCTGGGTTTGACATACCTTTATATGTTAGGCAGAGATCACCTCGGAGTAGGCGATATGCTATGGAGTAATGCTGAAGTTTTTTGAGACGGTCAGTGTAGGGCATTTGTTTTTAGGCCAGTAATCCTCTTTGTGAGATACTTCTGTGGCCTTTTCAGCTGCTGCAGATGTCTTGTGAGGTACATTCCAAAAGGGGTGTTGTACTCTATAATGGGTCTAATGACTGTCGAGTAGAGGGGAACAATGACCTCTTTTTTCCTGGATGAGAACCTTTTTATGATGAGGTGTGCCATGTAGAAGGTCTTCCTGACTACTGTGGTGATGTGACTATCAAAGGAGAGACTACTGTCCACCTGGGTCCCAAGGTCTCTTATCACACATTCGGTGTTAACTAGATTGCTGCCTGTGTAGTAGTTCATGGGTACAGAGTTTTTACCAAAGGGGATGACACTGCACTTTTTGGCATTGAGCTTGAGGCCATGGCTCTGACACTAGGCATCTGTCTCAGTGAGGCCCTTCTGTAGGATGTCCACATCATTTGGGGACTTGACTATGGCTCCTAGTTTGCAGTCATCTGTGGACTTCATTAGCCAGAGGCCTTCTGTGTTAGCCTGTACTTTAGAGAAGTAGATACTAAACAGGAGAGGTCCCAGGACTGAACCCTGTGGTACTCCACTTGTCACTGGTTTGAGGTCAGATTTGGAGTCTGCAACTTTTACAGTGTGGGTTCTGTCAGTGAGCCAGTTGGCAACCCATCTTGTGACATAGGGATTTATAACTAGTTTAGTGAGTTTAGCTATAATTCCAGAATGGGGGATGGTGTCAAAAGCCTTGGCGAGGTCAAGATAGGCTGTTTGAACCACCTTACCCTTATCTATGGCTTTGGTGACTGCCTCAAAGAAGTCAATCAGGTTTAGGAGGCATGATCTGCCTTTTACAAACCCGAACTGGGTGGGATCCAGAGTTTGGAGGTTACCAATGTCTTTGTTTATGAGTTCCATGATGATACGTTCCAGGGCCTTGCAGACCAGGCTCGTCAGGCTAATAAAGCGATAGTTCCCGGGATCAGTGGTGGCTCCCTCTTTGTGGAGTGAAATAACTGTTGCTGTGCACCATTCAGTGGGCACAAAGCCTGATGCGAGGCTATTATTGAACATGGTGCTTAGGTGGGGAGCCAGTTCATTCTGAGGTTTGTGTAAAACACAGCCTGGGGTGGTGTCTGACCCCATGGATGCTGTGTTTTTGTCCTTAGAGAGTGCAGCTTTTACCTGCGTAGTTGTGATTACAGGGACTCTGCATTCTTCCTGTATAGATATGGGCCCTTTAGGGGGTGGGGGAGGGGGCTAAAGTTAGCACTGAACCTATCTGCCAGGATGTTGGCAATATCAGTTGGTTCTGTAATTTTCATGCCATTGTGCTGTAACTCAGAGCAGATCTGGGTGTTGCCATCGAAATTTTTGACATAGCTATAGAATGCTTTGTGGTTGTCCTTAGAATCAGTGGCAATTTTGTTTTCATAGCTAGCTTTGGAGGTTCTTATAAGATATCTCAGCTTCTTACTGAGGCTGACCAGGGAACTTCTCCACTCATGGTAATTTACTCTCTTTTGCAATAGTTTCTCCCTTCTGTTGTACACTTTGTTTACAGCAGGGGGCCACCAGATTGGCTTCCTTTTTTTGGAGAATAACGTCTTGGTTCTGTTTGGGATAGCACGATCCATGCACTCGTGTAAGTGCTTATAGAGTGTATTTGTGAAGGATTCAGCAGTTGTAACTGTATTGTTCACCACTTCTGTCTTAAGAAGTATGAAGTTGACTTTGGAGAAATTTTTTACTGTGGTTTCCTTAATGGGGTCTGTGATGCGGATATCACGGGTGATTAGCTTATGGTCAGAACGGACCAACGAGGAGTTGACTTCAGGTGTGGAACACCGGTCACTCATATTGGCAATGACTAGGTCTAGGATATTATTGCCCCTGGTGGGGGTGTGGATATGTTGATCCAGACCATTGGAGTTTATGAATTCCAGAAAGCGTTGAGCTAAGGAGTTGGTACACGAGTAGTTTTCCCATTTAATGGTGGGGTAGTTGAAGTCAACCATTATTAAGATATTTGGTTGAACCCTAATATTTTCCAGTACATCAAGAAAAGAGGAGTGGGAATCCTGGGGCATGGTGGGGGATCTGTAGCAAGCTACAATTTGGATTGCAGTTTTGCCCAGAGTTAGTTGCACTTGGATAACCTCGGATGCATTATGCAGAGCAACTAGCCTGGAGGTGTGGATATCCTTAATGAATATGGACACACCTCCGCCTTTGGTGTTTCGGTCCAGGTTACATGACTGAAACGTGTGGTATGAGTTATAGCCTGGTAGTGCAGTGGTGCTATCTGGAGCCTTGTACCAAGTCTCAGTCACTGCATAGATATCGATGTTCTCCATTTTAAGGAGCGCCTCAAGTGAGTGCATTTTGATATTTAGACTTCTAGCATTGAGTAGCATTACCCTCAGTTTTTGCTTGCCTGTTCTGGTGGTGAATTTGTCTTTTGAACCTTGCCTAAAAAAGGCACTATAAGAGCCTTAGCCAGTATCCGGAATCCCAGGGGCAACAGGTGCAGACCATCTCTGGCAAAGCGTCTTGGTCTGTTGGCCATGTCATCCCAAGCAGGCAGATAATGGATCCCCTTAGAATGACACCAGAAGCTTAGCCAATTGTTGAAGTCAATCATTTTGTCCTTGTACTGTAGTCTCATTCTGGGTGATGGCAGAATGCTACTCAGGGCTAGGGTCATACCTGCCTGGGCTACAAGATTGGAGAGCACTTCCATGTCTCTTTTCATGTAGTCTAGGGAGGTAAATCTCAGGTCATTCACACCAGCATGGACAATGACAGAGTCATATTTGTACTTGTTGTGGAGTGACCTGAGTGCGTGGGTTATGTGGTGGATCCTGGCACCTGACAGGCAGTTAACAGTAACTTTCTCCTTATTTAGCCTAGTGAGTGGGACATCAGTGTGCCTGACTATAGAGTCACTTATGACTAGTGTGTTGGGTACGTTGTTTTGCCTTATTGGCTGTAGTTGAGTGGCACACTGAGTCAGTGGGCTATGTGTCATTTGGGTTGTGTTTGGGGATGGAGGTTGCTTGAGTTTCTGCTTTGGAGGTCTCTGTTGCTTAGACAGATTATTATTGAGAACCTCCGTGAATGTTTTTGTGTTACTATGTGTGGATTTTGGTAGTGTAGATTTAGTGAATAGTGGTTGCTGTTTCAAAATCCTGAATTCAGCATTTCAGGTTGACACTGAATGGTCGTCCAAAGTGGATTTGGAATTTCAATAGTAAACCAGTTAAAACACAATCTGTTCATGTAAAGTTTACAGTGGAAAGGCATTTACATGACTAAAAGGTATGGTGTTTATTTTAAGTGTAAAGAAAGTGAATTCCAAGCATTGGTTAGGAAGTGAATGGGAGTTCAATGACCAATTTTTGATATTTTTTTCATTGTCAGTAGATTTTTATTGGAAAATGTCACAGATTCATTGGATGAGTGGACTGGTAAAAATAAGGAAGGAAAAGAGCATTTATAGTTATGTACAATTGTATTTGTTAAAGTAAGCTAAACGTAAATAAAATTAAGTGCAAGAATCTTCTCCAAAAACAAGTATGCTCAATTCCCCAATATACTAAAATCCTTCTAAGAGGAGATGCGCATCTTAATCCTCACAGGAGGAGATATACATCCTAATCCTCTCCTCACCTACCACAATGAACACAAAGATAAATCTCTATCATAGGTTCATAGGTAGGTACTAGGCTATTGGCCCTGGGGCCTATACAAGCCCAGCCAAAAAGGTACCCTGGCTTTTGCCACCCAAGAAAATTATTTTTCTGTGCCACTGTCGAGCACACACTTTTGTAACCCAACAGCCAATCCCCAACCCTGGTGGTCTAATTTTTGCTGCAATAAATGTTAGAATTGTAAGAAATAAAACTGTTGAAGTACATTCCTGGATTACCCAACATAAGCCTGATGTTCTTTCTGTAACTGAAACTTAGCTTAAACCCAGCATAAATTACTCTGAAGTTATACCTCCTGGCTATAATATCATCTTTAATGACCATATAAAGAGAAAAGGTAGTGGTATTGCTTTAATATTTCCCAATACCTACCACATTTCGCGTTACAGGAAACCAACGCTAAAATTCAGTTCAGCAGGGCTTCTTATTGCTTTCTTAAAATAAACAAATATAAGCAAATATGTATTACTGTCCTTAATTGCCGATATCCAACATTGGATATCCATAACATTTCCACAGGAAAAAATATTACTAGGTGATGAGAATGTCAACTGGTTGGACATAAACTCTAACTCCCCTACATCTAGCATGAACTTATATGGTTTCATATAACTACTTAATAGCCCCATACATTATAGCAAGACATCAAATTCTCTATTAGACTGCATCATAGTATTAGACCCTAGCAAACACTCCATCACAGGTGCAATGTCAGACTCTGTCAGTGATCATCTCCCAATCTATATGACTTCCCAATCTATATGACTAGACAACTCATGCAATGAAACTGTGACATTTTCCAGTAAAAATATACTCCCCAAATGATGTGGATATTCCACAAAAGGCTTTACAGAAACAGATGGTTGATGCCAGAGCCATGGGTTCAAGCTTAATGCCAAGAAATGTATAATTACCCCCTTAGGGAAAAAACATGTGCCCATGAATTACCACATAGGTGGCAGTACACTAAACACTGAAAGTGTGATGAAAGACGTAGGGGCACAGGTGGACAGTGGTCTCACCTTTGGTAACCACATCACCACAAAAGTCAGGAAATCCTGCTATGTGGCATGCCTCATCACTAAGGGCTTTTCATCCTGGAAAAAAAAAAGGCCATTGTCCCACTGTATTCATCCCTCAATATATCCATTATAGAGTACAATGCCGCATTTGATATGTACCTCACAAGACATCTGCAACAGCTGGAAAGGCCACAGAAATACCTCACTAAAAGAATCACAGGCCTAAAGCAGATGCCCTATGCTGACCATCTAAAACAACTCCAGCTATACTCTGTGGCATATCATCTACTCAGAGGTGATCTCTGCTTAACATACAAAGCCATGTCAAACCCTGAGCTGTAAAGAAACCCCCATCCCTTGGAGCAACATTCTCCAGAGCTCTAAACTTTGTCATCACAATGAACAAAACATGCTGGAGGGATAGGTTCCTGACCCAGAGAGTCCACATACTCTGGAATAGACTGTCCATACATGTCAAGCAGAGTGCCTCCTTGGGTATCTTCAAAAGGAACCTTGACGATTGGAAGGAAGATAGGAAATTCACCCCGGGGATCATGTCAGTCACCCTGCTAGACAGGGGTCCAGGGAAGTAAATTTTGTCGGAAGAAATATCCATGGAATTTTTATGGCTAAGCTTGTATAGGCCTTAGGGTCGATAGCCTAGTACTAACCTATGAACCTATGAACACATCCAGTTAAACATCATATTTATAAAACAAATGCAACCTTTTGAGGTTTAACCCAGAATTATTCATTACCATCCTATTATCTATTAACTGGAACTTACTAAAAATCCTTCCCTTAGGTGAGGCTGTAAATGAACTCAATACAACTTTCCTGAATATCCTAAGTAGCCTTGCACTTCCTACAAGGAAGAGCCTAAACAAATAATGCAATTAGGCTCCCCAAAAAGAGTAGAATGCTAATGCAGGGTAGAGAAAAAACATGGAAAGGATTGCAAAAATATAAAACATCTCAGTATCCTGAAAAAATCAGAATGCTTCACATTCTTACAAAAAAGTAAACAGATGAAGGCAAAAACTATTGTATAATAACATTCAGAATAATACTAAAAGTAACCCTAAAATTTTTTGGACATCCTTTAAAAAGTCTTACATTCCAGCCAAAAATTCAACCCAAACCCCTTTCTTGATAACTCACCACCCAAAACTGCAATACGGTTCAACTCTTATTTTATAGATAATTTAGAATCTCTAACCAAGGATTCCCCAACATCTAATCTCAATACTGCCCTGCAGCCACATGTTACCACATCCACTTTCACCTTCAAACGTGTGCCCACATCCTATATAATGCTACTCTTAACAAACTTAAACTACTCTCTTCTTCAGCTGATGAACTTCCAAGCAAGTACCTAAAAATAGCAGCCAAGAGCATTGCCTATCCTGTCTCAATCCTTATAAATAGGTCAGTCCAGGAATTCCACTTTCCCTTTCTCTAGAAAAAAGTCACACATTATCCCTCTGCACAGAGGAGGAAATTCAATAGACATTAATAACTTTATACCTATAGCAATCTTATCTCCCTTTGCCAAAATACTTGAAAAATGCATTCAAAAACAATTGCTAGAATATCTCTTGCAGGAAGAACCCCTATCCCCTACACGACATGGCTTCCCTCCTTCCCATAATACCAGTACTGCCCTTCTAACCTGTATAGATATTGCAAGTTGGAGATAATGACAAACTAATATCTTCTTTATTTCTAGACTTGTTTAAAGTCTTCAACACGGTTTGTCACAGCAAACTTCTATTTCAAATGTCCTCACTAGGTCTCTCTTAGCCCACACTTCTGTGGTTCAAAAGCTATTTGTCTAACAGGTATCAAGTCAGTAAAATGGTACTCTACACTTTCTCCTTATCTCACATTCACCACCAGTGAACCACAAGGCTTTGTCCTTGGTCCCACTCCTCTTCAACATTTTCACCAACACCCTCAATACTTCCACACAATAAGCCACCCCAATGCAATATGTATATGATTCCATTCTCATTTGCACACCTGACAACATGTGCCTCCACCCCCAATTAGAGAAACCACCGTAAAAAAATTCTCCAAAGCCAACTTCACACTTCTTAAGACAGAAGTGGCAAACGTCATGGCACCCATGCAGATGGACAATAAAGGTACGACTGCTGAATCCTACACAAATGCACTTTATAAGCACTTACATGAGTGCATGGATCATGCTATCTCTAATAGAACCAAGATGCTATCCGCCAAAAAAAGGAAGCCAATCTGGTGGTCCTCTGCCATAAACAAATTCTACAACAGAAGAAAGAAACTGTTGCAAAAAAGAGTAAAATCCTATGATTGGAGGAACTCCCTGGTCAACCTCAGTAAAAACTGAGATCCCTCATAAAATCCTCCAAAGCTACTTATGAAAACAAAATTGCCACTGACTCTAAAGACAACCACAAAGCATTCTATAGCTATGTCAAGAATCTCAATGGCAACACTCAGATCTGTTCTGAGTTACAGCACAATGGCACTAAATATACAGAACCAACTGATATTGCCATCATCCTGGCAGATATGTTCATTGCTAACTTTACCCCCCTCTCACCCACTAGAGGGCCCATCTCCATACCGGAAGAATGCAAAGTTCCTGTAATCACGGCTACAGAGGTAAAAAACACACTCTCCAAAGCCAAGAACACAGCATCCATGGGAACTGACAATATCCCAGGCTGCATTCTACACGAACTACATAATGAACTGGCAGCCTACCTAAGTACCATGTTCAATCATAGCCTCACCTCAGGCTTTTTGCCCACTGAATGGTGCACAGCAACAGTTATTTCACTCCATAAAGGTGGAGCCACGATGGACCACGGGAACTACTGTCCCATTAGCCTGACAAGCCTGGTCTGCAAGGCCATGGAGCATAACATCATGGAACTCATAAACAAAGACATTGGTAATCTCCAAACTCTGGACCCTACCCAGTTTGGATTTGTAAAAGGCAGATCATGTCTCCTAAACCTGATTGACTTCTTTGAAGCAGTCATCAAAGCCATAGATGAGGGTAAGGTGGTTCACACAGCTTATCTAGATCTTGCCAAGGCTTTCGACACCATCCCCCACTCTAGAATTATAGATAAACTCACTAAATTAGGTATAAATCCCTATGTCACAAGATGGGTTGCCAACTGGCTCATGGACAGAACCCACACTGTGAAAGTAGCAAACTCCAAATTCGACTTCAGACCAGTGACAAGTGGAGTACCACAGGGTTCAGTCCTGGGTCCCCTCCTGTTTGACATCTACTTCTCTGAAGTACAGGCTAACACAGAAGGTCTTTGGCTAACAAAGTTTGCAGATGACTGCAAACTAGGAGCCATAATCGAAACTCCTAACGATGTGGACATACTACAAAAGGGCCTCACTGAGACAGATGCCTGGTGTCAAAGCCATGGCCTGAAGCTCAATGCCAAAAAGTGTATTGTCATCCCCTTTGGTAAAAACTCTGTACGCATGAACTACCACATAGCTGGTAGTCTACTTAATGCTGAAAATGTGATGAGTCCTTGGGACACAGGTGCACAGTTGTCTCTCCTTTGATAATCACATTGCCACAGTGGTCAGGAAATCCTGCTACATGGCTCACCTCATCACAAAAGGTTTCTCATCCAGAAAAAAAGAGGTCATTGTTCCCCTCTATTCATCACTCATTAGACCCATTATAGAGTACAATACCCCTTTTGGTATGTACCTCACAAGACATCTGCAACAACTGGAAAGGTCACAGAAATACCTCACAAAGAGGATTACTGGCCTCAAACAGATGCCCTATGCAGACCATCTGAAAAAACTCCAGTGTTACCCCATCGCATATCGCCTACTCAGAGGCAATCTCTGCTTAACAGACAAAGCTATGTCAAACCCAGAGCTGTTGGACATGCTCCACTTAAAGAAATCCCAATCACTCCGAGCTACATGCTCTAGGGACCTAAACCTTTTCACCACAATAAACAGAACATGCTGGAGGGATAGATTCCTGTCCCAGAGATTTCCCATACTCTGGTACACACTACCTATGTCAAACAGAGCTCCTCATTAGCACTTTTCAAGAAAAATCTTGATGATTGGATGGGAAATAGGAAATTCACCCCAGGGATCACTTCTGTGGCTCTGCTCGACAGGGGCACAGGAAAATAATTTTCTTGGGTGGCAAAAGCCAGGGTACATTTTTGGCTAGGCTTATATAGGCCCTAGGGCCAATAGCCTAGTACCTACCTATGAACCTATGATACACCTCCAAAAAATTACTCAGAAAGCTTTAACAGCCATTGAAACATGGCTTTGTGACTCACAACTCATGCTTAACCCAAAATTGACCAAACTACTACTTTTATCTCTCTCAGCTGAAAAAAAACAAAATGTAAAGTCTTCACTCTTGATAATACAACTATTGAAGTCACTGATAGTCTTACATTTGACCTGCATATACAAAATCGCATAAGAAAAAATCATCAAAAACTAAGGCTGCTTTGCAGAGCCAAAAACTTTCTCAGCAGCACAAATAAAACTGCACTTGCTACCACTCATCTCCTCCCCACTATTCTTCATAGTGCTTCCATCCTTCTAACCTCCAATACTATAACAAAGCTGCTAAATTTGCAGCACATACCCCTTTCAGAACCCACCGCTGTATATCACTGAAAAGCCTAAACTGATTGGAAGTGTCACATTAACAAGTATATACACAGCTTCTTACCACCTATAAAATTATCCAAAATGCATCTGCGTGTCCAGCACTAAAAAACATTCTACACATCAGTGTGCCTATTCGGTCATTGTAATCCAGTGACCAAAAACTCCTGTCTGTCTACAAATCTAGCAAATCTGCTGAGCATTCTCTGTACTCATACAAGGTCACTAAGGCCTTGAACTCCTTACCTGTATACTTAACGGCTATACCCTCCTTCCCATCTTTCAAAACCACTCTAAAAGGCATTCTAGCTAAAATCCGTGCCTGTTCTTGTTCAAAACCAGGATAAATTATATCCCTCAATGTAAACAACTACTTATCATTCCTTGTACCTCCTTGCTCTCTCTTCTTCAGTTTATTCCTTACTGCTAATTCTTTTCCCTGACGTTCTCTCTAAATATGCCATGAACCTGTTTTTTTCTCACTTCGTATTGCAATTCCTATTTGCATTAGACTAAATTACCTTTAGTTTCTCTAAAAAACAATGCTTTCATATTATGTCAAATTTGTTAAAATTATTTAAAATGCAGATTTTTTTTGAAGAATGTAAAATTATTGTTGCTGTAATGCTTTGTAATAATTTAAAGCTTTTCTCCCCAGGCTTTCTCTGAAAATTGGCTTCTACCCAGTTGGACTTTCCAAGTAATCAAATGGCAATAAATAACTAACTAACTAAATAAATAAATCAATAAATAATTACATATGCTCAATATAGCACAATATAGTACAGCAAGAAATCCATACAAGTTTAAATACAGTGCACGCATGTGTATTCTATCTTATAGCATGTAGTCTCAAGAGAATGACAAGTCTTGTATAAGCTATCAGTAGTTCACATGCAGTGAAACAGATTGAGTAGTAGCAGTGAGTTGCCTGACACCTTTTAAAGGCTGGCAAAAAACGGACTTTAGACCCAAGTATTTGATCTATGTCCTGAGTTATGTGAAAGTGAAAGAATTTTCAGTGGCTGCTCTGACTGGGCCTCAGGTTTCTTATTTAATTGTTTTTTTACATTGAGCTGTAAATTGCACAATGTCATTTTTTGTGTAGCATGTTAGGTAATATTATTAGATATTATTAGATTTCTGTATTTGCAAGATAATACTGCTCTGCCTTGCCCTATTACCTAATGTTTAATTGTTTATTGTTATTGTTCAGTGGAATGCTTTTACTGTCTGCCTTTCACAAAAATGGTAATTGCAGTTCCTTTCTTTATTTCTGCTCAGACCATCCTAGCATGGGTTCAATAGACCTCAGGTTTTTCTGTAAACCCACTGTTTTTAGCTGCCTTCTTTCAACACCCTTTCCTCACACACAAACACACAGACATGTCTGAGCTAATTATGATGTCATTCCCATCATTTTCAACATGATAAGATCATATAGTAGTGTTTTAAAAAGTAAAATTTAAGCACTTTCATCTATTACATGGACTTTTTCAGTGATAATAATTACTATAATTAACTACTTAACTAATAACATGCATATATGCATATATATATATATATATATATATATATATATCTATATATATATATATATATATATATATATATATATATATATATATATATAGTTCTATGGTTTAGCGATCAAACAGAATGTTCGTCAAACAGCCATTCATCTCACACAGACCATTGAAAATTCCTTCCCTCAAAAGGCCAAATGATGGTAAATAAGTTAATCAAACGATCATAGTTGGCCAACATCAAGGGAACAGAACTAGTACATACGTACTGGTAATGTTGGGATAAAGAAGCCTGCACTGTAGTGCAATCTTGGAATTGTTATATATAATTAGTGGGTGGTGTGGGGGGCATACCCCCCCATAGCAGGAGGATTTAATGAACACTAGACCCTCCTTATGTGGAGGGAGGAGCTTTGCTCACCACACCCCCACACCCCCAATGATTATATCTATCAGCTCTGAGATCACACTACAGTGGGAAAGGAGGAGGTTTACTTATCCATACATTACTGGTATAAAGGTGCTACATTCCATTCCCTTGATGTTAGCCAACTATTTTGTTAAACTTATTTTCTATCATTTGGCCTTTTGAGGGAAGGCAGTTTCATTGGTCTATATGCAATGAATGGCTGTTTGATCACTAAAGTAGATGGACAATATATATATATATATATATATATATACATATATATAAATATAAATGCATATAATATCTTATCAAGAAACTAATTTTTCCCCTTTAAAATCCATTTATAACTTTACTGCTCAAAGTGCTAATGCACTATTAATAAATATGCTTCCATTAATGACTTGTTCCTGATCAACTCATAGCCATAGTTGCCATAGTAATGCATGATACTCTAAGCATTCCTTCCATAATCGCCTCCTTGGATCTAGCTTAACCAGAGTCAAAACTTTAAAGTTAAATTCCTTAAATTTTTTACATACTAAGGTGTGTTTTTACAATAGTTAACAGTTTTTCCCCTACCCGAATCAACAAAAACCCTAACAATCATACCTTCTTTGACTGGATCCTAGTCAACAAAGCCCCCCTCTCTTACCTAGCAGGCTGCTTACCTGACAGTCTTAGTGACCACTCCCCCACTTTCCTAATTCAGCACGACAGAAACAGTCTGAAGCCCATTATCCACAGGCAAATACTGAACAAGTCCAACTTTAACCCCAACTCCCTCATCTCCTCCCTGCAAAAAAATTAACTGGTCACCACTAAAATACCTCAATCTAGATGAGGCTGTCCACTTTTTCAACAGTACCTTCCTCTCCATCCTAAACACCCTTGCTCCTGTAAGAAATGCCAAAGTCAGATCCAGGCATGCCCCATGGTTACAAAAGACCACTAGAACCCTTATGAAATCCAAAGATAAAGCCTGGGAGCACTGGCAACTAACAAAAAATAACTCAGATACGCAATCATTCCTTGAACTGCACAATACAGCCAAAAAGCAAATAAAATTAGACAAATCCATCTACTATAAATCGACCCTAAACTCTACCAACCACAACCCTAAGCAATTCTGGTCCACTATTAACACTATCCTCCACCCAGGGAAGGTTGATACCCCCTAGCCATTCATCCCCCCCTCCTCCAGCAGTATTGCTGAATCCTTCAACAAACACTTCACTGAAACTATAACATCTCTAAACAAACAACACTTCCCTGCAACAGCCTCCCAACTCCTAACCCTAAACCCCCCACTCCTCTTTTCTACTTCACCTCAGTACCTACTTTGAACATAAAAAGACTATTGTCAAAACTTAAACCCACCAAACTCGCAGCTGACAACCTCACCTCTGAATACTTGAAAACTGCAGCTGATACATTAGCCTACCCAATTTCAATTCTAATCAACCATTCCATAAGAGAAGGCTATGTTCCGCCGATATGGAAAATACCCCACATCATTCCCCTCCACAAAGGCACCCAGTCCACAGACCTGTCCAATTACCACCCTGTTGCTATCCTCTCCCCTCTCTCCAAGATACTTGAAAAATGCATCAACACCCAGGTTTCCAACTACCTCCTAGGTAATAATCTCCTCTCCAAAACCCAGCATGGTTTCAGGCCATATCACAGCACTACCTCTGCTCTGCTCTCCTTCCCCAACACTACACTTCATCACAAAAACACTGGCCTCTTCTCTACTGCTGTATTTCTAGATCTCTCAAAGGCCTTGACATGGTATCTCATGAGCTACTACTCTCTACTCCCCTCAACCTCTTCTTCTCACAATCAGCCTGCGACTGGTTCCACAGCTATCTACATGGATGCCAGCAATCAGTAATCTGCGATGATAACCTATCACCTCACCTCCCAGTTACTCTCGGAGTTCCCCAAGGGTCTATCCTTGGCCGTCTGCTATACTCACTTTTCACTAACAACCTACATACTGCCACCACACATGCATCTCTTATACAGTACGCAGATTACTCTACTCTCATCTGCTCTGCCCCCACTCTACCAGAACTGCAACAAATCACACAAGATTCATTCTGTTCTGTAGAAAGGTGGCCATCCAATGCTCAGCTTCTACTCAACCCAAGTAAGAAAAAACTTCTCCTGTTCCAACCTTTCAAAGTCACCCAAAACACCCCCACTTCAACATTCTCGCTAAAGACAATACCATCATCTCTCCATCAGAACACACAAAATTACTCGGTGTGGAAATAGACAACAAACTTAGATTTGACACCCACATATCTCTCACAATAAAAAAAAATTCACAAGAAACTTGGTGCATTATATCGAAGCTGCCAATTCCTAACCAAGCCGGCTAGAATCTTCATAGCCAATTTCCAGCTAATCTCCACCCTACTCTATTTATCCCCCATACTTACCAACCTTAGACAGACAGACCTACACAAGCTGGATGCTTGTTACAACAAAATTGCTAAATTTGCCACTGGAACCTCCTACCGCAGCCATCATTGTATCTCCCTTAAAGAACTAAACTGGCTAGAACTCCCACATCTCCTTCACTTTAATCAACTCACCCTCACTCATAAACTTATTAACCACCCCCATAACATCCCTTCCCTTCAAACCCTTCTCCATCCCTATCACTCTACTAGGCCCCTAATATCAAGCAACAAAAATCAACTCACTGTTATCAAACCCAAAAACACAGCAGGAGAAGCCATATTTTCATGTACCATATCTAAACTTTGGAAAAATCTTCCACCCTCTATAACTACTCTACATACCAGGAGCCTTTTCAAGACTGCACTCAAATTCCACTTAAATTTGCCCTGGCTTTGTCCTTGTTCTAATCCAGACTAACAGCCCCCCCTTACCCCCCACCTAAACTCTTAACCCAACTATACTACCGCCACTTCTAACCACAGTCAGAATTAGCTAGTTGTCTTTATAAACTTTAAAATCTTGTCTGACAACTTTGTTACTAATATTATAAATGACAAGAAACTTAACTTGCAACATTTACTGTATATACTGTTAATAATCAATATCTTGTTATTGTATTAAAGTCAACAACCTGTAATGTTGTTTACTATTGCTGCAACTTTGTATCTCTATTTATCATGTACATGATGTGGAGCTTTACTTCCTGGGCATCCGCTGAAAAAGGACTTGTATCCAGTCGGAATTTCCAGGTAAACAAATGTAAATAAATAAATAAACACTTTTTTCAGGATGTCATATAAATGTTCATACAATATGATTATTGTAATAAGGATCAATTTCTGCTTTTGTCATGTGTTTTTTATTGAGTGTAATGATTAGTTAGAAAATTTATTAAAGCATACAGTCTCTTTCTAATAGTGATTCTGAGGAAGTCTATGCAACAGACAACAGCACTTAACTGTTTTTGATTAAATGACAATGGGCCGGATTCAAAAAACCTCCGTGTAAGAGTTAATATGTCTTACACGGAGGCTGCAGTCTAACGGTATGACGTCAGCATGCCATGCATATTCATGAGGGCATGCTGAATCATACCCTAGGCTAACACAGTCCATGAAGGAAAGTAGGGGGCATGTCCAAATGCTGAGATCTGCAAAGGGACATTCCCCCAGAAGAGTTAGAGTCCTGAAAGTAAACACCCATGAGCGAGTCCGCAGAAATGTCAAGGAACACAACACCACATGCCCTCACAGACTATAAACCCAACTGTAATGTAAAATGTAAAAATATCAGTTTAATTTTTTTTTTATAATTTCCAAAATATTTGCCAGTAGTTGCACTCGTTTGCGCGGGTATGCCCTCCGCTCAGCCACAGTTAGCAGACATTGAAAAGCATATAAGATCTAAATATGCAAATTACACCAAGTAGCAATAGCGTAGCAGTAGAGACGTTGGCCAAAGAGGAGGTAGTCACGGTTCGAGCCCCCACAACATCATTTTCCATTTTTATTTAAATAAGCATGAAACAATCCCCTGACACACACACACACACATATATATATATATATATATTATATATATAAAACTATAATTTAAGTAAAATGTAATGAAATGGGCCATGTATTTTTGAAGAAATCCGACATAGAAAAATATAAAAAAAGGATCAGAATTGCCCATAGCTTGGCAAGGCTTTAGCAAGCTGAATATGGGTGCCCGTAGGTGAGCAGCACTATAACAAGCATAATATGAGTGCCCATAGGTGAGCAGCGCTTTAACAAGCTGAATATGAGTGCCCGCAGGTGAGCAGTGGTTTAACAGGTTTAATATGAGTGCCCGGAGTTGAGCAGCCCTTTACCATGCTTAAAATGAGTGCCCATAGTTCAGCAGTGCTGCACCTAGCGTAATATGAGTGCTCATAGCTAAATAATGCGTTACCCAGCGTAAGCCGTTTTCGCGGAGCTGCACAGCGCGCCAACCAGCTTACCATCGGGCAACATTGGGCAAGCTGTATCAAAGCCACCTTTACACAGACACACCTCCTAGCCTGTCTAGACAGTAGTAAAATAAAAAAAGCAATGCCCAGGGTCAAACCTGGGATACTGTGCACCATAGTCAAAGTACTTTACCACTAAGCCATGACAGTTGTACTGAGAAAGGCAGTATTAGCATATATATAGGAATGATTGGAAATAGAAGCATGACAAAGCAGGTTTGTTCAAGCTGATAAATATCCAAAATGGCCAGTCACAGATTAGTGCGGGAAAACCGGCATATATAAGCCCCATAGGCGGGAATTCACAGCATAACTGATTGTGGTACCCATTTGCAGTCAGGATGGCAGATGCAGGAGAGGGAAGTCACTTTAGAGCACAAAGGTGGGGTGTTGAGGAGTCAAAATATATGGTTTGGCTCCTAGTCCATGATCATGAAGCACAACTCATGCAGGGACAGGTTCACTGGGGTGCGTACAAGGCAGAGGCGTGGAACCGGTTGTCACATGATCTCACCAGTGCCACAGGCATTCCAAGGACTGGTGAACAGGTCCATCACCACCATGCGGACCTGAAGCTACGGAAGGAGGACCAACTGAACCGTTGGATCCAGGAGGCCCGCCAAATGCCCAACGCCCCACTACTGAGTAAGTATCCATGTAATTAAGTATGTAAGAAATGCTATCCTAGCCTATAGCATGGAGACGTATGTTCCAATATTACTTCCTTTATATTACAGCTGCGGGTGTTGGTTCCGCGAATCAGCGAGCCTATGCTGATAGGCTGCTGAGGTTGCGTCACCAGGCAGGTTAGTAATTATTTAGCTGGTATTGTCATAGAATATAAGTGAGACAGATAGTAAAAGAGTTCAGTGTTGTAACCCACTAATAAAGGTCAAATAAGCCTAGAAGAAAGATTCTACTAGTATTGTAAGATTAGATAAGTGATGCAGCCTGGAAAATAGTGTAATGCAATCCAGTAATATAGATTAAACAAGTCTCAAATAGAAGTGTCTACCTGTATTGGAATATCAGATAACTGCTTCAGCCAGAAAATGAGTGGTAATCAATCAACAAAGGATAGACAAGTGTCAAATACATCCTTGTAAATTCTGCCATATGAAATAAGTGAGTCAGCTGGAAAGGGTTGTTGTAAACCAGTAATAAATGTTAATAAAGCCTAGAATTAAGTACTAGTCTGAAATGTAAATATAAAATAATTGAGAGAGTGTGAGAAAGACAGTTTGAAGCTATCAAGAAAGCTGTAATAAGTCTGGAATAAAGCTATACTGCAGTCACTACATTATGAAATGAATGAGACAGCCACAACCAAAGAGTGTCATGTGTTAAATAAAATACAGAACATGGACTGTGTCTGTCCCACAAATTGGATATGTTGCTGTACCCTTGCATTATGGAAATAGTATGGTTGTATGAAATGCTGAACATTCACAGTTGTCTAGACCCATATAAATCAAATGTAGCAGGATGCTGTACCTGAACACAGCCAGATATGAACATATATGAATAAAAATGGAATGTATATTAATGTAGCAGTAACATCACCATCACCAACATTCCTAAGGTTACATACAGGAAACTGTACTAATACATGTAGGGGATATATATCTGCATCTACTATGAATGTACAGTATATGTATAGGTAGTTTAAGTTGTTAATGTAATATTTCTCCACCCTACCCTATTTTCACAAATTATGCCATTCCACACCATACTGGGTATGTGTATTCACAATTAATTCCCATGGACATTTGTCCTGTTGGTTTATACATATCTGCATGTACGTTGATGCATGTGCCCTGTTCACATATCCAAACCTGATAGCCTGTTGCCAACAATCAACCCTGCATGCTGTTGGAATGTGCACTGTTGTTCTTAATATGCATGTGTTATGGCTTGCTGCCCAATGTTCAGAATTCATGGGTGTTTGGTTAATGGGAATACTGATGCATGCTGTTACAACTAATTTTGAATGGTGTTGTTTGTTACTAACCCAAAATGCCATAAAATACTGCTAAACATAGGACAACAGGGAAGGCGGGTTCCAGCGGACCCACCTCTCCCACCTCAGCTGGCGAGTGCACCTGGCACCAGTGCCCAGGCCGGGACCTCCTCCTCCAGTGGCTCTGTGCCACCTTTGGGTGAAAGCACTGCAGGGGATGGGGCTCGTCCCCCCTCTGCAAGTGTGGCTGGAGGAGAGCTTCCACTCACCCTCCATAGGGTCTGGTCTGTGGTGCATAGTGAGATCAGGCGTTCTGTGACTGATCCCCTACACCAGCTTGAGGCAAGGGTGGGGCAACTCATGGGTGTGCCTGCCCGTCCTATCCAGCCCCCAGCACAGCCCCGGCCTGGGTTGTGAAGGCGCAGTGGTAACTGCCTATGGGTGGGGATTTCAGTTCCACTGTTGCCATCTGTGGGCTCATGGGCTTGCGCTATCCAAACATCCATCCCCGTCATTTGTGTTTACCCCCCACATGTGTCATACTCTGCCCCTGTATGCATCTTGTTTGTCTTGTCTGTTAACCTCCCCAACCGACCTCCCCAAATATACCTACTTCCTGTAACTCACATTCCACTCTCACCTAAAAAAAAAATAAAAAAGGGCACTCTGTTCCCACAAAAATATCACACCCCATACATAGCTGCCCAATTCACACACATGTCCACTGGACATGTAAACTGATAATTCTAATTGGCAGTACAATATATTTTGTTGTCCTCACCCCTCTCTCAAGGGTGGAAGGTTTTAAATTTCACACCAAATTTCACACATATGCAGAGTTGTTGCTAATAAAGAAATGGGCAGCTATGGGCCTTCCCTACATCCTTCCTGCACATCCCAAGCTTGTTTTCCTACTGTCCTACCCTCTTTGTGCCCCCTTTTTCACCACTTTCCTATCTCCCCATTTTCTTTTCTTTAAAAGAAATTAGCGTGGGTGTTAGCGGGAGTAAGCACTTTTAAGCAGTAGTCAGCGGGTGTGTGCTTAGTTAAGCGAGTGTGCGCATGTGTAAGCATCGCGCAAACCTGCGCAAACCCACTTACAACTGCTTAAAAGTGCCTTAGTCACTCTGTATGACAAGGCCTGTAGTCTGCTTATCATCAAAATAAAATACCCCTATCAGTCTCAAACCCCGGACCTTAGAAACACTAGTCTGCATGAATTACCACTGAGCCACGGCAGATATACAAGAACTTGGTGCTGAAAGAAATATATCATGAAATACAAGGAGTGAATGTAAAGGGAATATAGGAAGGCCATTACACAAAGCTTGTTCCCTGAATCCTTACTGGCAATTTTTGTGGAATTGCATTACATTAGTGTGATAAGAGAAACAGCCATGCTAGGAGGAAATAATGTTACAGTAGCACCTTACAAACCCCACACAGTATCAGAGCAGGATAAACACCGCCATATTTGAATAGGTATGAGGCCAGACTTCCCAACTGTGACTGATTTACAGGGATGTCCCTGATTTGCAAAAAAATGTTACCTGTGCCCCACTGACTCCCTGTGAAATGTACTAACAGTAGGCAGAAAGGTGGGGTATCCCATGTAATGGTGACTGTCAATAAGTTAAAGTAGACAATACTTGCATGTCAGAAATGGTGTAGTAATACATATGCTCAAAATACCCCACAGTCACAACTGCAGAATATCTGAAATATATCACGGGTGTATCCCACTGATATGTATCTTTCCCTGAGGCTGGTCAGATATATACCTGAGAGTATCTGAGACCTGCAAGTGTCAGAAATACACAGGCATATCAGCCTGTCTGCTGTTACACACTCTGTGAATAGCTGTAGAATTACTCCCACAAGCACACCCTCATGTAGGAGTACAACACAGAAATATCAAAGGATGTAGCCATCTAACAAACTAATGACAGTATAGCAGTTTACAAGCAATGAGTGTGCCTGATATTCATAATTGTTAGTACAAAATACAAGGCCCTAGTAGTGCTCAGCAGCAAAATAAAATACCCTTGTAAGTGTCAAACACCAGACCTTGGGCTCACCAGACTGCATGCAGTGCCACCAAGCCACAACAATCACATAAGAACTTACTGCTGAAATAAATATATCATGCATTACAAGGAGTGAATGTAAATGGAAAAAAGGAAAGCCATAGCAATGCATTCCAGTAAAGACAAATATCAGGCCTTCAAGGAATGAATGTAAAGGGAAAATAGTGAAGCCATAGCAACACATTGCAAGAACTACTGTTGTATACCAGTTAATCCACAACTCCCACAGGAAATTACATCCTCCCATGTAAACAGTGTTAGCATTAGCAGGTGTGAGCTAACATACACACTGAGAAGAGTGAAATGGAAAAAGCAACAGTCAGGTTTCAGTACAACATGCATTTCAGTGGCTACAACACAGCCTTAGATATGAGAGACATAACCTTCTGCCTGACACAACAGTGTCCACAGCAAACCAGTATGATCCCCACCTTGCAAAACTGAAAGGCCTACGCCTACCTAACCTAACATTTTATAGCAGTGTCCTGAAATCACAGTGAGAACTGCAATTGCCACACAGCAGGCTGCATGCAATTAGTAAATGCTGGCCAGCAACTGGTGCAGAGGCCATCACATGCACATGTGCAGATACCTACAAAAGCAGCCTGTAGTGCCAGTCCCCACATGCAATAATATCATTGCTGCAACTGGAGGGAGAGAGACAGAGAGAGAGAGAGAGACAGACAGACAGACAGACCAAAATAAAATAAAAAAAAAGAAAAACCAAGCCAGCCATCCAGGTAGCCATCCAGCCAGCCATCCAGACATCCAGGCAGCCAGCCATCCAGCCATCCAGGCAGCCATCCAGCCACCCAGGCAGCCATCTAGCCACCCAGGCAGCCAGCCAGCCATCCAGGCAGTCAGCCAGCCAGGCATCCAGGCAGCCAGCCAGCCATCCAGGCAGCCAGCCTGCCAGCTATCCAGGCAGCCAGCCAGCCATCCAGGCAGCCAGCCAGCCAGCTATCCAGGCAGCCAGCCAGCCAGCCAGCCATCCACCCAGGCAGCCAGCCAGCCAACCAGGCAGCCAGCCAGCCATCCAGGCAGCCAGCCAGCCAGCCATCCAGCAAGCTAGCAAGCCAGCAATCCAAAACAAAAAGCTGTCAGAGACAAAGGTAATGTAAACTACATAATCTAATAATCTACATACTGTGAACCGTCCATATGTGTTAGAAGTCTGTATCTATATGTATATGAAGATGTGCATAGGGCAAGGGACATACCACAACTGTTAGTGAAGGCTGGCCATACATATGTAGTTGAAGGTTGCTATGTGCACATATCAGTCTAGGTTGTAGTGTGTGGCATTGAAAACAGCATGCAGTGCAGGTATATGTCATGTGGTGGTGAACTTCTGTGGGACTGAGCCAGTGAGGCCTGCTACAGCTATATGGCTTGAGGACAGCATAATGCATTATGCACAACAGTGTGCAATATCATTGCAAAATGGTATGTCTCACAACTGTTGCAGAAGTGATATTCCCACCATGAAAGGTGGGCAGTCCATGTACCTACATGTACATGTATATGTACAGCAATGGATGTTAAGAAGTGTGTGTATATATATATATATATATATATATATATATATATATATATATGTGTATATATATATATATATATATATATATATATATATATATATATATATATATATACACATACATATATATATATATGTAGCTATATATCGATAAATATATATATCTATATATCTACATATATATATATATATATATATATATATATATATATATATATATATATATATATATATATATATATATATATATGTACATAGATAGAGAGGTCTGAATAGATACTTAGAGATATATAGATAGATAGATAGATAGATAGATAGATAGATAGATAGATAGATAGATAGATAGAGAAAATATGTATATACATATAGATATAATAGACAAATACATATATAGATATAAATTTAAATACATACATGTATACAGATAGATATGAATGTCTATAGATATGTATATATATATCTATATATATATATATATATATATATATATATATATATATATATATATATATATATTAGTTATATATAGCAGTGTGTATATAGATATATATGTACGTATATGTAGATATGTATATATATTTACATATATATATATATATATATATATATATATATATATATATATTTCTAGATATATATATATATATATATATATATATATATATATATATATATATAAATATATATAGATATATATATAAAGAGAGAGTGAGAGAGGGGGACATGGGGGCAGATGTACTGCAATAGGTGGCTGGTGACCAAGGCATGGACAAAACACCAGTGCTGATACTGCAGTACCATACCCCATTCCAAAACATGTTACCCACTAACTACCAAATAGGTGGTTGCCTGCCTACCACTGGAGGTGTCAGTAGGGAACATGGGACACAGGTGTACAATAGCCTCCCCTTTGATATCCACAGTGGCACACTAGTCTTGTAATCCCTGTACATGGTACATGTCATCACAAAAGGTGTGTCAGCTAGGGAAATGTAAGTCAGTGTACCCCTGTACACCTCACAATGTCCTATGCAGTATGTACCTCCCATGAGAACTACAGCAAATTGAAAGGCCACAGACATACCTAACAAACACTGATAATGGCCACAAACACATTCCCTATGCAGACTGACTCACAAAACCACAGCTAGAGTGCCTTGCATACTGCCTACACAGAGGTTACCAGTGCTGGACATACAGAGTTATGTCACACCCATACCAGTTGGCCAACCACCATGGCAACACCTCACAATCCGTCCAGCCTACATGACCTAGGGCCCTAATCCCTGTCACTGCACTAAACAGCACATGCTGGAGGTACAGGTTTCTGTACACAAATATGCCATACCCTGGACTAAACCACCCAGCATTAACAAACAAGGCTCCTCATTAGTAGATGTCATACATACCCCCGATGAATGTCATGGAGATAGTTAATATGCCCTGTGAGTCACCTGTGTGTAACCGTTTCACAGGAGCAAGTAAAATCACAGTACATGTGTACCAAAGGGCAGGGTAGCATATGGCTAGGCTGCCCTAGGCCCAGGGCCAATAGCATAGTACCTACCTATGACACAATGCACACACATGTACTCAGTGCAATACCAGCTATGTGGCATTGAATGAGTGTGACACTGACTGTGAGCAAGGTCTGTAAAGGTGTGATAGCTTAGCATGAGTTTGTGTCTGTCATGGTAGTTGGTGTCCTTGGTGTGAGGCCAGAGAAAGATGTGTCAGTTATTGGGATGCAAACATAGTAGACTGGCATATGTTGTGCCGTAGTTCCCTGTGTACGACTGTGGTGTCCCATCATAGGTAGAAGTAATACATGAATGCTTAGTAAGTGGTACTGCTGTTGAATCCAGCTCACATATGAACTGTTGTACTACCTGATGTTGTAGGCCTAAACACTACAGTATGTTGTGTATGTTCACATTCTGTGGTAACACTGTTTGGTGTGTTACCTTTAGTCTGCACAGATTACATACCTCATGCATAGGTATCTATAAGTAGGGGCACACAGTACTATAAGGTACACAGTTAATGCTCATCTGTGTCATCATACATTTGTGTGTTGTATGTATGTGTAATGATGCCTGTATCATGGCCGAAATCACATGTGTGTTACAGGGTATGTGTGTGTACCTGGCAGCATGTATACTCTGTGACAGCAGTATGCTGGCTTTAGTAACAACTGTGCACATATGTCAGGTAGGGGTATGGCATCAAAGACTAGGGTGGATTACCATTGAAACTGTACATGTGTATTGCATTCATTGCATGGGATGACAATATTCTTCATCCCTTAGCTTGATACATACCCCAGTGTGAGGTTGTGCATTGTATCCCAAACAGTGTGCTGAGTGCTGGTGTATACTAGTTTGTTGTATGGAGTGTGGCAGGCACTGTCAGACAGTTGTGGGCTGAACACTGATATGTGGTATTGAACATGTGTATCCCCTGATAGACAGACAGATGCTATGTATGGCAGTGAAGTGATATCAGTACATTTGAATATTACGTGTGCCACACGACTTGCTCACATATTTTTCTTTTCCTTCCTTCCAGGGTGATGGTACATCAGAGAAACCCACCGTATACAGCAGCAGAGGATCAGGAGATCCACCAGAGCCTGGTGCATAATTACTCTGTGCTGTTTTCCAGGACCAACTAGAACCAGCATGAGAGGGCTGCACTATGGCAAGAACTTGTCCGTCGGGTAAATGACATAGGCATGCATAACCGGACATATGAGCAGGTACGCCATCACTGCAGTGATTTAATTAGACATGTCCGGCAGCGTGCGTCTGATATCCACAGACAACAGCTTGCCACAGGTGCTGGGGTACCTATCCTATCCACCCCCCCTCACCAGTGTGGAGGAGTGCCTCCTAAGTGTTGTGGCTCCAGGCCAACAACAAGAACATCCACAAACATGTATCATCATGGAGGCTGGAGCCACCCAGCATGTTGAAATGGAATGTGCAGGTAACATCCCATATGTGTAGTTGACTGTTCTCTGTACTGGTAGTCTATGCATGTGTGAGATGTGTACTGTTTGTGTAGCTGTTAACCTGCCCATTCTTCTGCAAGATTGATATTCTGAGCATAATCTGTACACCTGTGAAAGCCACCTGTTGTACTACTGTACTTTATCATACTCACAGTATCAAAGGCACAGTTGTGGCCACTGGCAATCACTCTCATATGTTTGCAGGTTCCTCTGGAGTGACAGCAAGGCAGCCAATCCATGCTGGTGAATGTGTAATAACAATACTATTGCTAATGACATGTGCATGTCATATGGAGGTGTAGTGTGTGCACATTTAACACACCTACACATAATGCATGCTGTGCATGTTTGCTGTGAGACTATGCATATCCCATTATTCTCAGTAGCTGCCTCACTCACATGCAATACACAGAGCATGACACACATTTGTGGCAACACAGTACTGGACATTGAATAGGCACACCAGATACACATGTACACAACACACACATGTTTGGCATACACACTACACCTTAGCCTGCTACACATGTCCAATTATGACATCTGCTGTATGGCCAGCCTTCAGCATCCCATTTATCTATGCAACACACATAATATACCTGAGGGGTAGAGGCCTATCATGTCTTTGTGCAACAGCCTGGAACAAATAATACATTCATGTTAGGCAATGCTCACTATTGGCCACCTTACACACCCATGTAACAAGTGGCTGTGTAATTGTGGATGTAGTCATGTTACTGCACTTCAGGTACAGCATGCTAGCTGCCTGTCTGGCACACATTATTATTGTTGACTGACCACAAGAAGCATGTTGATCATGGCTCATGTTACTACATCCAGTTCCACTGACCACAAAAGTACACATAGCTGTTATTGTGTAGCACCGTTAAGTGGTGTGTGTGTGTGTGTGTGTGTGTGTGTGTGTGTGTGTGTGTGTGTGTGTGTGTGTGTGTGTGTTTGTGTGCAAATCTATGCACCCACAGCTTGTAACACTTGCACAACATTGTTATGTCCTTGTACACATTGTGTCCCAGGCTGGAGACAATCAGTGAACAACTACACACAAGCATCAAGTACACGTTTACTGTTATTAACAAGGGCTGTCTACACTTGCACTGCATGTTCCTGTGCAGCACATAATCTGCATGCTGGCACATGTGCAGTGATGTTTTTCCTTGTGAAACTGTCATCCAACCTAAAACAGTATTGTGTATGTGTTGGATTGCAGGTGTGTCTGTGTTTGTATCTGCTGTACTGAGGAGTGTGCCTGTATGCATGTGCGCCTGTGTGCTTGTGTGCCTGTGTGCCTGTGTGCCTGTGTGCATGTGTGCATGTGTGCCTGTGTGACTGTGTGCATGTGTGCATTTGTGCATGTGTGCATGTGCGCCTGTGTGCATGTGTGCATGTGTGCATGTGTGCCTGTGTGCCTGTGTGCATGTGTGCATGTGCGCCTGTGTGCCTGTGTGCCTGTGTGCTTGTGTGCATGTGTGCATGTGTGCATGTGCGCCTGTGTGCATGTGTGCATGTGTGCACGTGCACCTGTGTGCAAGCATGCATGTGTGCATGTGTGCATGTGCGCCTGTGTGCATGTGTGCATGTGTGCATGTGCGGATGTGTGCATGTATGCATGTGTGCCTGTGTGCTAATATCGTGTACACATTTGTAAACTGTGTTTCCTATCTTCCACTCACAGGTTCTGATGTTGCTCTGGTGGAGTGCAGCAGGGAACCTGAAGCCACTGCTGGGGATAGTACTAATGATGATACATGTGTAATGGCACAGGGAGGTGTGACAGGGTCTGTCGTTGATCATCCAATTGACAGTACACAGCAGTCAACCCCATCAATGCGCACAGTCATCCTACCGATACATCCATTGTCACCAATGTCCTTAGCTGAGGGACAGCATACAGTGGGCATTGACCAAGGTAGTGTGGTATCATTGGCACATGCATCCCCTCACAGCAGCCATGGCCAGATTCCTGACATAGTACCACACAGGCAGATGTCCAGGGGTTCTCGTGGGAGCATCTGTGGTTGTACTGCCCCTGTCAGACATGCCTACAGAGGTCTATCAACCTCAGTTATGTTCCAGGCTGTAATGCAGGCACAGGCAGATATGGAACGGTACACCAGACAGGGTCTGAGGTAGCTTAGAGCACATCGCACCATTATGAAGGACACTATGCGTGACATTGCGTCTGCCATCCGTAACATCAGCGAGGTCATTGATAGACGTTGGGGGGACACATTCGATCTGTTCCACAACTACATGTCCAGGAGCCAGGACAGTGCAGGATGGTTGAGGCGTCGATGTGGACATCTGCCAGCAACACTGTCAGCTGCCAGTCGTCGCAGATGACAACAAACCCGCAGCCACTCCCATAGTGCCGGTACCAGCCCCAGCAATGCTGGGTCTGTGCTGTCATTACACCGTCCTAGAAGACCACGTGCACGTGACTCTGGACAGTCCCAGCAGGGACATGTGTCCAGTCAACAACCCACTGCTTCTGATGACAGTACCCAGTCTGCCTTAGTACCTGATACTGTCCATAGCACCCCTGCCAGGCACAGGTACCGGGTCTGTGGCCAGAGACAGTGACCTATATGACCTGGCAGGTACAGTCTGTGGCTGTCCACAAACACCCGTATATGGCAGCCACATGGTGGAACTGTGTGCATGCATACACACACACATAATGCTAACACCTAGGGCTAAATCATACACACACACATCGCAGCAACATTGCCCCATCTTCTACTGTTGTCCCTCACTAACACACACACACACATACATGTCGATTTGATGTGTCAATGGCAGACTCTGGCAAACCAAGTACACACCCTGTGCATATGATGAAACTGTGCCACCTCCTGCCATCTGTAACATTGATGCTGGAACAGCATAGCATGGTACTGATGCACAGGGTGACTACATAGCACTGTAGTATTATTATCATGTTGTTAACAGTACAGTGTAATGATATTGTTGTCGGTAGCTTCGAACATGCATGATGCATTAACTATGTTTGTCATTGCAGTTTTATATACACCAGTGTTAATTCCCAAAGTGTACTGTCTGCACATGTGTCACATGGCTGTTGTGTGTACCTGTGCCTGCATGTGTTGGGGTGTGGACAGTACATGTGTGATGTTTGCATCACCGATTTGCAGGTGTACATTTGTGAACATGGTCAGCATGGAACATGACATGGTTTGACAGTATGCTGTGGGTGATACGGTTTCCACATTCTGGTAGTATACACAGCTTACATAGCCTGACATTCAGTGGTCATTACATGGTGTCTCCTCAGCTGATACACAGACGTAGGAACCTGGTGTCAGTGATATCCCTGCAGTACTACACTATACCAGTAGCCATTTTTACTGAGCCCCACCCATCCCTGGGAACAATACCCTTTGGCATATAGCAGTCTCATGTACATGCCAACACACTATGGATATGTCTATCCATGACTGCAAATACATACAGTGGCCTACAATGCATTCTACACATGACACACCTAACCACCACAAGGGTATCATACGGACAGATACCTGTTGTCCAAGCCATGGTATATTGCTGTAACGCTACTGTGGCATTGTCATCGGCATGTAGTTAACAGTATTCCAACAGTACCATGTAGGTGGTAGCACCCATCATGTAGAACAGGTAATGGTGTGTACATGTGGACAGGTGTTATCTTGTCTGTCCTGTGATATTCACATTTCCAAAGGTATTCTGCAGTCCCTCTGTGTATTATCACCTAAGCAAGAAGGTGTCTGTATGCATATTGGCAACACTTGCCATACACCTACACTGGGTGGCCATCACTCACAGACTTTGCTGTGTTTTAACATGTCTGATATATACTGCAGACATGAACCGTCATCCACATTAATCTATCAAAGTTTCATGGGTGTGTGTCACATAGCTGGCCTAGGACACAGATCACTGCAGTAGCTTGCATTGCCACCAACAGACATGTATGGCCTAAGATCTGGTAAGCTGCGGCACATGGCGGCAAAGGTAACAACTGTATTCATATGGGGCAGGCTTCACACATAGGAACTATTATAGGTCACAGATACATATCTGTATGTGGCAAACACATACCTGATGTGTGCATGGCAATTACTGTTATAATAATATGTCATACAATAATGAAAGCAAAACACACAACACATTCACAAACTGTGTGACAAGCGCATACATGGCATTTGCAGGATTCAAACCCCTATCTAACTAGATTATGGCACTTGAGAGAAATGCATTAGCACAGCACGCTATTCGCATTACTGGATGACTTCCTTTCTCCTGCTGTATTTATAGGGTGCTGACATCATCAGTGTTTCCAAATAAACATGTACATCTTTTAGTGTGTTATCCCAGTCTTCAAGATGGCCATTCCTTTCACAAAGAATTGCAGACATACACACACCCCTGCCCCCCCAAAGAATTGCAGACATACACACACCCCTGCCCCCCCACACACACAGCGTTTGCGGGATTTAAACCCCTACCTAACTATGTTATGATACTTGAGGCAGACGCATTAGCGCAGAGTGCTATTCGCATTTCTGGATGATTCCCCTTCTCCTGCTGTATTTATAGGGTGCTGACATCATCTGTCTTTCCAAAGAAGAATGTACATCTTTAACTATCCCTCAGTATGGCGGATAACAATATCTGTGCATTCACAGAAACCTAGTTCAGGGTCACATATGCACACTGGCACAGCCAGGTTATGTTCTATACCATGCTTCGTGACCACAGGACTTGTGACACAGAACACAAGTAGGGGGTGTATCCATATACATCACAGATACACACACCTCTGGGTTGGTCCCACTGCACTAAGCATGACAGGCCATACATATACACCTACCATTGTGCAAAACTGCCTTTTGGTTTGGTGTGTAGTTCAGACCACCCACCCATACCCAGTAACCACACTTGGCTTTCCTGGGAACAGTGTCGGCTATGAAGGTCTTCACACACACACCATTATAGTGGTTGACTTCAGGTACACAAATATTGACTGGGGATACTACTCAAGCCCTGAGCATCACCCTACAGCCACTACAATTTGTGGATCCATGTGCTATGGCACAACCAGTCACTGCACTCACTAGGGGGAAAATATATTGGACCTGATCATCACCAACATGGGGACTCTATGTTCCACACCAGAGGTAGAACTGTCATTGTTAAGATCAGACCATGATCAACTTTCCCTGGACATCCATATCCCATCCCCACACCCAGCCAAGGAAATCACTCTAAAGAATTTCTCAAAAGCAGACTTTGCACTTGTGAAGACTGGGGTGGAATACTTCAGAGGCCCCGTGCTGGAGGTTAATACAGACCAATCTGCAGAATTCTTTACAAACGCATTGTATGAGCAGCTGCAGTTATGCATTGATCATGCTATCCCACATAAAACCATGACTCCTAAAAAACAGGAGACCTGTCTATTTGACCCCAGCCATATATAAGCTGTACAACAGAAGGAGGAAACTACTACATAACAGAGCAATATCCCACAGACCCAAATAGATCATAACCTCTCCTTTGCTAATCACATTGACAGAGAGTTATTGCTAAGAACTTTGTATAGCCCTCCTTCTAACATGGGTGTTTGCATGTAGATCATGTGAGGTCATTGTGGCCCTCTACTACTCACTCATCAGGACCATGTTTGACTACAATGCCCCTTTTGGGGTGTACCTTACCCAACACCTGTGGCAACTACAGTGAACACAACAGTATCTCCCGAAGAGGATCATGGGCTACACACAGATGTCCTATGCAGCTCAGCTAAAGGATCTCCAGCTCTACTCAGTTGCTTAACGCCTACTCAGAGGTAATCTATGCCTGATGTACACAGCCATTTCAAACCCAGAAGTAATGGACATGCTCCACCTCATAACATCCAAGACCCTTACAGCTACACACTCCAGGGATGTAAACCTCAGCACAAACATAAATAGGACATGCTGCAGGGACAGATTCATTACTCACAGGCTCCCCTCACTCTGGAATTGAATCCCAATTAAAGATAACATAGCCCCTCACCAACCCTCTTCCAGCAAAATACAGCCGCATGGATGGGAAATTGCAAATTCACCCCTGGGATCTCCACTGTGTCTCTGCTTGACAGAGGCACAGCAAAGTAGCCTTAAAGGGTGCCTTCTGTGACCTACTTTACAGAGGCACAGTAGGCTACTCTGCTGGGGAGGCAGATGCCAAATACACTCTGCCTAGGCTTATGAATTCCCCAGGGCAGACAGCCTAGTATTCACTTCTGCACCTATGTTTATGTTTGGGATGCACAATATTTGTTGCTGCTACTGTTTGCAGGTCTTTATTGCCATAGCTTTCACAGTTTCTGTGAACAACGTGTGGTAACATGTTTGATCATGACAGGGTTCCGGTATATTAATATATGTGTCTGTTGTCATTTAACTGTGTGCACAGGGTGGATTACTGGATTGTGGGAGGTTCCTGGCTTAACACGTACAACTGCCAGATATGTGTGACTGACTGCTATACTCAGGCATGGCCTAAGTGTGTCAGCATGCCCAGTTCAGGCTTTCCATGGTTTGTTGCCTGACATGTGTCTCATTTATCCAAGTGTGTGAGCATGCCCAGTGTGACCTTTCCATATGTTGTGATCTGAAGTCCACTACATTTGTGGTTGTGTGAGAACATGACCAATATTGACATTAATACTGTGTGTGTTGGAAGTCATGTTGTGTTCTTACTGCCAGACTCCTTTGTGTCATAACTCAACAGGGATTATGCTGTGCTTGCAGGGTTTCCATGGGATAGTTTGCAAAGACTTGGCAACATTCTCTCATACTGGCTGAACACTGGAATACTGTCATGGTGTAGTGGTGCAGTACTTTCATTATGGTGCACAGTATCATGGGTTTGAGTCCCATCACTGCTGTAAATGCTCATACTGAGCAGACCAGACTAGTTAAGGGCCAGTTGGGCAACTATGAGCATGTTGCATTTTGTTCAGCTATGGTGTACTTAAACCAGGCTTGTCCAACATTGCTGTGTATTCACCAACTTGGGTGGACATTGGCAAACATTACTCCACAGTGACCACAGTTGTACTACTTGGTGTGTGTGATTCTGTTCTTAGGTTCATACTACGCTATCTGCCCTAGGGCATTTATAATTTTAGCCAGAGTGTGTTTGGCTTTCAACACACATTGTAAGTGGAGTTTGCCATTACATTTTTCATGGTTAGTATACTGTGCCTCTGGCTAACAGTGACATAGAAGTGATAAACAGGGTAAACCTACAATCTCCCATCCACTCATCAGGATTCCTCTTGAAGAGCGTCAATGAGGGGCTCTGGCTAACCTGGAGTGGGAGTTTACTCAAGAGTGGGGGGAACCTCTGGGTTATGGATCTGTCACTCCAGCATGTCCTATTTATTTCAGTCCTGAGGTTCAGGTCTCTTGAGCGCATAGCTTAATGGGATTCTGATTTTCCAAGGTCCGGCATGTCCATTGATTCCAGGTTGGACATGACTTTATACATCTGGCACAGATCGCCTCTGGGCAGGCAGTATGCCACTGAGTGGAGCTGCAGTTTCTTTAACCGGGCAGTGACTGGCATGTGTTTGAGCCCTTTGATCCTCCTGGTGAGGTACTTTTGTGGTCTTTCCAGCTGCTGCAGGTGTCTGAAAAGGTACATCCCACAAGGGGCATTGTATTCAATTATGGGCCTGATGAGGGATGAGTTAAGAGGCACAATGACCTCCACTGATGTAGATGTGATTACCTTTATGATTAGGTAGGCTATATGAAATGTTTCTCTGAACACTTTGGCCACATGGTTGTCGAATGTGAGATTGCTATTGACTTGGGTCCCCAGGTCCCTTATCACTTCTTCCATGCTTAATGGGTTACCACATATGTAGTAATTTGTGGGCACTTAGTTTTTGACAAAGGGGAGGACTATACACTGTTTTGTGTTTAGCTTGAGGACATGGCTCTGGCACCAGTTGTCTGTTTCTATGAGGCTCTTTTGTAGGATGCTTGTGTCAGCTGGAGGGTCAATTATGGTGCCCAGTTTGCAGTCATCTGCAGACTTGTTCACCAACTGTCCTTCTGTGTTGGCCTGTACCTCTGAGAAATATATACCAAACAAGGGAGGTCCCAGGACTGAGCCTTGTGGGATGCCATTTGTAGCTGGTTTGTGGTCTGACATGGCTCCAGCATTTCAGACCATGTGGGTTCTGTCCTTGAGCCAGTTTGCAACCCATCTAGTGACATAGGGGTTTCTATGGAAGCTGGTGATCTTATCTATGATGACCAAGTGGGGTACTGTATGGAAGGCTTTTGCAAGGTCCAGGTAGGCTGTGTGGACCACCATCCCCTCGTCAATGGCCTTGGTGACTGTTTCAAATGACTCAACCAGGTTTAAGAGGCAGGATCTGCCCTTAACAAAGCCAAAATGGGTAGGATTCAGTGTCTGTGTGCCCCCAATATGTTTATTTCTGAGGTCCATGATGATCCTTTCCATAGCTTTGCAGACCAACCTAGTCAGGCTTCTGGGGCAATTGTTTGCAGTATCTGTTGAGGCACCACCTTTGAGGAGAGGGTCCACTGTTGCTGTACACTGCTCTTTCGGTACATATCATGTGTTAAGGCTGACATTGAACAGTGGTTTTATGTGTGTGTTCAATTCTGCTTGGGGTTCATGTTGGACACAGCCCAGGACACCGTCTGGTCCCACTGATGCTGTGTGTTTTGCTTTGGAGAGGCTGGCTGTTACCTGCGCATCTGCAATGTCAGGGGGCCAGCACTCTGCTGGGATAGATATTTGCTCTTTTGGTGGGGAGGGGGAGAGAAGTTTGCACTGAACCTGTCAGCTTGGACGTTGGCAATGTCTGTGGGTTTGTTGTATTGTTTGTCATTTTGGACTAATTCTGAACATACCTGGGGATTCTCACACAGGCTCCTACAATAAGTAAAGAATGCCTTGTGATTATCCTTGGTGTCCTGTAAGATTTTTATCTCACAGATGGCTTTAGACAATTTTATGTGTGGACGTTATTTTTCAATAATACTGGTCAGAGATGGCTTCCCTTTTTTGTGATTTGGATCTATCATATAGTAGCTTCCTCCTTGTATTGTATGGTTAGTTTATGACTGGGATCCACCAAACAGGATGCCTGCCTTTGGAGGATTGTGTCTTGGTTTTATTTGGGATTGCATGATCCATGCATTCCTGACAGTGTTCATATAATGCATTTATAAAGGGTTATGAGGTCTGGGCCATACTTTCCACAGACACAGGGGCTGTGAAGGATTCCACCTCAGTTTTGAGGTGTGTGATATATGCTTTAGTGAACATTTTTCACTGTGGTTTTGTGGCCATGGGCTGGGGTGGGGATGTGAATATCCAGTGAGATTACTATCTGGTGTGATCGTACCAGTGAGGGATACACTTCTGGTCCTGGGCATAGAGTCCCCATGTTGGTGATGATCAGGTCCAGTATGTTTTCCCCTCTTGTGGGAGTGGTAGCAAGTTGTTCCATAGCATTTTGGTTTATAAATTCTGGGAACCTTTGGCCTAGGGTGTTGGAGCTAGGATAATGCTCCCAGTGTATGTTTGGGTAGTTGAAGCCACCCAATATAATGGTGTTTGGGGAGATCTTCATATTTTCATGTGTTCTCCAGTCGGCCAAGTGTGGTTCCTGGGTTTAGGAGGGTGGTCTGTAGCAGGCTATGAACTGGAAGGTGGTTTTACCCACTGTTGGTTACACATGGGTAGTCTCTGATGCTTCATGCTGTGCCACCAACCTGGGGGTGTGGGTATCTTTAACAAATATTGATACTCACCCTCCTTTTGTAGTTTGTTCCATGTTTTGCAGCTGTAAAGCATGGTATGAGGTGTACCTGTGAATGTTAGGGTGCTCTTGGGAGCCTTGAACCAGGTTTCTGTTACTGCACAGATATTAACATTCTCCATGCTGAGGAGTGTTTGGAGTGTGTGCATCTTGCCGTTTAGACTTCTGGCATTGAGTAGCATTACTTATACTTTCTTATCCCTTGTGATACCTATGGAGGTAGGTTTGTGTTTTGAGCCTTACCTAGAAAAGGCACTATGGGGGTGACAAGAGCCTTTGGCAATATCCAATAGGCCACAGGTGATAGGTGAAATCCATCCCTAGCAAAGCATCTTGTCTTGTCAAGCATCTCATCCCAGGCTGACAGGCATTGAATCCCCTTTCACTGACACCAATACTTAAGAAATTCTTGTAATTGATCATCTTGTCTTCATATTGTGGCCTCATGTTTGGTGAGGTTCATAGGTTCATAGGTTCATAGATTAGCACTAAGCTAACTGCCCTTGAGAGCCATTTTAAGCCTAGCCAATTATCCCTTGTGAGACTCAAACCCTGCACCTTGTGTTTGTAAGGCAAACACCTTAACCATTAGGCCACCCTCCCAACCTCCCAACAAAGTAGGATGCTACTGAAGGTCATCAAGTTTGCATATACAACATGTTGGTAAATGCTGTTTAGCACTACCTTACATTGCTTAACACATGGCAATCATGCCTCAGGTGGTGCTGCAGGGCTGCCTATGTCGAATGCACATACTGCACTCCCTATACATGTTTGGCAACAGGTAGTGTCAAGTTAGGCATTCCTTTTACTATATGTGCAAGTCAGAGAGCGGTATCATTTCCAGGGTTCCTACTGAGCCAGTGTATGTGCTATGCGTTGCCTCTTTGCCAAGGCCAAGGCATACTGGGAACGCCTCCATCTGCCTACTGGGGCAGGCTCAGGTTGTTTCTCCTCCAAGCCATGCTCTGCCTGTAATGGCCTTGGCAATGGTGGGGAGCTGTTTGGCCCAGGCCTATGCTGGTCCTGTTGCAGCTGTTTTTACAGGATCATATTATGTAGCATAGCACATACCATGACAATTTGGGTACATGCAGTTGGTGAGTATTGCAAGGCTCCACCAGATGTGTCCAGGCACCGGAACCATGACTTGAGCAACCCAAACACACACTCGATTACATTTCGTGTTTGTGCGTGTGCCTCATTATGATGTTCTTGTTCATGTGTGTGTGCATTTCTGATGGGTGTCATCAGCCACGGCTCCAGTGCATAGCCAGCATCCCCCACTAAGTGACTATGTGGGATGTCCCAATTGGCAAATGTCTGGTACAGCTGGTCAGATGCCAGATATGGGAATCATGGTAGCTTCCAGGGCAGCCAGTACACGCATTCATTATTATGCCCTGGGCATCACACATGACCTGGCAGTTGATGGAGGGGAAGCCCTTGTGATTAATGTAGGCCATACCCCGCTCACCGTCTGGTGCTTTGATGCATATATGCATGCAGTCTATTGCACCCACTACCTCAGGGTATTCTGCTATTTGCTGGAAGAGACGCATATTGCTGGTCAATACCTCACAGGAATTGGGGAAATATACATGATCACCGACATGTGCTGACATGGCATCTAGGAACTGGTGCAGTACCCTGGATGCTGATGCCTGTGATATCCCCATCATATCACCAGTTGGTCTCTGAAAGGTACCTGTTGCTAGTATTCTTAGACCAACACATACCTTGGTTTCCACTGGGATGGGTTCCCCTCTGTTGGTTCTGTGTGTGAGGCGTGGCCTGCACAACTCCACAATTTGCTGCAGGAGGTCTCTGTCCACTCTATAGCGCTCCACTATCTCCAGCTCATGTAACCCCTGGTAGGTGACCCTGGGCCTGTACACTCTTCTCCGTCTCCTCACTGTGGGTTGTCCGGCAGCATTTGCATTGTCACCACCCTCAGCATGTTGCATATGTCATCTTATAACAGCAATGGCAGCCCCTAGCATTTTTTGTCTGAGTGAAGCTTTTTCAGTTTTCACTTCTCGTAGCATACTCCAGTGTTTCAGTGTCTCTTGTGAGAAACAAACTGCACTGTTGTTTGCAGAGTTTTAAGTGCTGGGCTGGGCTAGGTTAGTGCTCTGCCTGTGTTATTGCCTGATTTGGATCGTTTTCACATGCTAGCTCTACTGGTATCACCTGGTAGCTTCCTGCTTTTTGTTGTGCTTCCTTTTTCCTTTCTGTTTCCTCAGGGGGAACGACGCGCACACAAGCACAAACACGCTCACAGCAGCTAACACGTGCACATACATGCTTAGACGGACTAAAACTTCATTATTCAGGTTAAAACGCGCGTACACCAGTGCAAATGCACTTGCAACTCTTTAAACAGCCTTATACATGCTTACTCTGGCTTAAACATGCGCACTCAAGCTTTCACGTGCGCACTCTGTCTTACTCGGGTTTACAGGTGCGCACACGCATGCATACCCGCTCAGCAAGAAACTTTGGTGTTATCCACAGTATACACCTTCCATTTCTTGGCTTTCCCTGGCCTACCTGTTTACACACCTCTTTCCATGATGTCTAACTGACACCTAACAGATGCCACTGTCCTGCAATGAGCTGCACTACTTTCATACATACCCCCCTTGTGATGTCATCTATCTCCTACTCTGTTCCTCCACATATCCTACTCCTACACTCCACTGACTGTGCTCATTTGCTATGTAAAAGTGTGATTCACTATCCTAACACTCATTTACATAGGATTGCCTACTAATGCTTGGTTACATTTCTTAGACTGGGCTTCTCCCCTTAGCAACCCCTATTCGGTGGCCATGTTGTCTTCAGCCTGCTATTCCCTTACATTGAAATTTGATAATTTTCATAAATTCCATGTTTGTGGTTTTTATCGCCTTATTTTATGATTTTTATAGCGCACCCCATTTGCGCGGCGCTGCGCTATGCTTAAACAGCGGAAATCGCCGAAAAAAAAAATTTATTTTGCATCAGGGAAACTTTCCAATGGCCGTATATTTGGCCATTGGCATGCTTCCTCAACCATATGCAACCTTTATTTGGAACTGACAAGGCTCCTTTGTGCGATTTGCAGAACGGTACTCAGTTGTCAACTGAGTACATTTCTGCAGCTAACACGTCTCCTACTCGGACAGGTTTCTGCTTCCTGGATCACAAATTTACCTCATTTGCATGCCTTTCGGCTGCAAGTGAGGTAGTTTGCATATTACAGCCCTCTCCATGTAGGAGACATGTTAGGAGCTCTCTTACACGCCCCTACAGGCTATTCTTGGATCGCTCGTCGGACATGATGGCTGCATGGAGTCTTACTCTACTCATAGACTCCATGCAAGCCATCGTGAATCTGGCCCAATATGATCTTATGATAGTTATTTAAATAACTCTTACTACATTTTACATTGCCTGAATACTGATTGTTGGTGTCTGTGGAATATTCCTTGTTTTGTTTGTTTAGTTTGTCGAGACGAGTTTGTGGTTTCCACCTATATAACTTAACCAAATCACTTGTCAATGCATGCAAAACAAATTCTGTCATACACTACAGATAATTCCACTCTGCAATCTTAAGTCCTTCAGCTCAAATATAAATAAAAATTTGCAATCTGGACAAAGTACTCATCCCATTGTACATGTAGTCAGTAGATTCAATGCATTTCCTCAAAACTAGATAGCATGAAACTAAGCTGCTGAGGTGTGACTGCACAAAAAAACATGCAGATCAAGAACATTAAACATCTATACACAAATATGCGAACCTGAAATGCTGTCATTTAAATACGGCACAACAATCAGAACCTAAAAAGCAATTTTTGTAATGTTGAAGTCTCCATCCATCCTTCCATTTGTACCTCTCTTATACAAGTATTTTTTTAAGATTTTTGTTAAATCATCACATTTTATGTCTTTACATGGGCAACACACTAATAGGGGAAACTGTTGCCACTGTTATTGTCATGCAGAATATATATATATATATATATATATATATATATATATATATATATATATATATATATATATATATGTGTGTTTTCTTTTTAAAAAAATTCATTCACTCCAATATTATGTGAGTTGTTAAATTTCTGCCTTCCTTTAAACCTCACCCCCCCCCCCATAATAATTTTACTGTTCCCATAAATCAGATTTATTTCTAGGACATCTGCTCCTTCCCTTTTCTAAGATCCAAACTGCAGTTTTTCATTTTTTATCTCCATTAAAGTATTCAGCACATCCTTAGTGTAGGGAATACATTTTGATTTTCATTTTCTAGTACTTTATTTGGCAGCCTGTAACATTAAACATAGCAAAGACCTTACTGTGCCTAGACCATCCAAATTTCCGCTCAAAAAAATACATTTCGTTAGGTACAAACATTTGTTCCTCCAACATTTCTGTCAGTGGATTTTGTAGGGAATATTTAAAATCTGCTAATTAATCACATTGCTAAGAAAATGTCTCCAGTTACCTCTTTCTCTTCCCATCACATCTTCTGCATTTGTTATCTACACAAGGAATTTTTTCCAGAATTTACTTGGGTACAAAAATGGTTACACAAATACTTCTCTGCAAAAAAATCTTAAACTTTATAGCCTTTGTTGCATACCTGAGATTTTTACAAATTTCTTCCCATTGTTCTTTTATGAATTGCCTTTCCATTGGGCTGGATTCCAAAAGCTATTTGTAGACAATGCAGCATGCTGAAGATAGTCTTCAGCGCACAAGATGCAGATGTGATTTCAGAAGACATGCTGAAAGCAGTCTGAGTACTTAGCTATTCAACATAGGATAATTGCAGATTCCATGCATGGCCATCTGATTCCACAACACATTGTACATGTCCAGTGCAATGTTAATGCGACAAACTGCAAAGCCATCTCTCTTTCCAAAATCCTCAGTGTATGCTATATAGCATCAGAAGGAATAGAAGTTACTACTATGGATTCCATTGTATTCCATAAGAATGTCACAAAAGAATAAAAGAAAAATGGAACCTGTAGTGAATGAACTGCATCAGGCTTCAATAATACAAGCCATAAACAAGTATGTGGCTGTGAACCCTAGAAAGAAGCCAGCTAGAGTGAGTGCAAGGCTACACCTTAACTAGTTGTCAGACCAACAAATAATTGACCATTGCTGCCTAGACAGGCAGCTGGTGTAGGGTGTCTGCAACATTTGTGCCCCACACATGTCTGTGCAGACTTTGAGAAGAAACTCCACCCCCCTTGAAACAAATATGTGTCTAGCCTGGGTGAACTTGCATTTGAGACATTACAAAGACACATGAACGATGCTGTGAAAGCATCACAGACAGATGCCAGTCATATCCTGACAAAATTTCTGCAGCAATGTGCAGCAAAAAGGGACCCACATAAGTGTAATGCATTCCTATCTGTCCACTATAAAAAGCTGCAAACAGGTAAACAACTCATGACGTGATGCAGAACAATTGTTAATATTACAAGCTGAATATATCACTGTAAAATATGGATAGAGTAATGTAATAAATGGAGTCAGCTATCTTTAGTAAAGCTGTCTGATTCCATGGTATCAGACTTGTTAACAAACACAGTCAGATGACATTATGAGTGTTCTACACAGTAATTATAATTGCCATGGAGTGAGAATGACATTACCAGAATGGAGCAACTGTTTGTATTACTTTAATGGTGTCAAGGGTACCCATGCTAATGGCTCACACTGCAGCTAGCCTGGCCCTACCACGTTTGGAAACACTTGGCCCAGGCTGATCCACAGGGGAGGCTGATGGGGTGACAGCAGCCTGTGTTGGTGTAGGAGCATGACTGTGAATTGACTGTCTGGTCGTGACTATCTGTTCCATAACAGATGGAACAGCAGTGAACATATGTGCATGTTAGAGCATATACATTGATGCCTGAAGAGCAAGCTTGGCTGTGCTGAGAGGGAGCCCTCCTCTCCCATGTGGCAATTGGCTAAGCATAGTAAGAGCACACGGAACCCTGCTTGTACTACAGCACTGCTGCAGTATTGTCTAGGACAGGGATTCTACTGACTGCCAGAAAACATGCTTTCTTTCTGTGCAGCTAGTGATGCCATTACCTCATCATGTCTGCACTCTGGTCCTTCATGCAGCACATCTATCTGGTGTGCTACATGATATGTGGCATGGGCAAGAGTATGCATGTCAGATCCATGACATTGCTGGGAATGTTCATTTGCCTGTAGAGTAGGCGAACACCCTCTGACCCATGCCCATGCACACCAGCTGCACACCTACAGCTACAGCAACAGACAGTATCAATATGTTGGTGGGAACTGTCAACATCAGCAGCAGTCTCAGCATGGGGCTATTGCTCACAGGCATCATCCTGTACACCATCTGATGTCCTCTCATTGTCAGAATGGCTGGACGAGGTTCCCTCCACATCTGAGACAACAGTCACATCCATGTGACTGAAACCATCCTGGCCAGAATGTTTCACCATGTCACTCTCCTGTGTGCCAGCAGCCATGCTACCATACTGAGATACATTAGATAGCACACGGGGAATAGTGGATGGGCTAATAGTGGGTACAGGCAGTCGATGTGCTAAAAGAAGAGCCATATGACAAAGATCAGGATAACATGCTAACATCACATGCGTATATCATTAAAGACATAGGACACATTGCTCTCACTGTAATGGTACAGAAAATACTGACTTACCATTAGGTCTTGTCTCTGTATGTGTCATGGAATCTACATAGCAGGGAGTTGAAAGTTAGGTTAGATATCCGTCATACATGACATATGTGATGAATGCTAACATGATACACATCTGACAAGTTCTTGTGGTAAAACGGTGCAGTAGAAGAGGGATGAACTTCAACTATTGTAGGGAAACAAAGTCAGCATTATTAATCCCATCATTACCAGCATGAACCATCTGAACTACGTTCATAGGTTCATAGGTTCATACTAGGCTATCTGCCCTAGGGCATTTATAAGCCTAGCCAGAGTGTGTTTGGCTTTCGCCACCCATTTTAAATTAATTTTGCTATGCCTTTTTTTGAGGATAGTATACTGTGCCTCTGTCTAACAGTGACACAGAAGTGATAGCCGGGGTAAACCTACGATCTCCCATCCACTCATCAAGATTCCTCTTGAAGAGAGTCAATGTGGGACTCTGCCTAACCTGGACTGGGATTTTATTCCAGAGTGAAGGGAGCCTCTGGGTTATAAATCTGTCCCTCCAGCATGTCCTATTTATTTCAGTGCTGAGGTTCAAGTCTCTTGAGCGCATAGCTCGATGGGATTTGGATTTTCTGAAGTGCAGCATGTCCATTAATTCCAGGTTGGACATGGCTTTATACGTCAGGCACAGATCGCCTCTGAGCAGGTGGTATGCCACTGAGTAGAGCTGGAGTTTCTTTAACCGGGCAGCATATGGCATCTGTTTGAGCCCTTTGATCCTCTTGGTGAGGTACTTTTGGGGTCTTTCCAGTTGCTGCAGGTGTCTGGTAAGGTACATCCCAAAAGGGGCATTGTACTCAATCATGGGCCTGATGAGGGATGAGTAAAGAAGTACAATGACCTCACATGATCTAGATGTGAATCCCTTCATGATTAGGTGGGCTATATAAAATGTTTTTCTAACCACTTTGTCCACGTGGTTGTCATTGCTATCAACTTGGGTCCCCAGGTCCCTAATGACTTCTTCTGTACTTAATGGATTACCACCTATGTGGTAATTTGTGGGCACTTTGTTTTTGCCAAAGGGGATGACTATACACTTTTTGGCGTTTAGCTTGAGGCCATGGCTCTGGCACCAGTTGTCTGTTTCTATGAGGCCCTTTTGGAGGATGCTTGTGTCAGCTGGAGAGTTGATTATGGTGCCCAGTTTGCAGTCATCTGCGAACTTGGTCAGCCACAGTCCTTCTGTGTTGGCCTGTACCACCGAGAAATATATACCGAACAAGAGAGGTCCCAGGACTGAGCCTTGTGGGACGCCACTTGTAACTGGTTTGGAGTCTGACATGGCTCCAGCAATTCTAACCATGTGGGTTCTGTCCTTGAGCCAGTTTGCAACCCATCTAGTGACATAGGGGTTTATATTTAAGCTGGTGAGCTTATCTATAATGCCCGAGTGGGGTATTGTATCGAAGGCTTTTGCGAGGTCCAGGTAGGCTGTGTGGACCACCTTCCCCTCGTCAATGGCCTTGGTGACTGTTTCAAAGAAATCAACCAGGTTTAGGATCTGCCCTTAACAAAGCCAAACTGGGTAGGATCCAGTGTCTGTAGGTCCCCAATATCTTTATTTATGAGGTCCATGATGATCCTTTCCATAGCTTTGCAGAGCAAGCTAGTCAGGCTTATGGGGCGATAGTTTCCAGGATCCGTTGAGGCACCACCTTTGTGGAGAGGGACTACTGTTGCTGTACGCCACTCTTTGGGTACATATCCTGTAGTAAGGCTGAGATTGAACAGTAGTTTTAGGTTTGGGTTTAGCTCTTCTTGGAGTTCATGTAGGATGCAGCCCGGGACACCGTCTGGTCCCATTGATGCTGTGTTTCTTGCTTTGGAGAGAGCATCTCTTACCTGAGCATCTGAGATGTCAGGGGGGCAGCACTCTGCTGGGATAGATATTAGCCCTTTTGGTGGGGAAGGGGGGGGTTGTGCTGAACCTGTCAGCTAGGATGTTGGCAATGTCTGTGGGTTCGGTGTATTTTTTGTCATTTTGGACTAATTTTGAGCATATCTGGGAATTCCCACCCAGGTTCCTAACATAACTAAAGAAAGCCTTGTGATTATTCTTAGTGTCCTGTGCAATTTTTCTCTCGAAGCTGGCCTTAGACGATTTTATGAGTGCCCGTAGTTTTTTGCTAATACTGATCAGAGATGCCTTCCCTTTTTGGGATTTTGCTCTGTCATGTAGTAGCTTCCTCCTTCTATTGTATAGTTTGTTTATGGCTGGGGTCCACCAGACAGGACGTCTGCCTTTGGAGGATTGGGTCTTGGTTTTATTTGGGATTGCATGATCCATGCATTCCTGAAGGTGTTCATAGAATGCGTTTATAAAGGATTTTGTGGTCTGGGCCGTATTATCCACAGGCCCGGGGGCTTTGAAGGATTCCACCTCAGTTTTGAGGAGTGTGAAATTTGCTTTAGAGAAGTTTTTCACTGTGGTTTTCTGGGCATGGTGTGGGGTCGGGATGTGAATATCCAGTGAGATTAGTTTATGGTCTGATTTTACCAGTGAGGGATACACTTCTGGTCTGGAGCATAGAGTCCCCATGTTGGTGATGATCAGGTCCAGTATGTTTTCCCCTCTTGTGGGAGTGGTAACAAGTTGTACTATAGCATTTGAGTTTATAAATTCTAGGAACCTTTGGGCTAGGGTGTTGGAGCAAGAGTAATGCTCCCAGTCTATGGTTGGGTAGTTAAAGTCACCCAATATAATGGTGTTTGGAGAGACCTTCATATTTTCCATTGTTCTCAGGAAGGCCGAGTGGGGTTCCTGGGTTTGGGAGGGTGGTCTGTAGCAGGCTATAAACTGGAAGGCAGTTTTAGCCACTGTTAGTTGCACATGGCTAGTCTCTGATGCTTCGTGCTGTGCCACCAACCTGGAGGTGTGGGTATCTTTGACGAATATTGATACTCCCCCTCCTTTTGTGGTTCGGTCCAAGTTTTGGGGCCGAAAAGCATGGTATGAGGTATAACCTGGTAGTGCTGGGGTAATCTTGAGAGCCTTGAACCAGGTTTCTGTTACTGCACAGATATCGATGTTCTCCATGCTAAGGAGAGTTTCGAGTGCGTGCATCTTGAGGTTTAGACTTCTGGTGTTGAGTAGCATTACTTTTAGTTTCTTATCCCTTGTGATACCTATGGAGGTGGGTTTGTCTTTTGAGCCTTGCCTAAAAAAGGCACTATGGGGGTAGCAAGAGCCTTTGCCAATATCCAAAAGCCCAGGGGTGACAGGTGCAAGCCATCCCTAGAGAAGCATCGTGGCTTGTCGAGCATGTCATCCCAGGCTGACAGGCATTGGATCCCCTTTGAATGACACCAATACTTAAGCCAATTGTTGAAATTGATAATCTTGTCTTCATACTGTGGCATCATTCTTGGTGAGGGTAAGATGCTACTCAAGGTCAGGGTCATACCGGCCTGGGCTACATGCTCAGAGAGCTCCTCTATGTCTCTTTTCATGTAGTCCAGGGAGGCACGTCTGAGGTCATTCACACCAGCATGGACAATGACTGAGTCATATTTGTACTTGCCTTGGAGTGACCTGAGTGCTTGTGTTATGTGGCGGATCGTAGCACCCGATAGGCAGCTCACCGTGACCTTCTCCTTGTTCAGCCAGGTGAGCGGGACGTCAGTGTGCCTGATGATAGAGTCACCTATTACAAGTGTATCAGGTGTGTTGTTTAGCCTTAAGGGCTGTGACTGTTCGGCACACTGGCTTTGTGAGCTATGTGTTGCATGTGTTTTGTTTTGGGGTAGCGGTTGCTTGGGTGTCTGCTTTGGAGGTCTCTGCTGATTAGGCAGATTTTTATTTAGAGCCTCCAAGTATGTTTTTGTGTGTTTATTTGTTTTGTTTGCTGTCGTGGTAGGTCTATGTGAGACTGGAATTGTAGTGAGTGTGGTTTCCTTCTCCTCCTGACTGGTTATGCCAGTACTGAGTTGAGAGAGCTTAGCCTCCAGTTTGGCTATATGGTTGCATCTCTCACATGTGTTGGAATTTGTTGGGAGGAGGAGTGGGTTGTCTGTGTACATTAGGCAGTTGTAACATTGCCTCAAGATTCCCAGGTTCACCAGCTGGACCGGAGAGGAGATTGACAACTGACCTTTGGACATGCTAGAATAGTATTGGGAATTCCTTTATAATTGAAAAAAAGGGCCAATGAGGAAAAAGTTACTCAAGGGGAGTTTGTGAGGGTGTAGTGCTTTTAATTTTTTAGTGCTGACTTATATAATTGCTTTAGTGAGCAAGTGCTAGGCTTTAGCGTAGGAATAGAGTGTTTATTATGAGAACTAGACCAGTTTCAAGGCTCAAACACAAATAAGCGGCGCTGCTCGATGCCGCGCTATGCACAAAATCATGCAAAGCCGCGCTTTGGTTTTATCATTCATTATCACATTCTCTTCAACAACCACATCATCCTTATCTTTTGAGGGCATTAGATGGTTACCTTACTGCTGAACTACAGATCAGCAGGATACGGTTATGTATGCATTTGATTTGTGATGTATACTTTGCCAAGGAATATCTGTAAATGTAGTCCTCCCACATACCTTACTGTGTACCTGATGTACAGCACCTTTTATGTCTCTGTTAGCAGAAGCTATGTGATACATAATACTGTCCCACTATCACAGAATATCTTCTCATGCAAGATGGATTACCTAGACAGGTATGTGTCAGGGTTAGAGTGTGGACATTGATTACAGTTCCAGGTTTGACTCTCATGTTTTTCAGTCTGTGTTCAATTGTGTTCAAAGATGTAAATGCCTGTGAGTGTAACTTGCAAAATGTATATGGTGATTCTTTGATGTTCCCCAAATATTTTTTTTTTAGAAACTGATCTGAGCAATATATATCCCTGTTATTTATGGAGTATATCATTCATAGCTGATCTTTTCCATTTGTAGGCAACAAGGACAGAACCCAAAATCATGCACTGTGCATTGAGTGGGTTCACAGCCTTGAGGAGCAGTGGAGGGAGAGAGGTGTGTTGCTTCATTTTTCTGTTTTGTTAGATGACATTTATCTGATCCTTGTTACAAGCCCATATTTTTATATTACCATGTGCATTGCTTAGAATGCCAGAATACCCATCATGCATCAGTAAGGTAAGTGCAATAACCACACTATACCTATGCTTACAAGACTGAAATACAAATATGTTTAAATATCATTTAGCGGTACTTTTCTGTTATCGGGGCAACAGTTCTAATGAGCTCGCAATGATCGCGATTCAGATGTTTATATAACAGTCGTAATGATTAATACATTAATACAGCTTAGTTACAAGTTTTCTAGACTTTATCAATATATTTACTGCCATGCACAGTATCAGTATATGCAGTCAGTATATACAGTCAGCAAATGAAATACGCTGTTAACCTCCATATTATAGAAGGCAGTTTACACAGCAACAGCACTAAAAGAGGAAACATACAGGCAGATGAAAAGAGTTTCATGATTCAAGGTGGGAAGTAAGACTTCTTTTATAAACCGATCATTACCTGCAACCACTTCCTTTTATTGACAGCCGACTTAACTAGAAACCCAAGGAGACCACAAGGGACACCAGACAAACTTCATCCTTTTACCGAGAAGTCTTACTTCCTGGAGTTCTACACTTACATATCACTATGTCTTGGTATCCATAAGCAATCTGTCCTGTATGCTGGATCCCGCTTGAAAGACAGCAAAATACAGCAATCAGATAAAAGAGCATTAGCCAGTTCACCCAGTCTGACAATTTAGCAAGCAGGCGTATAATATTTACTTTCTGTGCTTAGTATCTTGTGCTTTTTTTTTGTCATGTAGACAAGTTAACATTTGTCGTACATGTAAGCCACAGGAGAACAAGTTGTTCTATTTGTCAAATGCAGATAATGCATCTGCATATATGTTTAACTTTTAACTTTCCCGTTTGTGTATTTCATGTATATCAGTTCACATTCCAGTATCTTTGTAAGGAGCTCGCAATGATCTGCAGTACTTGGCTTAAACAAGTGCGACTTCATAGTACAGACACAGACACAGAAGAGAAATTAGCGACACCGAAAGCAAAGGTAAAATTACCGCTGAAGTAAACTAAAAGCCACACACATCATTAATAAACAGCAGCACTTAATACAAGTACATCACTTTTAAACATATTTATATCATCAAACAAATCACATTTTCAGACGCAATAGTGTGGTAACATTCCAACCGCTCAGTAAATGTGTTGCCCCGATAATGGACAAGTACCCATTTAGCAGCAAGACATGCTTTCGGAAGATAGTTTTTGAAATGTAGCCCACAACCTAAATTACAGCTTGGTTTGTGGATTTGTCATACATATTTTGAGGTAGATGTTTTACATACAATTCTGTAGTGCCTTGACTGCTGCTTATAATGCATGTGTTTCCTTCTGATCGATCTGTTGTGTATAACCTGCATGTTCACATACTGAATGGGTATCTGCTGTGTTAGTGTTTGCACTGCTGTTTGCAGACTGTGTGGCATTCCCTTCAGTTTAACATTGGTATTGCATCTGCCTACCACACCATGTGTGTTTTGGTTACAACATACTTGTATCCCATGTTTGTGAATACTTGTGCAGATCGGCATTTCTTTATAGTACGTCATAATCAGCAAACATTATCAGAATGTTTGCATTTTTCAGGCTACTGATTGCTAATATATGTAGGTGTTTTATGCATACAGTTCTAGACATAAAATACTATTTGTGAAACATATACTAGATTCTCATGTGTCACAGGCTGTGATTGTGTTTATGATGGAGCATTATAAGTATTTGTTACTGCTGTATTCCTTATATCGATGTGGGGTCAGCAAATTACCATACTGCCTTGCTCAGATGTTTGTCATATGGCTTGCATAGTTTCCACAATATTGTCATCTCACTTTGTCTTCATTTTAAAAGTGTCACTTGTTGACTGTTCATATACTTAATAAGTTCAGAATTGAATACTAGCCTACCGGCTCTAAAAGGCTTTTTTTAAGCCTAGCCAATAGCCCAAGATCAGAATCAAATCCCGTACCTTGTGTCAATGAGGCAAAGACCTTAACCATTATGCCAAACCTGCAACTCATTACATGCAACGACTGCAATTTACATTCATATACAGACATAACAGCTCAAGGAACAAATGTGAGAGAAAGAGAATGGAAATAATGACAAACTGTCAGACACTCAGCTGGACAGTTTACTGAGGCAGACAACATTATTAAAAAGTGCAGGTTCCAATAATAATGGTATCTTGATGTTTACAAGCTTTTATTTTATCAAATTTCAGTTATGGTAATGTAGCATGAGGCAGTTTTGGGCATGCTTCCATTCAAATACCAGGATATGTTACATTTGCTTGCTTTGCTTGTGCTTTCCATGCTTAATCTTCTTCTTCTTTTGGCTGCTCCCGTTAGGGGTCACCACAGCAGATCACCTGTTTCCATTTCCTCCTGTCCTCTGCATCTTGCTCTGTCACACCAACCACCTGCATGTCCTCTCTCACCACATCCATAAACCTTATCTTAGGCCTTCCTCTTTTCCTGTTACCTGGCAGCTTCATCCTTAGCATCTTTTTCCTAATATACTCAGCATCCCTCCTCAGCACATGTCCAAACCAACATAATCTTGCCTCTCTGGCTTTGTCTCCAAACCTTCCAACCTGGGCTGACCCTCTAATATTCTTATTCCTAATCCTGTCCATCCTTGTCACATCCAGTGCAAATCTTAACATCTTCAACTCTGCCACATCAAGCTCTGACTCCTGCCTTTTTGTCAATGCCACTGTCTCCAACCCGTATAACATAGCTGGTCTCACTACCCTCTTGTAGACCTTCCCTTTCACTCTTACTGGTACTCGTCTGTCACAAATCACTCCTGACACTCTTCTCCACCCACTCCATCCTGCCTGTACTCTCTTCTTCACCTCTCTTCCACACTCACCATTACTCTGAACTGTTGATCCCAAGTACTTAAAGTCATTCACCTTCACCACCTTACTCCCTGCATCCTCACCACTCCTCTATCGTCCCTCTCATTCATGCACATATATTCTGTCTTAGTCCTGCTGACCTTCATTCCTCTTCTCTCTAGAGCATATCTCCACCTCTCCAGGGTCTCCTCCACCTGTTCCCTACTCTCACTACAGATCACAATGTCATCTGCAAACATCATAGTCAATGGGGACTCCTGTCTGATCTTGTCTGTCAACCTGTCCATCACCATTACAAATAAGAAAGGGCTCAGAGCTGATCCTTGATGTAAAATCACCTCCACCTTAAAGGCATCCGTCACTCCCACCGCAGACCTCACCGCTGTCACACTACCCTTGTACATATCCTGTACCACTCTTACATACTTCTCTGACACTCCCGACTTCCTCCTACAATACCACATCTCCTCTAGGCACCCTGTCATATGCTTTCTCTAAATCCACAAAGACACAATGCAACTCCTGACCTTCTCTGTACTTCTCCATGAGCACTCTCAGAGAAAACAATAATCAGCTGTTTAGGTCATGATATGATTTCTACTGGTAATTTGGATTATGCATACCATTGTACTGCCTTGATTGAACTTCTCACATTATGTGATGTATACAGAGTCCCTGACATATTTTGTTATTAGACATGTCCATAAGTAAGTATAGGTAAAGTGACATAGGGAAGGCTTTTTGTGCATGAGAAGCCATTTGCTAGCAGAAAATCTGTTGATTATAATTGTGTGACTTGCTAAATTTTGTACCATTTCAAACTGAATTGTGTTTTAAATATAATCTTTGATGTATGCTAGTACACCTTCAGTCTCATATTTGTATTTGCAGAACTCATATATGAACAGGGTGTTAATTAACGTATATTAGAATGCAGATCTGCACATCATTTTCATTTTAAGGTCAGCTATGATCGTCATGGGAATGTAAAGCATGATAGACGTTTGCTTTTCAATGTTAAAATTGCTTGGATTGTGAGATTCACCCAACATCCTGGTAGAGCACGATTCCTATATCTGACACATTAGCTCACACTACCACCTCTTCCTACATGGTAGGATCCCAATGGTCATCTTGTTGATAAGTGGAAAAATATTTTTTATATTCTAAGTAGTTATTCATGGTAAAATGTATTGCTGAATTCCAAACCAACTTTTCTTTATTCTGACTCCATCTTTCTCTCTCTCTCTCTCTCTCTCTGTCTCTCTTTGTTTTTTTGGTCTTGTTTTTCAGATGATGTTGGCTGTCCTGTTGAACCATTACTCATGACACCACTGAGAAATCCAAGTGGACTGCCGAAGAGACATACATCATATCCCTGTCTGAGATCTGTATTGTCATTGAGACATTTCTGCTGCCTGGATGAGTCTGGGAGTGCCATTCATATGACCCAGCTGCTGGGTGCAGGATGTTTACTGCATGTTTTATTCTGTATAATATGATCATGCACTGGTCTGGTGGTGCACTGACTAATGCTGTCACTGCGCCTCCCAGTTTCTGCCCTACTACAACTAATGATGACCAGCTGGCAGGAGTTGCAAGAGACCCAATATGCCAGGCTCATGCATTACACATGGCAGCACAGGTAAATATGCAGTATATATTCCAGAACTATGGACCATGACATTCAGGTTACTATTTTTTACCTTGTAAAAAAAAAAACATAGAGTATAATTGATGCATGCAGTGATATTGGTGGGCTATGCCATGTGGTGCATGGTCTGCTGTCACTGTTCATCTGACATTCTATCTCATCTTAAAATATTTTTTTTCATAACAGTTTATCATTATTTGTAGAAATAATGTCTGAGTGCTCACTGACTTCTCTTCAGTGATATCATAAGCCATGCATATATGGAGTAATCACCTTTATAACTGCTTTGTAGAATACATTCTGCTGAAGTGTTGTACATAATTATGCATGTGTTGAATGTCATCATTTGGTATATTTAGTAAAACTGTTATTTCAGTATATGAGCAGTTTATGCACTGCATTTGAATGAAAAGTGCCCTGTTGTTTTGCCTATTATGCAATTTCTTCTCAGATTAATATATTTTGTCTGATGATATATTGCACATCAGATTACTTTATGTTGACTTACAGAATAATTATTACTGAAGTCTGGGATAAAAAAAATATATCATCAGTGCAGTGGTGGGGGTGAAGTAGCAAAAGTGTTTGTTTAAATGACAATATACTAATTCCTGTGTTTCCATGAAAAGTCATGTGCTAATACTTTTCAGGTGTAGGTAATTGCCACCTGAAGGAATATTAATGCATAAAGCACTGGTGTTAATGACTGCAATGTTATATTATGCCATAAAGATTTCTTTGCACAGTTCCATGAAGATTTAAGCAGTACTATTACAAGGATGCAATGCATATAGTTGTAAAGTGACCCACTACCCCCCCCCCCATTTTCCATTTATTTTTTCATATGTTCTTTCCTTCTAGTTAAACCATTCAATAGTCTTTATGAAGGTGAAATAGTGAGTAACAGAATTGTCAAAGTTAATTCACTGTACGTCAAGATCAAATGATTCATACACATCTCCTAATGATAGGTTAGATGACAGTAGAGGTGATTTTGAAGAGGGCCTGTGATGAGCGGTCAATGGTGAGTTGGTTTGCAATTGTGATTGATGCTCATGATGCTGCAGACACTGATCTGAAAGTGCTTTGTGAACATGATCAGGAACTCAAATTAGAATTTCTGCTAGGTGCAGATGAATGCAGATGTGCGGCCTGCATGAAATCTGTTCTGATTGCCTGACTAGTTACTTTATTTTCCTGAAGAGCACTTTTAATGTCATGTGATATGCCTCAATGTATTTGGAGACTACACTGTTCTATTCCTCTTCCAAGATTGACTCCTTCTAGTGCATGAATGCAGGCAGCCATGGATGCTTGGTGTGCCACCATACTATGCATAGTGTGATCATGGCATTATCTATACTCTCTGCCATTTCAGTGTAGTGTAGACAATCTTCATTCATACCTTAAGGGGGTTATAATCATTTCCTGCTGACTCTCTGTGGCAGTTCACTTGGCATTAATAATGTCAAGACTCATTTACTGCTGGGCAGACAATGCCATTCCTATTGCCTGGGATAGCTGAAACAAATGTCTACACCTGACCTCCCTTTGTAAATGTGTCATTGTGGACATTTTTGCCTCTGAATCTCTGCCATTTTCCTCAAAATGTTTTCTGGGTTTGGAGATATTGGTGTAGAGGTATATTGTTGTTCCTCCAGTACAAGCCTGACTACAATGTTAGCATGTTCTTGACTTTGTTAACCACTATCACTTCCTACAGAATTACTAACATGTTCTGGTGTGAGACATCCTGCTACGTACAAATAACTATGTTTTTGTCATTTTCACCAACAGCTGTTCTGCTGTTGATAGTCTTCAAATTCTTTGGTAAAGTGGTACTGCTTTTTTCTGATGCTGATATGCCTCTCAAATGTCCAGTTTTTCACACATCCAGATTTTTGCCTTATAATTTTGCTCTTTTCCTCATAACATTTGTGATTTTCTGGCAAATCACTGAAGATGGAAGTCACTATATAATGACAGACATTTGAGTTTCAAACTTCATATCCTTCAAAAAAATAAATGCTAGTGCAAAATCTTTTGTATGCTATTAACTTGCAACGTTAATAAGAACAATATTTAAAACCTGTCCCTGTTTTCGGGCCTTTGTCTCCCCATTATTTTTGGCTTTGTCCAGATTTCTTGGGCTAAAATGTTAAGAGGTATGGATGCTGACTCTATAAAAAAATGATTTGACAACATGATTCATAATGAAGTAGCACACACTACTGTATGCTTATTAAGGGGATAAGGGCCACACTTACCATGCACACTACCTTCACTGTCATTCTGTGTGGATCTAGAAAGTTCACCTAGTAATAGTCATTTTCATGTGTTTAATATAATTATTCATTGTCAGCATTCAGTTGTCTATATGAATATATGGTACTGTTTTTAAATCAATCTTCATGAGCAGATAACTCTTGCTGCTGTAGACGTTGCTAATAGCCAAAAAGCTGGTGCTGCTCCACCACTCATTATTCTGGTGCCATCAGTACCTATGTCATACTCATCCACATGGATGGAGTGAAGGGATTTCTCACCTGGTGTTAACTGGATAATTGTTGGAGCCGCCCCCAAGTACTGCTGTGGGCAATTGCATTCTGCCTTGCCTTGCTTTTAGCTCATCCTCTCACATCATTTGCCCTCTTTTCATATTGTGTTAGTTTGCAGTTTCTGCCACCCACTGCATTAATGTTGAGGGCAACTTGATTCCAGGATTTATTCCTCTTTGCATGTTTGTCCTCCCCCTACCTTTACCAAACAGATATTTCCTATATATTCTAATTGCTGCCAAGAGGATGCAATTTTCCTTATGGCTGAATTTATCCCTTCCCTGCTTTGATCTCTTGTTTTTCATCATTACTTCATATTAAAAACAAAAACAAAAAGAAAAAAGGTCACAGTCATAGACAACAAACTGCTGGAGTGTTGTAAGCAAACATCATTCAAACTGCACAACAGTGACCATGTGTTCTTGCCACCACGCCCCCCAAAAAGGTTAGGTGACACAAACCTCATACACATACAGTCCAGCCAAGTAAAGTTGTGCTATAGCATTAGTTTAAGAACATTTTCACAAATAAAGTAAACACTTTTAACAGATTCATCCTTCTCCAACTCCTACCATCATCTTGTATTCACAACATTTTTTCATTCATCACTGACAGTCAGAAATCCTCAGTAAAGACACATCATGTTGAGCCAAGAACACATCCTCACCACCGCAGTACTTCACAACTTAATGACTGCATTTCTACCATGGATGCACAATCACCAAGTTACAGGAAAGTAAGGATTTTCCTCAGTGATCAGAAATCATTTCCAATGCTGTTGTACTGAATTTCCACTTCCAAATTACCACTTTACACAATTCATTAACAGCTGTTATAACATGCACTTGATATCAAGAAAAGAAACATTTACTTAATTTAGCTCAAAGCTTTTACATATTTGCAAGTGTTTCTTATTAAATTACAATCCACAGGATTTAATAAACTCTGTGTAGGAATAGCGTGTCCGCAGCTCCCTCTCAGCAGTGCCCCTTGCATATTAATGAAGACATGCTACTGAGGCACAGCAATGTACACAGTTACTGAACCAGTGTTGGGGTGTATTAAAGTGCTTGCAGATGTGTAACACACCCCCTGCACTCTCAAAGTACAATACAGCACTAAAACAATGAAGAAAGTGTCCTCGGACACTTAATTAAGAATGTCAAGTGTAATGTCATGTAGGGTGTGTGTTACAGTGTCCGCAACACACCTCCTGCAGTGTGAAATGCTGTATAGCACTAAAAAAGATGAATAAAGTGTCCGCGGACATTTAATTAAGAATCTCAAGTCTAATGTCATGTAGGGGGTGTGTTACAGTATCTGTAACACACCCCCTGCATTGTGAAAGTGTCATACAGCACTAAAAAGATGAAGAAAGTGTCCAAGGACACTTCATTAAGAATGTCAAGTGTTATGTCATGTAGGGGGTGTGTTACAGTATCCATAACATTGTGAAAGTGCCGTGCGGTACTAAAACAATAAAGAAGGTGTCCTCCAACACTTATTTAGTAATTTGAAGTGTACTGTTTAATTTGTAATTAATGGTTACAATTTTTTACTTCTTTTTCTATAAAGTTTAAGCATAGCTGAGTGGGTTAGCATGGTGCGGCGCTTTGCTCAGCAGTGCTTAAACATATCGAGAAGCTATATAGAAATGTATAGCTAAAGTCTTCACAGCCAAGTTAGCTGAGTGGTTAGAGGCATGGCTTTGTGTGCAGGAGGTGCACAATTTGAATGCCAAAACAGGCGATTCAGCTTTTACATTGGAAATAATTTCTAATTATATGACTATTTTTTTTGCCTTAGTTATTGATATTTGTTAACCAGGTTACTGCAGCTGTTCTAGAATTCCAGTGTCAGTGGATATATGAGATGAAAAGCCCCAGTTAAACACATGTCCAGTCACACACCAAGGTACATTAATTAAAGTAAAATACAAACATATAACAATAAAGTATCAATAAGAGTAATTAATGTCAATATATATATATATATGTTGTCATGTAGAACACTTGATTGCCATTAGCTAAACTGTGCTAAGCAGTGCTGAGGCAAGCTAAGTAATGTTTAAACATGACCTGTCTGAGCAATACTTAGCAACACTTAGCTCTGCTTAGCCAGTTTGAGCATTGCTAAGCAGTCCCATTCTAAGCATTCCTCAGCTCAGCTAAGCAGATTTGCACACTGCTAAGCACTGCTAAGCATTTTACACTTTAAGCAGTCCTCAACTAAACTTAGCGGGTTTGCGCACTGCTGAGCTGTGCTTAGCATTTTTAAAAATGGTCCAATGACGCAAATGGTGGGAAAAAGGCCTTATTTGTCACAGTTTGCCCCATACCATTCCAGATCAACAGCTTAACAGGTACTGTATGTACATGCTACAGTAGCTATAGGCCTCAGGTAGATGTAAAGTGAGTGAGGACCTGTAGAGTATTGAGCAGTACTGTTGTGAAAAATATAACCTATACAGTTGGTAATGGGCTGCTTTTCTCTCCCCCCACCCCTTATCTGCATCACTAATTATTATTCATATACTATGGATATGTTCTTCTTAAAACCTAATGTTGGGACTTGTATTACTGTTCATATATTTCAATGGTTGCATACTAACATACCTTGCTCAAATCCCACTGTTGGTGGTCTGTTGCTGTAACTGTTGCTGGCATGCTGTTACAATAATGACTGTTATTCCATTTCTGCATGTGTTCTGTTTCCTATGCATTTTTTTCAGTTCTATTGTTCTGGGACAATTGGAACACCATGCATGCTGTTATAACTAATGTTGAAATGTTTCGTTCATGACTAACCAATACACTTTGACAAACCTCAACACCATAGCACGTTTGGGTAGGTAGATCCCAGCATATCTGCCTGCCCCTCCTCATCTGGCCATGGCACTAGGTCCCAGCCTGTCTGGGACACAACCCAGAGCAGCCACCTCTGCTGGTCCCGCACCACCCTTGGGTAGAACCACTTCAGGGGATGGGGCCCATCACCCCAGCTGTGGGCATGGAGGGGACCCTATCACCTGACATCAGTTCTGAGGTATGGTGCGCAGGATTATCCAGCAGGATTTGAATGACCACCTGTGCCAAATCAAGGACAGATTGGTGCACCTCAAGGGGCAGGCTGGCCCCATCATCCAGCCCCCAGCACAGCCACCTTCAGGGCTATGAAGGGGCAGTGGTGATTGCCCATGGATGGGGACCTCAGTCGTGCTGTTTCCATCTGGGAGCACGTGGTCCTCTGATTCCCAACCACCCTCCCCAGCCAAGGTGTTAACCCCCCTCATTTGTCATACACTGCTCATCTGTTCTGTTGTCTTGTCTGTCTGCAAAAGCAACCTCTCCTGCCCAACTTATCTCCCCAAATGTACTTATTACCCTTCCCCAACATCCCACTCTCACCTTAGAAAAAGGGGCATCTGTCCCCCAAAAAATTCTCGTCCCATACATAGCTCTCCATTTCACTTCCACATACACTAACTTTGATTGATTTCCCCATGAATTACTCAACATATTTACGTTGCCCATACCCCTCCCTGTGGGGTGTGAAGCTCTAAATTCTGAATTGTCCACATCATGCACAGCTGCTGCTGCACAAGAAATGGAGAGCTATGATCCTTTCCTCCACCTGTCCTGCACATTCCCAACTGCCTTTCATAATGTTTTTCCCCTTGCTTGGTCCCATTTCACCACTTTCCTATCACCCCCTTTTTTTTTTGAAATAGTGCAGATTTAAGCAGGAGTAAGCACTGCTGAGCAAAGCAAAGGGAACTTAAGCATCTCTCTTGGCATCATTTAGCATCAAAACCACTTAAAACTGCTTTAATCACTCCATCTCATTCAGCCACTGTTCTTCCCATCAACCTGCCCTGGGAAGTCTTGAACCCAGGACCCTGTACACTAGAGTCAGAGCAGTGCACCACTACACCAAATCAGCTGTGGGGAATTGCTACTGCTTTTGTAAATATATCATGCAGTGCAGTCATGTAACATTAGGGAAAAAAGGCAACACTAACAACTCTCAAAACCAGGACCTTGCGCACTAGAGTCAGAGCAACACACCACTAAGCCAAACCAGCTTTGGGGAGTTAGTACTGCTTTTGCAAATATATCATGCAGTGCAGTCATATAACATTAGGAGAAAAAGACAAAGCTGCCAAGTATTGGACCCAGGTCCTTCTGAACTACAGTTAGAGTAACACACCCCTACATCAAATCAGCTGTGGGGAATTGTTGATGCTTTTGTAAATATATCATGCACTACAGTGATGTAACATTAAGGGAAAAAACACCACTGCCAAATATTGAACCCAGTACCATCTGAACAACATACCAGTAAGCCAACTGACCTCTGGATTATAACAAACATATCCTGATTGGCAGTCACACACTACTCCTAGATATATAGTGGCCCAAATCACAGTGTACTTGGGGCTCTTACACGGACACAGAACCAGTAAACAGACAAATAAATGCTACTGAATGTATGGGATGCCTACAATATCAGGTAGAGCTGACAGCTGCACAGACTGTTGCTGAATATCCACATTTGTGCCCCATATTTATGACAGGGTCATCATAAAATCTACTCTGTGTGCTAACTTACTGGCAAGGCAGTGCAGATTGGGGTTACAAAATCATGACAGACAGCTAAGTGTCACACGTCGTACCCATCAGAACACACATGTCCATGCTAATCCTGTGTTACACAGCATATGCACGCACAGATGTCTTACAAATACACCTGCTATAATAATGACTCAGTAGCTCTATCTGTTACATTTCTAGCCTCAGTCACATCTAGACACCAACAGTCCTGACCCGCAGCCCAGTCTGTGGCAAGACAACTACATCCATGTCAATACAAAATAGGAATAATTGAGCCCTGCAATGTCCAGCAAAACTGGTTGTTCCTATCACAGTCACTGCCACCCACAGTAGCACATTAAAGGCTTGCAGGGTGGGACGCATTTCATAATTATGAATATGTGTACTAAATTTTGCCTAACAGTCTCTGGATGGTGCTAATACATAACATGCACCACAGGCACATGCCTCACCTGGACTGTTGTAGGTAACCTCAACCAGGCCATGCTGTGATACAACAGCTGACACTGCACCCTCACTGACAGTAACAGCTTGCTCTCCCCTAATGTCTTCACAATCCCTAGTCTGACTCCTGGCAAGAATGCAGCAATTGTGGCCTGCTACACATGCAGCAGTATGTTCAGCTACCTACTACAGACCTAACATTGCTCCCAAACACCTAGAGAGCAGGGCATCCACACAACAGCCAAGCATAAAGGGTTGGGAGGATGTTGAGGTTTTAAGGGACATGTGTCAGAGTCTCCCCCTACAACTATACACAGTGATAGACCATCATCAACTGCAGCAGCATGCATAGTTAGATAGAAAAGGATATATGACACTCACATCTGCCTGTCTCCTTACTCACCCCAACACACATTTGCACAGTACACTGCTACAGAATCTGAAAGTCTGTTAACAATGGCCAGACATAGCATGCAAAACTGTGTACATAACACATCAATCCAAACAGTGGACATTATTTCTCCTATCCTCTGTGATGCTGTAGCTCCCACACCTCGATAATGTCCTCACAGGCCAGGAAAAGGGGCAAGGCCCACATGAAGGCCTTAACTATAGCACTGTGTTGCCATGCCACAATTAGCAAGTGGGAACCACAGATTGGTGCACAGGCCATCACCTGTTAATGACCATTACCTACAAAAAGCAAGCTACTGCCTATGGTAAACAGGTCTGGCACTTTCTTCATGAAGACAGACTGTGATTCTTTACAACACCACAAGTGGATTTCTTCTCACAAGAGTACAACAATATACCAGGTATATCATACAATTAAGCATGTAATGGAATGCAGATGGGGGATGCAGTTATGGAAAATAGGAATTTAAACAGTAGGTCTCAATAACACTTCCTGGACTGATGTGCTGCTGTTAGTCTGCTGTCCAGCACCTACAGCCATCCCTGATGGCTCTGTCTGCAGTGACATAGATCACAGCTCTGCCCCCTGAGTCACCCTAGCAATGGTCAGCTCACATATGACTACTACTGGATTATCTGTTGTACAATACTGATTGTGACACTGCCAGCCCAGCTATCTGAAATTTTGTAAATAATTATATGCAATATGTGAATATTAATATGATTCATATGCTTGTCTTACAAAAGTAAGAGAACTATATGTTATGTGAGTATTAAACTACTGGTTCAGAAGTATGTGTTGAAATGTATGTTATGTACTAAGCTCATACCTCTCAACTATCCAGATTTTTGCAGAATGTCCACATTTTTGCCTCATATTTTAGTCATTTTCTCATACATTTCTGTTTTTTTATGGCAAATCACTGGGAAATAATTAAAGATTGAAGTCATAAAATAATAGCACACATTTGAATGTCAGATGTCATATTCTTCAGAAAATTCATGTGAATGCAAAACCTGTTATTCTATCAACTTTCTAAGTTTGTAAGAGCAATATTTAAAAAGTGTCACTATTTTTGGGCCTTTGTACCCCTTTTATTTGTGTCTTTGTCCAGATGTCTTGGTCTAAGAGGTTGAGAGGTATGACTGAGCTTCAAGAATGTAACCACAGTGTACCATACTGGACAAGAACAGAAATGTATATAAACTATTACCTGTGCAAATGTATGTGTTAATACTAGAAGCTGGAAGCCTTGAACATACAGAGATAACTTGCAAAACTTCTAGAAAATAAGCTGAACTTGTTTTACGAATGTGCTCTCTCAGTTTCAGTGCAGCAAGCAGACATAAATGTCTATGGCTAGAGGTTTTTGTATTGTCTTGAAACATAAATAATTACTAGGATGAAAATGTAAAAGTGTTTAACTGTGTTATGAATTCCAGTTCTAGACAAACATCTGAGACAGAAATGTTAAAATGCATGTTAGTTGCTGTTAGCCTGGGAACTGAAGTCAGGTGACAAAGAGTGATGCAATCTGAGCTAACACAGCAGTAATGTTGATTATTAATTTCAGACCTGTCTCAGAGAAAGACCTTTGCATTTTGTATTTGTCTTTGTATCTGACAACATCCACTCATCTGCACTTGCCTTTCTAATAGTAAGGAACTAGAGAAAAGTAATTTCATTTATATATATATGGGAATATATTAGAGATTACTTTAAATGTTTTCTGTATTTATTTGAGACTATTCTGCAATGTGTCTTAAATATTTTCTGTGATTCTGAACTCTGTAGTTACTGTATTGATTGAGTATTGTGTTGTTCCTTTATTAATTATTATTAAATATTGTTCAACCTTGTAATTGTGGCTGGTCTGTTTAGAGATAAGTAAGCTGTTAGAATACTTGCATATGTATTTGGAGACACTGTATAGCCCACTCCAGTGACCTTGGTCTTGGTCACACTTACCATTTGGATAACAGGCACATCACACAGTAGGATTCACCACCCTTTGGTAAGGGCCTTAGAGTAGCTCATAAAGAGCTAGATTGTGGCAGTCATAACTTCATTTTAGTCTGGGCAGAAGGGAGTATAGCTATTAAACATGTGCCAGCCTTTTCCAGTAGTGTTTGTGTGTTTGATTTATAAATCAAATCTCAAAATGTGTGTGTGCTACTTGGGCAGGGACACAAAGCACTGGTTGGACACAGAGGGTGATGGAGGTTTTGGCTTGACCACTCTGCCGAGATGTAAACCGTATAGCTGTGCCAGTGGGGAGTCTTATTGGGGATCTGGAGAGAGAGGGAGAAACCAGCTCCAGACTGACTGTGATCTCTGTGTGCTCTGAAGGGTAATTGTACTTTACTGTGTGTGTGCTTGCCATCCTCCCATTGTGTATATCCCTCACTGATGCTAGTGGTGAGGATTGAGGCTCCTTGATTACTGGGCCAGTGGAGGGGTGTCACACTGACATTACGTACTGGTGGATACAGCTGGCATATCACGTCATGTGCTGTCATTGAGCCCCTCTCAGTCTGCGAATGTCATACAGGATTATTTCATAGATTGTCCAGGTCTCCCTGACCATTTCTGATGTACTCTGGTTAGGTCACTGTGTACTCCACACTGGTATCTGATTGCCTGAAACCTTTGGCTAGCATACATGGTGAGCCCCTGCAGCAGGACAGCAGGTTATAGGTACTAGTGGGGGTATACTGGGTCTGGCTCACCAGCAGGGTGTACATATTGAGCATACAATGTAAGGGAATGGATACAGTACCAGATATTCATGTATCATTAGTGTGTTGCAGGGGTCTGGCATCTTGCAGACACATTTCCCAAACTCTGTGGACAACCATCATGTATTGTCCAACTGGTGCCCAGAAATACACATTTGTCTGCCAAGGGTGTCTACATCTATTAGGCACATGTACACATTCAGCAAACATCCAGGTACTACAGATGTCAGACACCTCTGAGGAGGTCACCCTACACCAGATATGCACTATAGTGTACCACAGATGTTTCTGGAATGTCCACATGTACCTATAGTAGCATTCACTTAGTTGTCGGATGTAGGCTGGGTGACATGGTACTGTAATGTTGTCCAAAGGGGACACCCAACAGTTAAAGGCAGTGATGTGCGTGAACACTTAACAACACAGTCTGTCACAGCACTCAGGCCATTTCTGGTATTCCTGGTACCATATGAGGTTACTAGGCTATGGGTCCTGAGCAGCCATATGCCTATGTTGCATGGTATCCCATGTGTATGCAAGGCAGCAGCTGATGTCCCTCTCCAATAGAGACACAGGTGGTATCCCAAGGGTGTAGGGTGTGTGCGTGTGTGTGTGTGTGTGTGTGTGTGTGTGTGTGTGTGTGTGTGTGTGTGTGTGTGTGTGTGTGTGTATGTGTTAACACAGTGGAGCATGACTTACACTCATGCAGCAATCCCAGCAATGTGGAGTCTGTAATTGCCGTGCATGCCACAGTGAGGTCACTCTTGAGGAGTATGTATGAAACTAGGTAGAGGGTTGGACTTATAGCCTATAGGTGCATGGTAGATCTTTGATGGCCTAGTATTCCTTGGTGGGGAACATCTGTGATGTCCCCAGCTGCTACATGTGCTGTGTGATGTGAATGATAAACAGAGAATTATGCACATTAATGGTCCTAATTGGGGGGGCATGAAACATCAGGATCAGGGGGGCAACACATTCTGTAGTGCCAGTATGTTGCCGATGCCCACACAGATACTGTGCTGATAGATGTCGGGGGTATGATGTGGGTTTTAGTGGTGGATAGTGCTGGCAAAAGTGGATGTGCAGGGTCTGTACATAATGGTGGCCAATGTATGTGGTCCTGTGATGTGTTCCCATGTTCATGTCTTTCAGGTGGGATGTACAGAAGATGGAACCCACCATTCTCAGAAACTGAGACAGCTGCAATCATTGATGCCCTGAGACTCCATCACTGAGTAATGTTAGGAAGGAGCCACCAAAACTTGCAACAATGCACTGCCCTGTGGGCAGGACTGGTAGCAACAGTCAATAATGTGGGCCACCGGGACAGGAGCTGGGAACAGGTCTGACACCATGCCACAGACCTCATACACAATGCACGGCAAAGGGCTGCAGCTGTGGCTAGAGACCGTGCTGGCACAGGTAGAGGGCCTGCTACTCAAGCACCACTCTCAGCCACAGAGGAGTTCCTGGCAAATCTTGGTTCAGCCACACCTCCCAGGAAACCATGACTACATATGTCGTGGAGGTGGGTGGCACAGATTCCATAGCCGAGGAGCGTCCAGGTAAGGCCCCAGTGGGCATCATGTTTTTTGTGGGTGGGGTTTCATAATGCACACATGTGCACACATATTATGAATGCCAGCAATTTGGGTAGTATCACAGCTTGTAGTGTACATGTTCATAAATGCACATATTATTCTGTACCAATGCCACATGAGTGTGTGCTGACAATACCTCTCCCCCACAACTCCAAAGGTCCCTCTCGTGTGGCTAGGCAACATCAACCTGAAGCCAGTGAGTGTGGAACTGTCATGTTGTGCCTCACCTATACTCTAGGCATATTAAGTACAGCCAGTTTTTCATGCACACAACTGTTAAGCTTAGCCATATTGCAATATGTGCATGTTTACTTGTGATGGGGTTCACTGCAGTGCATCACATTGGTCATCACAGGAGAATATTTGCAGGAGCTGTAACATATTGGCACATAGATTTGTATAGGTGTAGCCACTGTGCTATACAGGGGTTCACTAGTATTGTGTACATGGGTACAGGGTACACTGTGTGTTAGGTGAAGGTCCATCACATACTCCCACTTCTCATGTATCTTACAGGTGTATAGTAGTAGCAACATTAACTGGATGTAGGTGCACTGCATGTTGTTGATGGGCTGTCGGGAGTGTGTCTGTTGTGGTCTGATTGTGTGTTGCGCATGGCATCAGTCAGAAGGTATAGTCTGTATAATGCCTTTGTGGCACCTCACCTGTATGTGTGTGTGTGTGTGTGTGTGTGTGTGTGTGTGTGTGTGTATGTGTGTGTGTGGCAGCAAACATTATAGAGCAGGAAGTAATTCACTTATGTTGTCTTCTCCTCACAGGTGAACATGATGATTGGGGTCTCTCCCCCTCACAACCTGATGTCACTGTCTCATGGAATCTGATGATCATGGTGGCCACAGGGAGTCACAGGTGGGGTTGTTGGGGGCTGAATCTGTACCATTGGTTGACATCCCACTTCCATCCCCAATGTCCACACACATGGTCAGTATGCTCACACATACCCAGTCCTCAGCAGCCACAGATATTGGATAGTCGGAGAGTGGTGGCATTGAACATGGTAGTGTGGTGACTATGACATCGGTGACTGTAGACACTAGCCATAGCCAGAGAGCTGGCAAGGTCCCACACAAGCAGATTAACAGGGGTGCTTGAAGGAGGACTGCTGCCCATCCAGCCCCTGTCAGAGGTGTCACAGCATGTGTCACCCGATGCATGTTTCAGTCCATCATGGAGGCACAGACACGTTGTGAATGGTACACCAGATGGACGCTCAGTGTTATGGATGCAATATTTCCTGGCATGCATAACACTCTCCACAGCATTGGTGATGCCGTACGTCATTTTGCTGATATCGTGGATAGATGGTGCGGTGAGACATTGTCAGTCCTTAACCGTGCAATGTCTGTGGTTGAAGATGCGGTGGGAGTAGGGCATCAGACGCATACCTGTAGGTCAGCAACAACATCAGCTGAGTGCCCACGTGGCCATGCACATTCACACTCCCATAGTGGCAGTACCATCAGCACTACCGAAGGGAGGGTGCTGTCCATACCACAATGTTTCAGGCCGGGAGCATGTTGTCCTGGCTGGCCTTGTGAGGTACACGGACCCAGCAGACAGCGTCCACCTTCAGGAAGTAGTAACGCATCTGGCCTTGGGCATGGTGGTGCCAGTGACACTCCTTGCAGAACCAGTTCCCATGTTCATGGCCAGTGATGGTGAACTGTACATCCTGCCATGTGCAGTACACGACTGTCCAACATACCCTCATGTAGGGCTAGCACATGGCTTGACTGTGTGCATACACACACTCACACATCAGTGTCACATGCAGGTCACCACCAGACAGACACAGCTCCTCCCCATAGCTCAGCTGAACATGAAAACCACCCTCCAGAGACACACACATGATGTCAACTGTATGACACACCCTAGGCTTTTGGTAACCCCACACTGCATCCTGTGCATGTGATGATAACAGTGCCACATCCCTGTTATCCATACCATTGATGCAGGGACATGCTAATATGTGTCTGATGCACAAGGTGAATATAGTACAGGTAATGGCAGTGTGTAGTGTACTACTGTTATGCAATGTAAGGTGCTGTCTGCTGGCAATTGTCATGGGTACACATCAAAGTATATATACCTTTGTGCCATGATGGTTTATTGCTGTTAGTACTGCTGACTGACTGTTGTCTCACAGACCTTATTGTGTTTCTGTTCCAGGTGTTTTTGTGTGTATGCCATGGGGAACTACTGCCATTATTGAAGGTGAGTATGGCAGAGTGGAAACACAGAGACCTTTTCATTGCCAAGGTATAGCTGTATATGTGCATGCTAACTTAGGTGCGTATGCTTGCAACAATATGTGAGGAACACTGGGGGCAAACAGCATAACCTTGCATGCATACCCTTTGATACAGCCAGCTTGCCTTCATACAAGTCACCTGGGTGTACCGTAGGATCACAGGTTCCTAGGTATAGAGGAGGTTACTAGAGTACTGGCCCTCGGTCCCTTACAAGCCTAGCCATTATTTTATCCCCAACAGAATTATCAATCAGCACATGTTGCCCCTGGCATTGCTGGACACAGGTTGAACCCCTGGGACAGATTTTTTTCCCATCCACTCAACCTTGATGCAGTTGATGAAGGTATGCATGGTACTGTGTTTGACATGTTTGGGGAGTGCAGTCCTGACACAGTGCAGCCTCTGGGAGACAAACATGATGCTCCAGCATGTTTTTTCTGCTATCTCATATTTGATTCAGGCCTGTTGTGCCGGTAATGCGCATAGAGTTATACTCTCTTATATGTGGCAGCTGTTGAAGGGCTGAGCACAACATTGCCATCTAGACATGCCACAGACACCTGTGGACAACCTGAAAGATAAATAGTGGGGCAGTACTGATTACAGGCTGTCTGTGTGGAATAGGTGTTGAGGGCCAGGGATGACCGTTGTGGGTATTAACATAGCCTTTACAGTTTCTGCAGATGTCTGCATAGGTGCATAGCAGACCTGTCATGCTGCTAATGTATTGTTGTAGTGACTGTGGACTATTCAGAGGTAATGTCCACCTTTTGTCTGGATGCAGTCCCTTTATTGGTGTGGTGAATCACATACAAGCCTTTTCTGACCACTGCCACTACTTGTTGCCTGAAAGCAACATTGTTGGCATCCTGAGTATCCAGGACTGTCATCACAGTCTGTGTGTTTATGGGGTTGGTGCTGCTGTAGGAAATAGTGGGGCCATGTCTTTGCCATATGGTATGCTGAAACTGTTGTCTGTATTCCACTTGAGGCCAGGACCTTGGCACCATTCCATACCTACTGTATGACCCATTGCAGTATGTTAACAGCAGTTTGTGGCACAATGGTAGACTGTACACTACTTACAGGTGACATAGCCTTAGGCAGTACTTGCATATGTGGGTGGTGGCAGCTAGCATTCATGCCTATATACATATGGGTCACTGGGGGCAGCAGGTAGTCACAGGGCCTTCACTTGTGTACATTTTCCACACACATAGGTGACACAGATTATGGTTGCCACATTATCAAATCTGTACTGTGGGACACATTGTGTAGTAACATAACAGTTGGCAGGACATACCATACCCATGGCAAGTGCAACACACAGGATTTCCTTTGGCTTACTACTATGACACCTTCTTTGTGTGACATTACCTTAGCTTAAGCTATTTGACATAACATTAAGGTGCTTTTGATGTGCAATAACTGCTTTATGCAATTAGTAGACATCTTTATGAAATGTTTGTTGTCCTACACTCTGGGGACCTCTGTATTGTTTGAGTTGTTGTCACAGGTCACACCTTGCCAAACATGGACTGCAACCTGCAGGGTGGTACAGATGGTGGCCATGCCTCTCACCTCTACATATTTCTGCAGAATGTCCTGATGTTTGTCACATTTTTTTTTCTGTTTGTTTTAACATTGTGGTTTTCTGGCAAATTGGTGGAAAATCATGAAAGACTAACATTACAGATTAATGACCGATATTGCCATGTCACAACACATACCCTTAGGAAAATGCATTCAAATGTACAACCTGCTCTGGTATCTACTTTCCATGAGTGTCACAGCAATATGTGAAGGTTGTGCTCAGTGTTTGGCCTTTGCCCCATTTTTCTGTATGGCTTTAAACAGATGTCTTTCTGTGAGGGGTTGACCTGCCCTTATTGACTGTAGAACCTCCACCTGCCTAGTTTTACATACGATACTGCTGTAAACATAACACAAGCACCACAGAGCTATTATAGTGTTGCAGTGTCTGCCACTACTATTCAGGTGGGTGACAATTGCAGGGGAGTTAGGATTGCCAATAGGGGGTTAACAGGCCCTTAACATGGTACAGCCATCTCAAACACACACATGCACTGTTGCATGGGGACATGCATTGAAACACACATGCACACAAAGTTGACACTTTTCCGATTAGAACACCTATTTTGTTAATTACAACACAGACCGGCATGACTATTGCACACGTTACAGTGCTTTTGTGTTAGAAAATGTGTAACTGTGCTTCTAAGATGGATGACATCTGTAGAGGCCCTGACTAGGTTGACAATGGGGGAGTTAACAAAGTGGAACAGGCACACAAAATGGTATAACCATTGTATACCAACAGGCAAAACAGCCACAGGGGATATGCATACAGAAACACATACACTCATACAGTTGGCAATAGTCAGATTAGAACACCTATCTATATACTTGCATGTACTATAGTGCTACATACATATTGCATGCACCACATAGATTATATGCTGAGGACGTAACTTACAACCTTTTATACAAATTAATCTTGGGAATATCTTCATGAATGGTGGGATAAACCACCCAAAATAGGGACTGTTCTCACATATTGCTCTTACAAACCTAGACAAATGATTGGGTAACAGGTTTTGCATCAGCATGACATTTCAGATGTGCATGACATTTGAAGCTGACATCTGTCACTATTTGTGATAGCAGCTCTCACATATTTGTTAATGATTTGTCATAAACCCCCATTGTTATGAGACATGGACTACATATATGTTGCAAACATCTGGATATTCTGCATACATCTGTACAGATGACAGGTATGGCATGTAGAGTTTAACATGGTGCATCTAAGGTGGATGACATCCACAGGCTCTTTAAAGTAATGCCATGGGGATGGGGGCAACAGGCCTGAAAATGGTATAACCAACACACACAGGGGAAATGCTTCACACACAAACATATACAGTAGTATAGTTGGCTGTACTGAGATTCAGTCCCCTACCTATGGTACTATAGTGCTGCCTACTTGTCGCATACGCCATGGAGCTTATATTCCTGGAAGGTGTCCAACAGTGGATCTAAGCTAGATGACATGAATAGTCCCTGTAAAGTAATGCAATGGGGGGTCACCAGGGTGGAACAGGCTTCAAAATGGTATAACACACACACACACACACACACACACACACACACACACACACACACACACACACACACACAGTAGTGCCACAGAGCTTATATGGCTGAAGGTTGTCCAAAGGTGCTTCTAAGGTGAATGACATCAGCAGGCCTTGTAAAGTAGGGCAATGGTAGGTTTACTGGGTGGAAAGGGCCACAAAATGCTTTAACCTAGGAATACACACAGTTGCCAGTGACAAGATTATAGCCTCTGCCTATCTTGTTGCATGTACTATTGTGTTACACACTTATCACATGCTTCATGGAGCTTATATAGCTAAGCATGTCCAAAGGTGCTTTTAATGTGAATGACATTAGCAGGCCTTGTAAAGTAGGGCAATGGTCGGTTTACTGTGTGGAAAGGACCTCAAAATGCTTTAACCTAGAAACACACACACACACACACACACACACACACACACACACACACACACACACACACACACACACACACACACATACACACACACGCACCTATCAGTGCTGAGATTAGACCCCCTACCTGTCTATTTGCATGTACTACAGTGCTACATACTTATCGCATGTGCCACAGAGCTTATAGAGCTGAAGAGTGTCCAAAGGCGCTTCTGAAGTGAATGACATCAGCAGGCCTTGTAAAGTAGGGCAATGTGGGGGTTTAAGCATTCTTAACCCTGGAAGAAGCTGACATTTGTGCAGTCACAGAAACCTGGTTCAAAACTGCAGAGAACACCACAGCCATACCAGGATACTCATGCTATCATTCATTCAGACCCCAAACTGTGAGCAGCAAAACAAAAAAAAGGTGGAGTTGCAATATATATAAAAAACATACACACCTCCAGGCTGGTCAAACAGTATGATGCACAGGAAATACTCCAGGTGCAGTAAACAATTGACAAAACCCCTATTAAGATCATAGCTAGCTCCAACTCTGACTCCACCTATATGGATCTCTTTCAATCTATCAAGATTCAACCCTTTACCCTGATCCTGGGACAGTTTAACTATCCAACCATAGATTGGTGGTAATACTCTTGTCAAAACACAAATGCCCAGAGATTCCTTGAACTGAATGCCTTAAACACATTGGACCAATTGCTTGACACCCCCACAAGAGGTGCAAATATCTTGGACTTGGTATTAACTAACAAGAGTAACCACTGCAGCATCCCTACAGTGTCATCATCCCTGGTAAGATCCAACCACAAAGCAGTCATTTTCAAAGTCACTGTCTCCCCTGACCAACCCCCTAGCTAGGGTCAAACAAAAAACTTCTCCAAAGCTGATTACAACCTCCTGAGGGAAGGTATAAACAGCTTCACAGCACCTTCCCCCTCCATAGGAACTGGCACATATGTCCAAACCTACAACTAGGTACTATATGAGCATGTAGATAGCTGCATGGAATCAGGAATGCCAGCCAGGACAAAATCATCCTCTTCAAGGAAGAGTAAACCTGTCTGGTGTACATCTACAATAAATAAACTCTATATTGACAGACCAAACTTGTTGTCCAGGACCAAGAGGGAGCAGATGTCTAATTGGAAGCATTCTCTCCTTGGCCTGAACAAGCAAATAATAGCACCAATGAAATCCTCCACAGCAAACTTTGAGTCCAAACTGCCACATCTGCTAAAGACAAGCATAAGGCTTTCTTCACATATGTCCACAATCTCAAGGGAAGCAGCCAGATCTGCTCAGAACTGGTGGCCAAGGACACCACATACACAAACCCTGTAGATATAGCCAACCTGGTGGCAGACAGGTTCAGTGAAGACTTAACTCCTTTTCCCCCACCAGTAAAACAGAACATCCCCAGTACCTGCCCCCCTCCCCTTATCTCTAGGGAGCAAGGCATCACTGCCCTCTCAATGGCAAAAAATACAGCCTCCATGGGACCCGATAACATCCCAGACTGCATCCTACATGAATTCAGGCAGGAACTTGCAAGCACCATTAGGCACCATATTCAACCAAAACCTGAGTACCGGTTTCATCCCAACCAAGTAGAGGACTGCTACTGTCATCCCTTTGTACAAAGGTTGGGCATCCACCAATCTAGGAAATTATAGATCCATCAGTCTGACTAGCCTGATCTGCAAGGCCATGAAGTGGATTATCATAGACCTCATTAAAAAGGATGTGGGCAACCTCACAACAACTGATCCCACACAGTTTTGTTTTGTCAAGGGGTGGTCATGGCTGTTAAATTTGGTCAACTTCTGTGAGACAGTCACCAAGGCCATAGAGGAGGGGAAGATGGTGCACTCCACCTACCTTGACCTGGGCAAGGCCTTTGATACTATTCCTCATTCAGGTAGAATAGATAAACTCTGTGAACTAAGCATCAATCCATATGTTACCAGATGGGTAGCTGACTCAGTAGGGCAATGGGGGTTTAAGCATTCTTAACCCTGGAAGAGGCTCAGCACTATTACCAGAACGGTAGCAAACTGGCTCACAGATAGACCCCACCTAGTCAAAATAGGGGAAGTCACCTCAAGTAGTAGATCTGTAACAAGTGGTGTGCCACGGATCATTCTTGGAGCCTCTGCCATTTGGGATATAGTTCTCAGAAGTGCAGGCCAAATCTAGTGGGCTATGGCTGACCCAGTGTGCAGATGATTGCAACCTGGGTGCTGTCATCAGTTCCCCTAGTGATGTGGATATCCTCCAAGACAGTCTCACACAACATATGACTGGTGCCAGAAACATGGCTTCAAAATGAATGCCAAAACATGCATCATCCTCCCTTTTGGGAAGAGTAATGTCCCCACAAATTATCACATTGATAATAAGGCACTAAGCATGCAATCAGTTGTGAAGGACTTAGGCATCCAGGTTGATACCAGGCTGACTTGACCACTATATTGCCTCCATTGTATGGACAGCTTTCTACATGGCCCACCTCATTTGTAAGGGTACCTCATCCAGGGACAAGGTGGTCATAACATCCCTTTATCCCTCACTTATAACACCCATTATTGAGTACAATGCCCTTTTTGGCATGTACCTCACAAAGCACATGCAGCATCTGGGGAGACCACAGAGCTTCCTCACCCAGAGAACCCAGGGGTTGAAACAGCCACCCTACACACATAGGCTAAAAGCCCTGTCCCTCTACTCAGTCTCCTACAGACTCCTCAGAGGTGACCTCTATCTGGCATACAAAGCAATGTCAGACCCTACCCTGATGGGATTGTTGCATATCTGCAAGTCAAGCTCCACTTGAGTAACCCACACGTGTGACCTCAACCTGGTGTGTGACATCAATAGGAGTTGCTCGCTGGACAGATTTGTGTCCCAGAGACACCCCTCTTTTGTGGAATAGACTCCCTCTCCATGTAAAGCAGGGTACCTCATTAAACCTTTTTAAGCCCAACCTGGATAACTGGATGGGGAACAGAAAATACACCCCTGGGATTCCACTTGTGTCCCTTCTGGACAGTGGCATAGTGTGCTGACTTGTTGGAACATGGGCTAAATTCTTGGCTAGGCTTCTAAGGGCCTCAGGGACAATAGTCTAGTAATGTCCTATGATCCTATGATCCTACAGGGTGGAACATGCCTCAAAATGTATTACCATTACACTCAGGAAATATACACAGCCACAAGGGAATATATTTATACACACACACACACACACACACACACACACACACACGTGCACACATGCACACACACACACACAGACACACACACACACACACACACACACACACACACACACACACACACACACACACACACACACACACACACTCACACACTTTGCCATTGCTCATATTAGCACCCCTACCTATCTAGTTGTATGTACTATAAGACTATGTACTTATCGTATGCACCACAGAGATTATACACCTTGGGGATTGGCCAACAGTGCTTCTAATGTGGATGACATCAGCAGGCCCTGTAAAGTAAGGCAATGGTGGGTTTACAGGGTGAACAGGCCTCAAAATGTATTACCATTACACACACACATAAGCAAAAAATACACACAGTAACATGGGGATATAGTTACATATATACACACACACACACACACACACACACACACACACACACACACACACACACACACACACATACACACACAAAGTGGCCGATGTGGGATCACAACTACTAACTCCTATTGCACAATGGGGTTCACCATGGTATTTGCACATGTCACTGGTTACACTTGGTGTACTTCTGGCTGCAGCACTACATCACTCTATGGCTTCCAGGGTGTCTTTTTGTCTGTCTCTGTCTCAGTCTCTCTCCATCTCTCTTTCTCTGTCTCTGTCTCTCTCTCTTCTCCTGTCTCCACATTTACATTAATGTTATTTGTATATGTTACCTATATATTGTATGTATATCAGATGCAACAGATCCGATATATCCTATATGTACCACACACAGATAGATGGGGGTAATCATGACCAATGGGTGGTGGGGTGAGTCAGTTTGGGTGTGCATATCTGTCCATCTGCACAAGGATATATGGATATCCTGGTTCTATAGTTGGATGTCTGTTCAGACATGGGTTGAGAAAAGCTAAGTGTAGGATCATGCCCAGTATGAGCATCAGTAGCAACACTGGGACTCTAGGCCAGACCAAACTGTACTCCAGTCCATGTTTTGTGTACCAGAGCCAATTGGCTGATGCAGCTGTGTAAATAGTCCATCACCTGACTGATGTACTGTCTGAGGGATCTCCTGGCTGTGTGTTATCCTTCTTAGCTGAGTAATTTCTAGGGTGGGTACAGAGCTTAGTGTACTGAGAAAAGTTTTGCATAATATGTGTGACACATTTTACACTGCACTGGGATTTCCCCATATGTCAGTGGCAGATCAGTGTAATAATGTGAGGACCCACTGATAAACATGTGTGTGCTGACTCCATACACTGCAGGAACCCATACTAGTGTACATATTGTTATACTGTGCACATTGTACATTTGTCTGGTCAGTGATTCCTCCTTCCCCTTATATGTGGGCCTTTGCACTACTCTGCTCCAGTTGCAGGCTTTATCCACAGTTGCTGTTCTTATGTAGCTGTAGTCAGGGTGTGAGTGGGGTAGATGTTGTAATACCACACACCAGGTTACAGGGTTCAGACCTCCGACTGCAGCTGTTCAACAGGTTTCCTAGCAGTGTGCCCCATACATCTGCCCTGGTCCTCAGACAGTGTGTGTTGCACTGTTATTATAAGGCTACATGTTGGCCATTGCTCTCTACCTGTTACAGCCAAACATCTGGGCAGGGCCATATATAACAGTCAGACACTCAGGCCCAAACATGGGTACAGGATCTTAATATTGCTCTTCCACACTTAGACAGTTGGTAGACTGTGTTCGTATTAGCTTGCATTTTTATATGGCTATGCAATCTGCATCTCAGCTGTGGGTCATTAATGTTTTCACTTCAACCTTTATTGGTTTGCCAATAGTTTTCCAGACAAATGCAGTGTTACGACAAACAGGACAGATATATGAGGCATTTGTGAGGACATTCTGTAAAAGGCTATCATTTGTGGGGTATGGATGGTGCCCACTGACTTGTCCGTACTGACAGAGTTACATGGCAGCCTTTATATCCTGGCACAACATTGAATTGTCCCAACCTGATGTTCTAGTAGGCACCTTCTACATTATCAGGGATGTGTACTGTCCAAATGTGTGGGCCCCTGTCCCTTCATTGTCCACCTTGCTTGCAGTAACAAATAGTGACATCTGGTGAGTCTTAGAACTCCTACCATAGGTGTAGCTGACATGCAAAGTAGCGGGCATGGCCATTCTCAAACCATGGATGCTGTCAACCAGGGTAATGCACTTAGACCTCTAAGCCACAACAGCCACCTCCTTCTTGATATTATTACCACACACATACATAGCACCTTGAGTCCTGCATATTGTGGAAATGGAAAATGTTAGCAAGTTGATTGGGACAGCCCTGGAAATGTGTGGTCTGCTGCTATTAGCTTACAAACATGGATGCTATTGAAGTTGTATGGGAACACTGGTGTGTCAGGGGTAGTGTCCCATACCTCTCAACTGTACAAATTTCCCCAGAATGTCCAGATGTTTGTCTCCTATTTTGGGTCCATTTATAATACAAGTGTGGTTTTCTGGGACATTACTGGCATATCAATAAAAAATTAAGTCAAAAACTAATTACAGACATTTGTGTTTCAGACTTCATACCCTTCCAAATTTTTTGCTTGTGCAAATGCTGTTATTCTATCCATTTTCTAAGTTTGTAGAAACACTACACCTGTCCCTGTGTTTGAGGCTTTGCCCCACATTTCTTGTTGCCTTTGTCCAGATATTTTGCTCTAAGAGGTTGGGAAGTATGTAGGGGACTCCAACATTGACATGCATGCATTTGTCCTATGATCCCGCTATTTGTAGGTCCCTCACATAGTGCAGTGGGATTGTGTGGCTTAGGGCCTACTGCATAATCTGAGGCAGACAGTATTCAGCAGAGGTTTCTGTTGTACCACATATCAGTCAGTTGCATGCTGCTATCCCAGTATCTCACTCCATTCCCTTGCATACATGCAGCAATACCATAGATATGCTAACACAGTCTACTACTCCATTCATTTGTACCTTGTGCCTGCAGCAGTTCTGAGGACATTACTTCAGGGCTGACTCTGTCAGATGCACCCAGTACACAGCCAATACATGGTAAGGCACAGGTAATGTGATGTGTGTGGCATCCTTTTTACTGTGTGTGTGAGTCAGAGTAAGGTGTCAGTCTCTGGGTCCCTAGGGTGTCAGTGTATGTGCTATGCATTGCCTCTTTGCCAAGGCCAGGGCATACTGGGCATACCTACATCTGCCTACAGGGAACAGGCTCAGGGGGTTCCTCCTCCAAGTCCCCCTGTGCCTATGAGGACCTAGACAATGGTAGGGGACTGTGTGTCCCTTCCCTGTGATGTTCCTGTTACAGCTGTTTCCACAGGATCATATTTTGTAGCATGGCAGATACTATGAACATGTGTGCACATGTGGCTGGAGAGTAAGGCAGGGCTCCACCAGATATGTCAAGGAAGTGGAACCGTGACTTGAGCAGCCCAAACACATGCTCTGTGATGTTCCTAGTTTGTGTGTGTGTGCCTCATTATGGCATTCTTCAGTGGGTGTGTGTGCATTTCTGATGGGTGTCATCATCCACAGTTCCAGTGCATATCCAGCATCATTCACTAGATGGCTGTACTGGATGTACCCCCTGGCAAATGCCTGGTACAGCTGTAAAGCATGTCAGATGTGAGAGTCATGATAACTGCCAGGGCTGCCAGCACACACATTGATTAAAATGTCCTGGGCATTGGACATGACCTGGCAGTTGATAGAGTGATATCCCTTGCAGTTGACATAGACTTTAACCTCCTCACCTGGTGGTGCTTTGATGTGCACATGAGTGCAGTCTGTGGCACCCAGTACCTTTGGTAGTGTGCTACATGGTGAAAGAAATGAATATTGCCGGTCCTCTCCTCAGGGGTGCTGGGGAAATAAATGTGCTCACTGGCATGTGTTAGCATGACATCCAGGAACTGGTGGAGTACCCTGGATGCAGATGCCTGTGAGATCCCCATGACGTCCCCAGTGGGTCTTTGGAAAGTACCTGTAGTTAGTATTCTTAAGGCTACACATACCTTTGTTTCCACTGGGATGGATTCCCCTCTATTGGCTCTGGGTCTGAGGTGAGGGTGGCAGAGCTTGGTCATTGTGAAGTATGTCCCTGCCCACCCTGTAAAGCTCTACTATCTCCAGCTCATGTAGTCCCTGAATGGTTACCCTGGAACTGAACACTCTTCTCCTCCTCAGTCTGGGCCTGTTGTCAGCATAATCATCATCAATGATCTCAGCCTGTAGTGCATACAGATGTAGCAGAGCAGCAGCAGCCCCTATTATTTTGTCAGTTAAAATTCCCAAGTGTATACTCCAATGGTGCAGAGTGTGTGGAAAAAAATCAGATTGAAGTGTGTCTGCATATTTTATCATCAATGTGTGTGTTGCAGCCTGTGTGATTGGCTGACTATGATACATTCTACCTGCCAGCTACATTATTTAGGGATTTGAATGGGCCAGTGTGAGTGGCAGAGGGCTTATTAGTCATTTATAGTTGACTGGCTTTTCTAAGCTGTTTCCTTTTATTTTTGTTTTTTTTTCTTCTATTTCCTCCACTCCTAACTGTCAGGGCATGCCACACAAACCCGTTGCTTCAGTGTAAACATTCCTAAGCAGATCTGACACTCCTCTGTACACTGAGCTCCATTGTGCTTACACAAACCATGACATACCCCCTTTTCATGTCAGCTGCCTCTTCTGCCTACCTTACACAGTTAGGTACCTGAGGACATGGTGGCTCATTTTGCTACTCAATAAACTTAGCTCATTTACATACAGCTAAATGCGTATACCTTAGTTACTGCACTACACCAGTGCCTTTGTCCTTAGCACCCACTATAACCTGCCATTGTATGACTCTGCAAGCTGGCCAGTATAATGGGAAAATTCATTATAGCTTTACCATTCCTATTTTACAATTTTAATTTTTTTTTTTTTTTTTTTTTTGCAAAATCGCATGTTTGCGCATCATGGTGCATGACTTAAACATGACATTTGATAAAAAGTACTTTAAATTTTTCATTAATTGTGTCACTTTTAAATGTCAGAGATCATAGTTTTGGTCATTGGCATGCCTACTGCACCTAATACATGCTTTTATTTGAGTTGTCACAGCCCCTTTTTTATTTTTGCATTCTGGTACATGGTTAGTAACCGCTTACATTTTTCCTGCAAACACAGATCCTGCACGGATGTCTGTCTGTTCCTGAATTGCAAAATCACCTCATTTGCATGGCTTTCACCAGCAGATGAGGTGATTTCCATTCCATGATCGCATCTGTGTCTGCACAGTGCTGGGATACTCGTGCATGGCCCTAGCCTTGTTTCCTGGATTGCTCGGCCTCCTGATTTCATGTTTGGGCCACAACACTATTCCTACATGGAGAATCACTCCATGTAGGGTTTATTGAATTACCCCTAATATTTTTGTTATTATTTTCTTACTTTAAAAAGTCTGGGATTTCTAAAGACATTTGACACCTAGTAATGGCATGGCAAGTTATTATGGTAGTATTCAACTTTTCCATGTAAATTCAGGTCTATTTACACATTATGTATGCAAATTAGGGTCTTTTATGTTCTCATCTTTGAATCCCAGCAATGCATAGATTTGTATAGGCATGTTTGGGTGTAAATCACTGTGGGATACTCATAAACATATACTCAAACGCCTGCAAATGCATTGCAGATAGTGGTGGAGTCCACACTCATTTGCAGAGTGCTCCTGTCTTTCTTAGCATGCAGCAGGAATGTGTGGATATATGGAGGAGTTCAAAAATGGCTGCCACCCTATAAACAGTGTTTCCACAGAGCTCTGCCACCCACCCATAATCTAACAGCTAATTTTAAGTCCGAAGGCTTTTTCAAGGCAAAATAATTGCACAGAAATATTCAAGAAGCTTACCTACTGAACTTACCAACATTGGGAGAGTGTGAGATAGAATTTTTTCGGAAGGATTGTGCAGGATCTGTTTGTCTCTTCTACTACTAGTCTGGTCTACATGTGCTCTAGGCCTCGGAGGCCCTACACTCCTGTGAAGAAAAAAGGAATTGAAAATATACACAATCATGTCGAAAGAGCTAGATCACATGGAAACTCAAACCACTAAAGCAAAATTTTCAACCATAGCCTCTCCAGAAAAAGAAGTGACCACGAAAAGGGCCAGAACTACTAAACAACAAGAGGCTCCTAAGATAACACCAGCAACATCAAAAGAGAAACCTGACACAAACTACTTGGAAGAGTTAAAGATTGCTCTGCAACCCATACAAACAGCAATTCAAGACCTCTCACTCCAGATCAAATCTTTTAATGAATCCATTGACAAAATCTTACCCAGAGTGGATAAGACAGAAGCAAGGATGCTGGAAAATGAGATAAAAATGGATCAGATACAAAAAGAACAAAATACAAATGACACAAACATAAAAAGCATCCAACAGAAATTAATTGATCTAGAAGCCAGATCCAGACAAAATAACCTTATCATTAGAGGCATCCCAGAAAAGGTTACACAAATGGATTTATTGGAGAGCATAGCTGAAATCTTCTCAGTTTTCCTGGACAAAGAACCTCTAGCAGAGAAAATAATTATTGAACGTGCACACAGAGCCCTAAGACCAGCAAGTGACAATGTTAATCCGAGACCAGTGTATGTTAAGATTCTAAACTACCAACATGTGAGCAAACTAACAGTGGCAGCAAAAAAAAAAGAAATTCATAGACTGGAAGAACTCAAAAATATTTATCTCTCCAGATCTTCCAACCCCAATCAAACAAGAGAGACAGAAACTTGCTCCCTTCTGTGCCTTTTTAATTAAAAAACAAATCCGTTTTCAAATGAGATATCCCAACACCCTCAGCTTTACTCATCAGGGTTCTCAATTCTCAGCTCAAAACTATGAAGAAGCGGGAGTGGTCTTTGAAAAGGCATTTAAAGAGAACCCGACAAAATCACCATAAAAGTGTTAACTGCTACCATTAATGTCTACACAGTTTGGATTCAGCGACAATTAGAACAGAGACTCTATGTAGTGTATTTACCTATTGAAAGCTATAACACACAGAGTGAAACCCAAAAAACCTTGCTCAGGACGTTAAGGGTGCGTACAAGTAACAGATTTCTTCAGAAACTGCCGCAACCTGGGCTTCTAGTAAGAACACATGGAAAAAAAAAAAATAAATAAATCTTTATAGTATACTCCCTAACGGAGGAGTTATGGTCAGCAAATCTCAAAAATTCTACAAGCATGAACTTGCCTCGTTAATCTGGGCCCCTTTGCCTACCCTATTATCTTCAGCGCCAGCTCCAGAGTGTCCATTAACAGTGAAACATCCCAGGGATTAATCCACGCACTCCAGGTTAGTCGACATGCTTGACAGATATCCGGACGGAAAGATGAACCTTAACGTTCCCTAGATGCAATGTCTTCTTAAAGGCGCATCACCTTTTAGATCCTTCACGCCTCTCGGAAGGATTGAATGTACAGGAATAATGTAAACACATAGACTCAGACGCTGTGCTATAAGACTTTGAGATGTCCTTGGCGACAGGCTTAAAAAAAAAAAGAAACGTGAGAAGCTTCCCTGAACTGACTGACTTGTCCGGATTCCATACGGGGTAAGCAGGTCTCGTTGGGCAGAGTGCACTACACGAAGCTGGGTGCTGTTCCACTAAGTAGCTGCACAATCTTTCTATTCTCTCTGTTGCTTCCCTGTGAGGGAATCGCCACTACAATACAGGGTCGCTAAATTCAAGCACAAACAGAGGTTTGGCTTCTCTGCTTGGTGTCGCTAAGGATACTGTTTTATTAATAACATCTACAGTCTGTTAGTTATTGGTGTCGCTAATTACCAGCATGGACACAAGTTCACAGGCTAACAGAAATTGAGATAACAAATTGTCGGCACATTCAGGGCCGCATTCTCTTCTCTTCAGTATGTTCTTCAGGTACGCAGCTCTAGTTCCAGAGACATGGAAGGGAGGGGGAATTACATTAAAAAGTCAAGCTACAGTTCTGTTTTTTCTTTTTTTTACTGATGTGGATGAACCTGTGAGCAGAATAGGTTTTACTGTCATAAATATTTTAGTAAAAGGCTTTAGAAAGGAAAAATCTACCAGTTCAAATTACATAGAATAATGTCAGAGGTGAGTAAAATCATCTCCAGCATATTTTTTTTTAACATTTCAACCCCCTGTCTGAGAACTCATTTCAGTTGTCAGATATCTTAATATGAGGTACTGTGGTTATTAGAAATATGTATAAAGAGCAGTGTGAAGGTTATGAGCTAAGATCATTACTAACTACGTAGGCATGGTCCATGCAGAGGTCTGTACATCAAAAGAATTATATGTTATTGCTACATAATAAGAGAATAGTACAACAGGTAACAAGAAGAGGTCTTTTCATACAGCCACAAAGGTGTTAGCAGTACAGTTAAAGGGGCTGTGCCATATACCAAGAATAGAACATGCTATTCATCCAGAAGATGGTATGCTAAATAAGCTGCAAACAGGCTTACCAGACAATAGTGCAGTATTTTCAGAATATAGTATGCTATCTAATCTGATAGTAACATGTCATCTAAGTGAAAAGGGGGAGCGATGCATGATAAAAGTATGATATGTCCGGTAAATAGAAAGTGGGAATGCACGGGAGAACTCAGGTGCCTTCGAACTAAAACAGATATATTACATTCAAGCGGGTCACTTGCATACTTCTATGTGGAACATTCACTCACCATCTAAATGGGAAAAGCTAGGTACCTCTGACCAGTACACGCATATACCTTATAAAGTTAACTGGACAAGGCATTTTCCATCTGGCTAGTAAAGTTTTATTCCTCATAACGAGAACATTCATTTACCATATAAAAATAGACACTCATGTGCCAGTGAGTTGTAGTACAGGAGTAGTAACAATACAGGACTGAGGTGTAAAAAGTTCACAAGGTTAAATTATAAGGCCTGCACACAGAGTTAGTAGTAGAAATACACATGTAGCAACATAATGACACCGATGATCAGAAACGCCACAGTGTTAAATTACAGGATCTGGAAACATAGAAACAATACAAAAGTCCTTATAAATAGGATGTCAGCATAGCAACTGATAGAATCCAAAAGTAAGCATGTGACTACATAATGAAGTGGAAGGGAATTGTAAGAAAGTTAGCAATACAGTAGCTCCCCACTACCTGTGAAATGTCATTAGACAACAAATGAGACAGGGAATTACTTGACAGAATACATATTGTGAGACTAGTCAGCAGCGACAGTAAACTAAGGTCAATGACAGAAAGTAGAGTGACAGCCCAGACTTCACAATGCTCAGTAGTATTAGCATAATGGGGCCAGTACTAAACTACTATCATATGAGTCCCTAAACGTACACAAGAGAGGACATCTGGAGCTGAGGTTAGTGAGACGTCTATTTCTATCGGCGCAAAAATCTTCGGTACTGTTAGAACAAGGCAATGGAAATAGGGGGATTGATGCTAGTAGATAATTTCATGGGATATAAATGATTTGATACTTAGAATGTCACTAGGTAAAGAGCACTTCCGTGAAATGGGGCATATTCCGTGAGGCAGGCAATTACGGCCCTGACACCTGATTAGTGGGTTAGTCTCTTTAACTTGCATAATCACTAATAGGGAAAACCCCCTCCCCCTCTCACACTTGAAAGGGTCCCTCATTTCAGATTCTCACAAGATAGTTCAGCAAGTTACAACAGCCTTCTTTATGATGTAAATATCTATCTATCCCTGTATAACTTTGCATCTACATACCTTTAATTTGGCAGAGATATAGTTGGTTTAACGCACTGCATGGGTTTGCTATACATTTTGGTTCAGGGTGCTTTAGGTTGTACTTTCTGGGAACAATAGATCTCACACATCTAACGACTCCCAATACATGGCTCATTACGTTCCTAGACCCTTCCGGGCTTAGTGGGAGGTGGATAGGCACCGGGGTTAAGCAGGAAGGATTTATCATACTTGCCCTCACCTTCACAATACAGTTGTACAGTAATATACACAGTTGTCTCTATTTGACAATGCATTCCCCAGGTATTATACTATTTAGCTCAAATAGATGTTGTGGAACATAGAATCATGGAACATTAAGGGGTTACAATCACCGGGGAAAAGAAAATTGCTCATGCACTTGACCTTGAAATCTCCTTCTAATATTACATTGTTGCAGGAGACGCATCTCCTGAAGCAACAGTGGGAACAAGAAATTTCGAGACCTTGGATCAAAAAGATCATAGCTTCAGAAGGCACTACGAATAGAGCAGGGGTGGCCATGATCATCAAAAACAGCTTCGGAGCAAATATAGGAAAGGCCGGGGTGGACGAGGAGGGTAGGTGGTGCTATCTCATGACAAATTACCCGCTATTAGATAAACCTATTCTCCTTATCAACATATATGCCCCCTGTACTTCGCAACATATTTTCTTCACGAAGTTATACAACCTCCTCACCTTATTTCCCAACCACTATTATATTCTGGGTGGAGATTGGAATTCAGTCCAGGATCCCAAAACAGATAGATCGAATCCCAAAGTGAGATATAATCATTTAGCCCAGAAAGCCCTAACCGAACTGAAAGAAGATTTCAGATTATTTGATCCGAGCATATTTTCAGACCCGGCTCAGAAAAAGAAAAACTACACTTTCTTCTCTAGCTGTGCCAAAAGCTGGTCTAGACTAGACTTTTTTCTAATGTCTCAGGTATTTTACAGTATGGACATCTCATTTAACCTATCCCCTAGATCTCTATCAGATCATTCGAAGATCTCTATAAATATTCACCAACAGAGCAAGAGCCCAACAAACAGAACAGGTATCTGCTGGCGGTTGAACCCCAACCTACTGGGGAGAGAGGAGATAACCTCTCAAATTACTGAATACTTGGATCAATTTCTTAAATCATAGGACTCCTTTCAGTCTCCCACAGATTGTGAATGGGCCGCAGTTAAGGCAATGATTAGGGGACTGCTGATAAACAAAGCCTTTTATTATAAAAAACTTCAGAACAAAAAAGAACAAGAGTTAACTTCCCATCTGCACAAAGCAGAAGCAGAATCCCAAGAGAATCACACAACGATGCTGGAAGAACGTATGATCCAGCTACAAAAGGAGTTAATCTCCTTGCAAGCAGATAACCTGAGCTTGCATGAGATTAAATCTTTGGCTTTATATGCTGATGTAATTCACTGCCCTTCTAGATTCTTGGCCAGGTGATCAACCTAAATAAATCCTCGACTTTTATACCTCAATTACAGTTTCAAGGAAAGGATTTTCAGAATCCGAGTCAAATCATTAAAATATTTGAGAATATTTTCATCCGAACCTATGGGCCCACCGAAAACAGAGAGGAGGAAGCAGAAATACTCTCTTTTCTTAACAACTTAAATTTTGCTAAACTTACAGAGAGACAAAATAAATTCCTAGAGAGAGACGTTAATACACAAGAAATTATAGCTGTCATTAATAACCTTAAACCCAATAAATACCTGGGCCCGGATGGGTTTACGGCGGAATTTTATAAAACATTTAATATAAAAATATCCAAAGTCTTAAGATTACTGTTTAACCATATCACTTCCAAGGGCTTCAAAGATATCCATTTAAACGCTTCTAGAACTATCCTCATTCACAAACATAATACAGACCCAAAAAACCCGGGGAACTACAGACCCATTTCCATGATCAACTTAGACATGAAAATTCTGGCCATGGTCCTAGCTAATAGGCTCAAAGCTGTCATCTCATATACTATCTCCCCAGAACAATCTGGATTTATTCCGGGCAGACAGACTAATGATCAGACCCTACTTTTGGAAGCTATGATTCATCATTCCAACCTAAAAAAGCACCCGGTTTACGCCTTAGCGGTAGATGCATCCAAGGCTTTTGATCGATTAAGTACTAAGTTCTTATTTGTCGCTCTACCCTACTTTAACATCCCAATCTCATTTATAAGCAAAATAAAAACCCTTTACTCAACAGCATACACTACCCTACAAATTAATAATCTCTCATCTAACAGAATTAAAATTGTTAATGGGGTCAGGCAGGGCTGCCCTCTTTCTCCTCTCCTCTTCAACTTATATATGGAACCATTATTCATGCTTATTAAACAAGCGACTTTTTCATCATCCCCCTAATTTATATAACTCAAAGATCTCTCTGTCAGCATTCGCAGATGACCTAAATATATATTTTACCCTCCCCTGTATGGACCCAATTAAAATAATTTCCTCCATTAATATATTTTCCAACCTAGCAAACTATAAACTTAATAGGGAAAAATCCTTAATTCTCCCCTTAAACATCCATTCGAGGTTGCCTAATATAATGCTAAATACAGGGATCAAAGCCAAGGACCAGCTGCATTACTTAGGTATTCAATTCTCGCAAAGTAACCAGAATTACTATCAGGAGAATGTAGTCAGGTACTGGTCTAATGTTCAAAATAATATCATAAGATGGTCTAAGATTAAGCTCCCTTTTTTGGCCAGAACAACAGTGATTAAGATGAATATTCTTCCTAGACTCCTCTATTTGTTTCATGCAAATACCAGTATTTTACATAACAGGTTCTTTAAAAATATTACAACCTCTATCTCCAAATTTATATGGGTCCCTAAATCGGTTAGGATTAGTTACTCAAAACTCATGTGTCCTAAGGAGCAGGGGGGTTTGGGCCTACCTGACTTTAAAACCTATTATGAGATCATTACTAGCAGCAGAATTTTTAAGATAGCGGCCTATAATAAGGATAAACAGGCATGGGCCCCAGCTTGGGTGTCTCTACAGAATAACTACATCAAAACATTAAAACTCAACCCGGCTGCCCTCCCATTCCTAAATGAAAGTAACTTAGGTATGCTAAAAAGAACAAAAAGCTTACTATTTAGCGTAAAATCCCTACAGGCCCTTTTCAAATCTTTGAATCTATCTTACTTAACCTTACAGCCACTACATCTTAACCCCAACCTTAAATTAAATGGTCACATGTTAAACCTGGAGAAATACCCTCTTCTGCTGAATACAGTTATCTCTGATCTTTTCTTCCTTAGATAGCAGTCAATATCTAATCTAAGAACTCACCTAGACTTGCCCTATAAATACCTGACTATATTAAGTCAAATAAGAGAATTAGTACGAAAATACTTAGACCACCCATTGGTCTCGGATGAGGATATCTCAACATGTATAACGTTAAGGAAACTCCTGCTCAGTGGAAAAAAAATGACATCAAACACATACAAGATCATCATGACACTTAAATATCAGAGGGAACTCATTTATTCGAAATTTTGGCTAAAGATCAACCCTAATATAAATCAAGGACAAATTTTAAAAGCTATAAACCTAAGCGCTAAATCTATCCCCTTCAAAAAGATGAAATACACTCAACTGATGATTATGAACAATGCGTATTTTACCCCTGAGGTCCTCAACAAAATCTTCCCTAATAAATCCCCTAAATGCCAATACTGTTCAAACCCAACGGATGATATCCTTCATCTGTTTTGGAGTTGCAAGTGCTCCTACAAGCTTTGGTGTGCTCTAAGAGTGATACTTGAAAAAATTGGATATGAAAAATCAACCCTCTCATGGGAATTTACCATCCTTCATATTCCTCCCCCCAGCCTATCTGAAAGAAATTGCAAGATACTGATACCTATTTTTATGCTAGTCAAATATGACATCTCCTTGAATTGGAAAAATAGACACTCCCTTTCTTGGGAAGGCTTTAAACACATGACTATTAAGCATCTCAAGGCACACAAATTCTTGTTCCACAATATCAAGCACAAACCAATTATTAAGGAATTCTGGGGAATATTATCTGACCATATACTTAAATAAGGACTTACATGTCATGGTTTCCGTTAGTTTTCAACTTGCTGTACTGGACTGATACAGAAATTGTTTTGGGCAATGTATGATATGTAAATAGTTTTAGGTTTAGTGTATTTATCCTATATGTGAATGTTTTAGGTTTCCTTTTTGTGTATCGTAGCATAGTTCACTTGATGTATTTTTCTCCATTGTTGGTTGTTATGTATATATATTTTTTCTGTAATGTGAGTTTTTGATTTCTGTTTCCTTTTGATGAAAATTTGCAATAAAGAGAATTTCAAAAAAAAAAAAGGAATGTGTGGATATACTCAGTTCTACTGATTCATCTTTCTGTACTGTCATCAGTACTTGTAGAAGTCCTCTAACCATTTGACTGGTAAAAAAAAATTAAATTGTGTCACTAATATTCACAGGAAGCCTTTAACTGACTTTGAAAAAATGTACTGTAAGGTTTTCTTCCATTCATTTTTGTTCTTTCAAAATGCATTCTCTGTGAAATAATTGATATGTGCCCTCACATACAGAGAGATTTTACATGTCATGCTGGCACCTCTGACAGAGTTTGGAAACATATTTATTCAGCAGTTGTCTGTCTATTTAGTCTTCTTTGTGTACTTGTTATTTTCCTTCCAAAACTTCACTGTCCTGACCTCTTCCTTCCTCTTTGAATGACAGTGCATTATACCATTTACATTGTTAATAGTCAGCTTTGCTGTGATTTTATATATGTAGGGCTTTATTTTCCTGATTTGATTTGTGTCTTCCTGCTGTTTTAACTAACACTGTTTTCTGCAGTTCCAGCACTACTTTCATTTGTTTATTTATTTATTGAGTACCCACGTAATCCTGCTCACTGCCATGGAGGAGACAGAATTTATCCTAATACTCATTGGACAAAAGGTAGAGAAACTGGCACTGAAAGGAATTCAGGCTAGTACAGGATGTATATATACTGTACACACACACACACACACACACACACACACACACACACACACACACACACACACACACACACACACACACACACACACATAACCTGTGACGCTCCATCACTGGCCCAGTAATCAAGGAGCCTCAATCCCCAACACTACCACCAATGGGGAAAGTACATTGGAAGGATGACAGGTACACACACAATATTTCCAGATGCAACTTTCTGCATCAATTTCCTTTAAGAGCACACAGAGACCACAGTCAGCCTGGGGCTTGTTTCTCGCTCTTTCTCCGGATCACCAATAAGACTCCCCACTGGCACAACTATAGGGGTGAGAGCTCAGCTGACTGGCCAAGCCAGGACCTCCAGCACCCTCTCTGTCCATCCAGTGCTTCGTGTCCCTGGCCAAGTAGCTAACATACACACTCTTGGAGATTTGCTTTACACACAGACACACACCTGGGAAAGGCTGGCACAGGTTTATTAGCTATGCCTCTTTCTGCCCAGACAATGAGGTAGTTATTACTGCCACCAGCCAACTCTTTATGAGCTACATTAAGGCCCTTAACAAAGGGTATCCAATCTTACTGTGTAATGTTACTATTAGAACAAATGGTAGTTTGACCAAGAGCAAGGCTATTAGCAGTGGCCCACTGTATCACCGAATAAACATGCAAGTACTCTCAGAGCTTAAATATGTCTAGACAGACCAGCCACAATGAAAGGTTTAAATGTATTTAATAATGCACAATAAAAGAACAAGAAAATACTAAATATACATTTACAGTAACATCAGAGTTCAAAATCACAGGAAATATTTAAAACAACATTGCAGAGCAGTCTGAAATAAATAAAGAATAATATCTAAGTGAAGCTTTGCTATATTCCTGACTATATCTAAGAGAATTACTATACAATAGTATCCTTAATTAGAGCAGAGAGGCAGATGTGGTGAAGGATCTTCTCTAGTTGTTGTCATCAGGTCAAAGACAGAATACAGAATGTAGACTCTCTTTCAGGGAGTTCGTAAATCAATATCCCAAATATTACTGCTGGGATAGCTTGCAGAATTACATCATTTCTTGTCTTCTGACTCCCAGGTAAAATCGCCACTGCTAAAAGCTAGCAGTATTTAACATCGCCCTGTGAAAATAAGTACACAAGGGCTTTCCCTCAGATCTTTGCAGAACCTGGAAATCACAAAACAAAAAAACAATTTCAAGACAAATACAGAAAGCTTCTCAGCACTGGCATTGTTTCTGTTGTTGCACTGAAACAGAAAGATAATGGCCCAGCCAAAACATAATTTAATTTCAGCTATTTTTCTGAACTTAACCTCCTGTGTCCCAATTTCCATTGTTAAAATATATACATTTAAAAAGTTACAATAATGATGTACAGTTCTGTTCTATACCAGTAGCATGCACTGTGGTTACATTTTTAAGCTCAGTACTTTACAAATTCTTTTCAACATGCACTTCTGTACCAGCAGTTTGATATACACATACCATGCAGTTCTAAACACAGTTGTAACACAAGCATCTTACACAAATCAGTTCAATATTCACCAATGACATAAAATTATTTACAAAATTTAAGATAGCTGGGCTGGCAGTATCCCCCTTTGTCACAACACCTATTAGCAATTATCTGCAGCGTGATGTGTGAGGTCACAAGAATGTCTGCTAAACCCATGGAGGTACAGGGCAGACGTAAACTGTATGCAGAAGGTGCCCTAGCCAAGACCTTAACTGCTTTAATATGGCTATTAACCAGCGTATCATTTCCGGTAATTCGTAAATGTGATATTTTATTTAACTTTAGCTACTACCTCTCTTGAAGATAGCAGCATAATAATATATTTAGGCTTGTTTTGCACATTTTTGTTTTTTCTTTGGTAGTCTTTTTCTACCATTATTGAGACCAACCATCTTGACTATATACTAAATATTTTCAAAAACATTCTCTCATTTTGAAAGTGTCAGCCTTCTTTAAAACATATTCACCCACTCTTCTTTACATGACTCTAGATCATTTCTGCATGAACTTCAGAGTCTGGTGGTTGCTTTTTATAAAAGGACTACCTATTCTAGGTATTATATATATTTTATATGTGTGTGTGTGTGTGTGTGTGTGTGTGTGTGTGTGTGTGTGTGTGTGTGTGTGTGCGTGTGTGTGCATGTGTGTGTGCGTGGGGGTTGGAAGGATCATTATGAGACTTAGGATTCAGGATATTGAGCCTTAGCATTCCATCATTATGAAACTATTGCATTTAAAACGTATTTTAGAACAAAATGCTTATTTTTTTTAAACAGGAAAATTTCCAGCAAAAGGTAATTTCTTTAATAGGACTTTAGTAACCAAATAAAGATTCAGTTTCATGAACCTTAGTAGTCATATACTGAAAGGTAGGTTCCTATTTTAAATTTGAGGACACAAGTACACCCCTCAGAAGACTGAGAATAATAGCAAGAATATATATAGAGGCTTGATCTCCTGCAAATAACTAAATAAATTAATCAATAAATATGTTTTTTCAGAGTAAAATAAAGTTCTGCATTTCACTATTATGTTTCGAGAGGATCTCACTTACTTTTCAGAGTTTTTTGAGTGGCATTTACAAGCCTCAGAATTTAAGTATGGGTGCCCTGGGAGGTGTGCAAGTTCTCAAACCTTTTAAAGAACAAACTGTTTCCCATCCATTTAATAGTTGTTTCAGGCTGTCTCTAAATTCCTGCCCTAAACAAAAGCAACCATCGCTTTTGGAGTAGCGTAACCATCTCATAATACCTTGTTATTAATTTAAGCATTTCTTTTTCCGTTCTTCATATGCTTTGTCTCTTGACAGGAGTGGTAGTTGACTATCTACGGCGTCTTACTTCCATTGTCATATAATGACTGCTGTGTGTATTCTCCCTGGTACATCTCTGATTTGAGAATCAGGCTGAGAGAGCAATGCAACTCACACCACCTACTGAACTCCTGACTGACCGGCATATTTTAATGTATTTGCAAATGTGGCACTACGTAGTGGACAAAACTGGAAGGCAGTAGTCCTGACAGTTTATGAGTGTTACTCATTTCTCAAGCAAGTTGAGGACATCAACATCAAATTTGTTTCAGTTCTGAAACCTGAACATTTGTACATAAGCTTCTCTGAAGTAATTCAAACAATATAATTGTGTATGAAAAGTGATATATTACAACTGACAATTATTAACTGCAACACCACTTTGAGTAAAATGCAATTATAATCAACAAACTAAACAGACAATGGAGATACAAAAATAAAAATAATGTCCTGCAGAGTAAACTGCACAGCCATAACTCTCCAAGGTATTTCAACTACGGATATCCAAATTGCATATTGGTTATCACCAAATCACACAGTACACATGCAGCAAAAAGACCACTCACATAAGAAGAGTGTCAAATACACTACAACATTGTAAATATGGAAAATGGATAGTAAGCTAATATATGCAGTAATACAAAGTGCAAAAATCTCCAGTAGTTTAAATGGACATACAAAGTTCAGAATCAAATTTACTGAAGTAAAAGTAAAACTACAGTAAGAGGATGGCTGAAACCAAAAGCCTAAAAATGTGTTAAATACTGAAGAATGAAGTCAGTTACCTTATAGCCAATATAGTTCAAGTAACTGGTTTTCTGAAATACTGAATGTTTCTAAACTGACCAATGAAGATGATAGCTCATAAAAGTAAAAGACACACACACACACACACACACACACACACACACACACACACACACACACACACACACACACACCAACCCCAGGATTCATGAAGCTTGCACCAGGCGCAGGCATAGCGTAGGCGGAATAATGCCAAATATGGCCGTTGAGCGATTCAGGTACGATCCAATACCACGTGCACTACCGGCGTATGCTAGAACTGCACAGCCCTCAGTATAGGTATGCTAATCACCCCATGCGCAGTGTCGCACCATGCAAATGAAGGCAGATACCGATTCATGAAGTGATGCAGGTGTAGTGTAAGCCCACGGAAATGTAAACCAAAAAACACGGTTTACATTTTCCCAAACAGAACATCGGAGCTTTGAAAGCGAACCAGACTCATGTATTACAAAGTTAACATATGCCAATGGCTAAATACATAGCCAATGGCATAAGAAAAGATGCACAACACCTAAAAAACAACATTTAATGTCATGTCCACAGTAACGCACAGTACAACCGCAGGGCATGTGTGCGCAAACTGAAACATAAAGAAAATATATAAAAATGTCATAAAATCGCAATGTAATACAAATCAGGTTTACACCATAATACACAATGGTAGGCATGGAACACCACAACCAAGGTGCAAGGGTTGCTAAGGGCCTGCGACAGTGTTCGGCATGGTAACTATGAATTAGTAGTCAATGCCATGCAAATGCGGCAGATAATACTGAATTGCAAATGTCCCGCCGGATGAAGGTTGAACCATACAGCACAGCACTATAATACGGAGGAGTGGCTCAGAGGAGATGCATGACATCAGCAGAGGGGTGTGCCACCGTAGCAGCAAGCACATTGGAGCAATGCAAACTGGCCTGGCCGTTGCTAAGCAAAGCTGCAGGACAGGGGTGGGGAGGAAGGTATAGAATTGTTTAGTTGAGAGCACACATGGTGCCTAAAAGCGCATGTGTACAGGGATGAAAATGTGCCCAAAACCCAGTAAGTGGATGCACGCGGTGCGAACAATAGCACAAACAGGAAGGTCAGGGGAAGAAAGAAGGAAATGCCGAAGTAGGGTAATTGGCGTACTAATGAGCAATCAACACCAATCAACTCACGGTGGCCAATCGACGGCAGCTGTCAAGTCTGCTCGCAGAAACCTGCAAAACAGGATAGGGGAGGCATCGGAATGCAAAGAAAGGAGGGGAGGCATTGGATTGCAAAGATAGCAGATCTGTCATAGCAGAGCAAAGCAAACCGACAGTAGACCGACAATAGCACACATTACGCAAGATACGCCAGGTCTAGGAAAGTACAAATGAAAGCAAGCTGATGGATGCATGCCAGAAAATGGTAGGTGGAACGTGCAGAAATGTAAAGGGAAGGTCAAGAGGTAATCCACGGCAGCCAAATGTAATTCAACACCAAAGGCACCACAATAGTAGTTTTGGTAGTAAAACACATAAGATACCCTGTAGCTACGATCGTACATACACACCCTATGACATCATCGGTGTTCACAGCACAATAGTATAAAGTGTGAAAGCACCCTACACACACCTGTGAATTCCCAAACACTGCACCATAGGTGTAAACACACGGGGAACTTTTAAAATGTACATGTTGGGAGCTACCATAGCTGTGATTCATCAGCATGTGTTAGAGACTGATGGTGTTGTGGATGATGATGCCGACAACCACCGCAGGCCCTGGAGGAGGAGAAGAGTGTTCAGACCAAGGGTAACCTACCAGGGCTACATGATCTGGAGATAGTAGAGCATTACAGGGTGGACAGGGACATCTTACAGCAAATAGTGGAGCTGTGCCGGCCACGCCTGAGAACCAGAAATAACAGAGGGGAACCCATCCCAGTGGACATGAAGGTATGTGTAAGCATGTGAATACTAGCCACAGGTACCTTTCAAAGGCCAGCTGGAGATATAATGGGAATCTCACAGGCATCAGCATCCAGGGTACTACACCAGTTCCTGGATGCCATGTTACCACATGCCAATGAGCATATATACTTCCCCCGAACTCAGGAGGAGTTGGCCAGCAATATGCGTCACTTCCACCATGTGGCACACTACCCGGAGGTACTGGGTGCGATAGACTGCACGCACATACAAATCAAGTCACCACCCAGTGAGCATGGCAGGCGCTACATAAACTGCAAGGGATTCCACTCCATCAACTGCCAGGTCGTGTGCAATGCCCAGGGCATTACCATGGATGTGTGTGCTGGCAGCCCTGGAAGCTACCATGACTCCCATATCTGGCATGCTTCACAGCTGTATCAGGTATTTGTCAGGGGGGACATCGCACATGGCCACCTTGTGGGGATGCTGGCTATGCACTGGAGCCGTGGATGATGACTCCCATCAGAAATGCACACACACCCATGCAAGAACGCCATAATGAGGCACATGCACAAACCAGAATCATCATAGAGCTTGTGTTCGGGATGCTGATATCATGGTACCGGTGCTTGGACACATCTGGTGGAGCCTTGCAGTACTCTCCAGGCACATGTGCCCACATTGTCATAGTATGTGCCATGCTACATAATATGATCCTGCGGAAACAGCTGCAGCAGGGACAAAATGGTGAAGGCCCTCATAGCCCACCGCAATTGCCAAGGCCATCACAGGCACAGAGGGATTCAGACCATGAACACACTGTGCCAGCTCCAGTAGGCGACGGAGGCGTGCCCAATATGCCTATGCCTTTGCAAAGAGGGAACGTATAGCACATACTCTGACAGTGTTGGCCCCTACTGACTGACACACCTCTCCACCTGCACACACAGTAAAATGGATGGCACACAAGCACGACCAGCTGTAAATTCTAATGTATAGGTGGCCCACTGTGTGAATCCCACATAGGCAGCCCTCAAACATTGTACACACAACAGCTATAGGAACAAGGAATGTCAACACCTGAACAGTACATGCGCCTATCACCATATGGTGGTGCTGTGTGTATAGGTTCCCAGGTACAATGGTATTTTCATAGCCGACTGTCAGAGGCCATACACCAAATGGGGCAAACAGTGTCCACTGTCGCCACAACATCGAGTAACCAACTGTCGCGTAGAGGAGCAGAGGCAATCGTGGGAGCACATGTGTGTAAGCACTGTTCTGCACAAACTCAGCACAGAGTCCCTGCTGCGTTAATGAGGGGCTGCACATAATATAATCATGGATGTTGTGTCAAGGCATGTGGTATACCCATGACAGGTATTCATCACCCCAGCATGCTCCACCCACCGTCATTTGAAGGTGTAGCACAGTATCGTGTGTGGCTCACTGAGATATACATACCCAAAGCCGGAGCACATCCAGTAAACATCACATGGACATACCATTAACTGGACTCATCAATATGTAAACTAACTGAGTTACCCATGTGAGTGCAGTATGGAGTAACAGCCGTAGTATACTCCACGTACAAAATGACATAACACATGCACAAATCCCAGATGGCCATATGTTAAATGCAGTGACCATCGTGCATGTTCCCGGTCCCACGTCCTGCAAGGGATGTAACGTAATCCCGAAGGCACGAGTAATGTATGTTGGATACAGGTCAGCAGATCATGTTTAGCACATGTTACCGGGAATATGCATTGCCCACTGCTGGTAAGCGACGTTTAAATATGACTATATGGATATGCACGAAACAGGGATAAGCTACACCAAATATCGCGCAGATCACAGTCAATGATATCCAGAACAGGTGAAACCAGCATTATTCACCCCTGTACTAATAGCGCCTGCTCTGAAGGGTAAAACGACCACTGCCAGGTGTAGAACACGCAATCATGTATAGAATCACCTAACACTATTGCTAGGCAAGATGCACCTATGGTAGGGTTGCCACCTCCTCAAATGACCAATGTGGGACATACGTCAGATGTCTGCAGGCCGACACATACACCCGGCCAGTATGAAATGCAGAACTTCACTGTTTTGCCTAGATAAAAGCTCATTCTTGTAATGTTTACTTACTTATTCTGTTTCTAGAACATATAGGTGGTTTAGATACAGAATAACTGTTTTATGCAACTATTACATAAACTGTAGGAAATAAGTATGTTCTAAAATCCCAGGACATTTGCCATGTTCACAAATATTTTGCAGGACACAACTGCCCAAAGAGGGATTGTCCCTCGCAGAGTGGGACAGCTGGTAACCCTAACCTACAGCAGGTGTGTAATGTGACAGGTACAGACACAAACGTGCGGAGTCCAGGAAACAGTATACACCAACAAGTACACAATGAAAGGTGTAGCTTGCCTGTCACTTTCTCCGTCAGATATATATATATATATATATATATATATATATATATATATATATATATATATATATATATGTACACATATATATACATATATATAATACAGATAGAAAGGGCGATAAAGTGATATATGTTGATATATACGGAGTCAGCGATATCTGCAAATATATATAGGTAGGTCAACGACATTCATAACACCTTGGAGGTACAAATAAATAGAATACTGCCAACTATGGAATGTGTAACATACCAACATGAGTAACCACGTGGCTGAAAGACCGAAAGAACACAGTACCGGAGCAGTACAACCACGAGTAATAGTATGATGATATGAAGGGACATTTAGTTACCGCTGCCAGTGTTGTGGTCCACGTAGGTACTGTGTTCAACTGTGTTTGTGAGCGCCGTAGTCTGTGTATGTGTGTGTTGAGGGTGCCGTCTGCATCTCCATGTGACTGTAATGTGTGTGTGTGTCCGCATCATGTGTCTGTTAGTGCCAACTTGGAGGTAGATCATTATGGTAGGTGTGGGTATAGCTAGCCGTAGGCATATGGTTACCACCTGTCCCACATTAGGAGGGACAGCCCCTCCCTGGGCAGGTGTGTCCTGACATAAAACATTACAAAGGGCAAATGTCCGGGATTGTAGGACATTAATATGTCCCATATATAATGTAATAGTTGCATTAAATAGTTATGCCTGTATGTAAGAAACGTAAATGTTACATGCAATAAGATAAGTAGCCAAAGTCCCGCAATAGGTATGTATTGAGGATAAAAGTATGTGCTAACCTGTATACTGACCGTAGCTATGTGTTGGCCTGTAAACACCACTGTGCATCCTGCAAAGTGTCCAACAATGGCCAAATGAAAAGGTGGCAACCCATGGCAAAGAGGTTCTGTTACCAACACAACCGCAATGACTGCAAATATCTGGGACAGAAATACACGGGATAGCTGTCAGTTAGACATATCCCTTTACATATCGCTGCAATTCCAGAGGTATGGAAGTATCAACCTCACCTGCATACTATATAGAAACCAATTAACAATGGCCCAATGTACAATCCCATAACATAAGTCTACTAACTGATAGCTCTTTAATTAGGGATGGAGCCCACACACATATATATGGAATAGGTAGAAATGCAAGCCCCACAAACCTGTATATGCTACGTACACCCACAGACATCTCCCACACTAGAAACTATAGCAATACAGACTGCAATAACAGCACAAACATCCAGTTAGTCAATTACATCTGCAGAACCGTCAACATACCTTGTGAGAGATACAATTAAAGGCGCCATGCAAAATTGCAGCCGTTATATAATGGAACAAACTGCGATGTTACAGGTTTTGTTTGCAATAGTCCGTTATCAGACATTGGGATGACAGGAACACCCACATGTTGAACCACATACTCTAGCTGTCACACACAATCCACGGGGGACATGAATCCAAAGTATAATTGTCTCTATGCATAGCAGTTGCAATTACACATAACAAAACACAATACAGGCCATCTCCCTGAAGGTAGGGCAAATGGGTAACGCCCAAGTGGAGAATTAAATTATACCCCACTGTTGGCACGTAATTGGCGAATGGAGTAGCTGCACAGCTGATATGCAAGTAATTAGTCACTCAGGAACACCAATTGGCGGGAGGAAACCACATGTTACAGGTATCAACGTATATAAGGATGACTTGCTAGACATTCAAACCGTATGTTCATACAAACTACCTGTTTAAGCAGTGTGAGAGAGATAGAGACGAAAGTCCATAACGATAACAAGGTATGTAGAACACTCGGTATGTAAGTTTATGTATAGCATGTTTTTTATTAATCATTTACTGTATGTATAGCCTGGTTTACATTAATTAAAAGTGTCTGCAATGCATAAAGTGGGAAAAGGTATTTATGTAGTGATATCTTGCTGAGAATACTAACACATGTAGAAACTGTGCGTCCAGCAGTGGGCCACAAGGTACACATCACAGACACCACAAGGGATTCTACATGACGGCTTTAAACAGAACATTTCCATACAACCCGCTGTCAGTGGTAGGGTATGTCCAACAAGTACGTGCCATAGCAGGGGATAGTATATGTTGATATACTGTCACAGTAGGCATGTGTATGGGCATATAATGAAATGACATGTCTAAGGTGGTCCCGCTGTGCAAGTATGCTTTGCATTATGGAATACTATGTGAAATATGTGTAATGTATAGTATTGTAGGTAGATATGTCAGATATTCTATACAGCATAACAGGCATATCATGCATACCAAAGGTATCGTCTATTGGCATGTACAATAACAGGATACATATGGCTTGTAGGCACGGGACATTGCAATAGCATGATAGCTAATCTAAATGGAAGGGTTACCAAGTAACCATGCACACAGGACATGTAATAGCTTCACAGGTTCATAGTGGGGTACTATGCAGTCTGGCAAGTCTATGTGTAAGCACAACTACAGTGTTCACACCAGTGGCACCTCTCTAGGGTAGTGTCCTGTGAACAGCAGAGCCATGTGTTACCTGCACCTCTACACAGTACAGCCACTGCAGTGATCCCTGGCATACATGTGTCTCCCAACCACCAAGGGAGGTATCACATTAACAGTGTTACTGAGTGTCCTGCGTGATGTACATAGGACTCATGTTCCAAAGCAAGGTGAGTGACCGGTTTAGGAATGTAACCCTCAAGCACATCCCACTCATTGTTGCGTGTGTGCACATATCCATGAGCATGTTGCTCACAGTGGCTTTTCCTTATGTCATGTATGTGGAGTATATCCATTAATATTGTTGTGGACATGGGCCCTGTCTGTTCAGCAGAGGTCACCCCTGAGTATGTAGTATGCAAATGTGTACAGGCATGGTGTCCATAGTTCAGCCGCATACTTTAACTGTCGGAGCTCAATAAACATCATGGCATGTTAATGGTGTGGTATGTAACTGTAGCTGTTGTGTAAGGTACACCCCAAATGGGGTGGTGTACCCTTGAATGTGTGTAGACGTCTTGAGTTCAGAGGTACAATGGGTGCCTATGTACCAGCTACACACCCAGGACAGATAAGTGTGGCCACATAGAAGGATATCCATGCCACAGTGGCAATACGGTAACCACAGGAGTGGGTGCGACATATGTGTGTACTGCAAACATGTACAATGTGACATGTATGTAGGGGACAACCACCTATGTGATAGTCAGTGGGTGAATGGTGTAATGCAAAGGTGATGTTCATGCACCTTGTGTCATGCAGCTTGAGGCCATGATATTCATATCAGGTATCTGTTACAGTGACACCCATATGGATGGAGTCAGTATCAGCTGGTGGATCAATCGTGGCACTTTGTATGCAGGGGTTTGTAAAGCTAGGCAGGGAAAGTCCCTCTGTGCTAGCCTGTACCTCAGGGAAGCATATACTGAACATGAGGGGCCCAAAGACTGAGGACTGTGGTATGGCAAATGTAACTGAAATGCAGTAGGTACTATGGTATCCTACCCTCATTGTGTGTGTCCTGTCCATGAGCCACGTTGCATAATATTCTGAGACATAGGGTACGATGTGCAGGTGGATGTGTATGTTGTCAATACCAGAATGGAGAACGGTGCTGAAAGGCGATGAGAGGACAATGTAGGATGTGTGGACTCCCTTACCATCATCAACTACCTTGGTAACTGTATGAAAGGAGTCCACCAGGTGTAGGGGCCATGCTCTGGCCCTACCAAGTCCAACCTGGGTGGCATCAAAGGACTGGTGCCCAACAATGTCTCTGTGAATGACGTCCTTGATGATGTGCCCCATAGCCGTGCAGAACAGTCCAGTCAGGTGTGTAGGACTATAGTCCCACTCGTGCATTGTGGTGCCACCTGTGTGGAGTGTGATAAATGTTGCTGTGTGCCATTCAGGGGCCACAATGTCTGATACAAGGCTAGTGGAGAGACATGTCATCCAGAGGTTTGTGGACATCACAGCCTGGGACTTTGGAAGGTGACATGAGGCCAGTGTCCCAGGACATATAGAGTGCAGGTTAGTACTGTGTAGGTGTGACCGCAGGGACACCGCAATGTTCCTGCGTGGATTGTGGCCTTGTAGTGAGTGAGCGGGTGTAATGTTAGCATTGAATCCATCCGCCAGCATGTTGCCAACATCACCTGGGTCTGTAATGTTCCTGAGTGACTGTTGTATGTGAGAGCAGATGTGGTTGTTGCCAATGACTACTGACATACCACCATAATGACTTGTGGTACACCCAGGAAAGTGTCGCAGTAATGTTTACGTAGCTAGTCTTGGAGTATGTGATGAGGGATCCCGTGGCCATGCTGAGGCTGACCAGTGAGCTACCCCACCCATGGGATTGTACACCACTGTGCAACAGCCTCCACCTTTTGTTGTACATTATGTCCATGGAACTTGACCACCAGAGTGGCGTCTGTTATCTGGTGTGTACCATCATGGCTCTGTGTGGAATAGCATGATCCATGCAGTCGTGTACGTGCTAATGAAGTGCACTGGGGTATGTTTCAGCATTTGTAAGTGCATTGTCCATCTGCACGGGTGTCATGACGTTAACAACCGCTGTCATAAGATGTCTGTAGTAGGTGTTGTAGTACTCATGTACTGTGTATGCCGTGAAGGGTGTGGTGCCGGGATGTGGCTAACAAGGTTGATTAGTATATGTTTGGAATCCACCAATGAGGGGATAACCCCAGGTGTGGAACACCAGTCACATGTTGGTAGTGTTCATGTCAAGGTTAATGTTGGTCTTGGAAGTGGTGTGTATGGGTTGATCCAGCCGAGTGGAGGTTATGACTCATGGATGTGTTGGTACATGAGTGGCTATCCCAGTTAAGAGTGTGGTAGTGTCAGTCACACATCAGTAGTAGCTGTCTGAGGCCTACTGTCCAGTACACCAACAAATGAGATCTGGTAACCGTGGGGTATGTTGTTGAATCTGTAGCTTGTTACAATGTGTATAGTGGTTCCAGACGCAGTTAGTTGCACGTGGAGCACCTTTGATGCATTGTGCTAAGTAACTAGCCAGGATGTGTGTACAACATAGAGGGATATGGGAACACCCAGCTGTGGGTGTGCCAGTCCAGGTATGTGCCTGAAAGGTATGGTCTGTCTATAACCTGTCGTTGCAGGTGTGCTCAGCAGAGCCTTGAGCCAGGTCCCAGTCATGCAGAGATACTGGAGTGGTGCATTATAAGGTGTGCCTTGCCTGCGTGCATCACAGAGGAAGATGCAAGCAATGTGTCACATGACCCCATGTCCTGCTTGCCAGTTCCCATTCTGCCATGACTGCTATTGGAAACTGTGCAAGACAGGCAGTATAGAAGCAGCAAGAGCCTTACATGTGATCTGTACTCCCAGGGCTGACTGGTGCAGGTCATCTGTGCCAAAGCACTGTGTTTGACCAGGTCATTCAAAGCGGATAAATACCAGATGCCTGTGGAATGACAGCAGAAGCATAGGTAACTGTTGAAGTGACACAGTCAGTCGTTGTACAGTGGTATCGGGTCCGGATGAATGCATAATGCTCTCCAGGGCTAGGCCCACACCTTCAGGGCTACAACACTGGTGAGCTATTGCATGCCCCTGCACACGTAGTCTGTGAAGTGGCATCTCAGGGCAGTCACACTAACATGGAGAATGACAGTCACATCATACCTGGTGAGGTGTGGCATGGGTGCATAGGTTATGTTGCAGAACCAGTTACCCAACAGCAAGATGTAAGCGACTATCGCCTTGTGTAGCCTGCTGTGTGGAGCTGCAGTGTGACCGCCTACAGACTCACCTATTACTGGTGTGTTGTGTATGTTATAACACCCGATTGGCTGTATGTGATGGGCACACATGAGTCTGTGGGCTATAAGTTGGTGATGTTGTGTTCCGTGATGGGGGCTGCCTCTGGTGCCTACACAGAGTATGGAGAGGTACTGCACAAGTTTTCCTCGTATGTGTGGCCTGTGGTGGAGATCATGTGAGACTATGTGATGAGTGGGGTGTGTTGCAAATGTTACACATCCTCACATGACTGTCAGGTGCAGCCAGGGTTGGTGACAGCATTACCTCCAGCAGGGCTGCATAAGTGCATCCCCCACAGGCTGTAGTGTCGTATGTTGGGAGGTGAGCATTGAATGTGTACATGAGACAACTGCTCTATTGCCACATGTATGACATATCCATCATATAGACAGGCAATAGCACTAGTACGTGACAGTCGGACATGCTTGTATATACAACCATGTCTCACAGGATATGTGCGTTACGTGTGTACAACAGCTGTTGTACCATAAGCAAGCTGGAAATTTTAGGACAGCAAGTGTACTTGTGGGAAATGGTGTGGAATGGGTGCTATATCAATCAGTACCTCATGACATGCTCAAGTTCTGAACAAGTGCCTAGCATGACCATACAATACAGATAGGGTGTTGGATAATATCAACCCACAAGTGGTGACGACAGTCATAATGGGTGGCACCTGCTGAGTATGGTGTGCATGTCCATGAACCATTTTCACTGTAGATGTTAGCAGTACAGATGTACAAGACATTTCAGATGTTTGATTACAAATACCTTTGTATGTCACAGGAGTGTTCTACCAGTGCCTGTTGACAGACTCACAACTACAAAAGGTGCCAGAGTGACATGTGCATATCACACCAGTGCCAGCTACAATAGAACAGGGTAATGTGTTGTACTCCACCCTCTTTGTAGCCCATACCACACAGACAAATGTTAGGCATTTGTGTATGTAAGGATGTGAATGGCCATGACCTATGAGGAATAGCTGTGTCAGTGTTGTGAACAAAATACAGAATGGGCTGTGTGGGTGAGGTGTGTGACATATGTGCACATTCTGATGGATGATATCAGCATTGTCACCGCTAGGTGAACATCCCTGTACCCATTAACTACCACCTAGGCTGTGGTCAACATTATGGACACTGTGTAAGGGATGGTGCTGTGCAGTACACCTCCCTGCCTTGGTGACGTCTCCAGGCCCCTTGGTTAGTCATACGAGGTACCCTTGTCATGACAGGGTGCCATCCATGAGCATGGAGATCATTGGACAGGCATATACAGCACTGGGGTGACCAATATTGTATCACATATCACCTTTAAGGGGTAATGGCCATGCGTGGATGGGTGATACCAGCCTTCACAATCCTCACCTCCACTACGCAGCATGATGTCTACCTTGCATAAAGACATTTGCTACACCATGATGATGGACATGCTACATGTCCATATCCTGATCTGTAAGACATACGTCATGGACAGCCACCGTCCTAATACTAGGATGTCACATGCTGGACAGATCCCTGTGCTATACATGTGACATACTCCCGCCAAACCATGCAACCCTGTTCATCAAAGCTGCACATGTCATCCCAGTCACACATGGTGTGATGGTCACATGGTAGATGTAGTATCAACTGTCCGGATCAGTAATGCGGCACTGATGCACCTCACGGTGGCATACTAGCTGTCTGTTACAGCTGGGAAACCTTGCCCGTACATGCTATCGTTGATAACCATCCCTGTGAATGATGTCCGACTAGCCATTGTCCCATGTCTATCACATGTGCAACACAGGTGATCCGTGGCAGGATGTTGAACAGCTGTACAGTGCTGTGTAGATGTATATGGCAAAACACATACATGTACAGGTGTCCATGCGTATGTGTGCATTGTCACTGCTCAAGTTCATTAAGGCTGTGTCTGTGTTGATATGTGACATATACACAGCATCAAGGTCAACAGCAGTACCGTGGACACATCCAGGCATGTGCAGATAGGTAAGAACACCAGTGCAGGCAAATAGACATACCCACATCAAGACAGCATTCACATGGAGTATGAACACTGTAAAGAGGTGACACACATATATGGTGATGATATCCAATGCATAACGGGTGTTACATGTGTGTGACACAAACACGTCAGTCATGTCAGTGTCATGATGATTTGCAAAGATTACTGTGCAGATGTACTAGATGTCATAGAAATGTATGTGCAGCAGTATCTCTGTACATCTCTGAAACTGTGACCTGTCACCATCATTATGTCTTACAGATAATGCCTCGTACACGCCTTCCAGCGTACAGCCGCCAGGAGGATGATGTCCTCATCCAGTACCTCCATGAGAACTACGAGGTGCTGTTCAGCCATGTGCCACAGCATGCCCAGCAGCGGGACGACCTGTGGCAGGATCTATGCAGGAGGGTGAATGATGTGGGTGGCCATAACCGCACCTACCAGCAGGTGCGCAGACACTGCACGGACTTGATACGACATGCAAAACAGCATGCCACTGCAATCGCCAGGGAACAAGGTGGAACAGGTGGTGGGCCACCAACCCAGCCCCCACTCACACACACCGAGGAGTTACTAGCCAGTCTGGGGACACCCTCAGAGCAGCATACACACACACTAGCTGCCATCGTGGAGGTGGGTGTCTCCCAACCAATGAGCCTGGATTTGCCTGGTAAGTCAGTACTGCACATATGGCTATTATATCCCATTTAGTTGTATTTGCCACTGTACATTATGTAAAGTAACAACATATGCAAGGTATGTGGACACACATGCTGCATACTACAGTATGCTACCCTGTGTATGCACACATGTGCATACTATATGCTATTATACAGGCGAATGTGTTAACATGCACAGTGCACCCTGTGGCTGTCAGACAGTCAGGGATAATGTTCATACTGCTGTGTCACCCCTATACCGGTACCTCTGGCGTGCTGCACAGACATGAGTCCGTTGCAGGTGAGACTGTCATCAGTATCAGGCATGTTAAAGCATAGATCTATTTGCCTTGTGGCCAGTTAACAGTTGCACACTTGATGTTTGTTCCAGTCATGATATACAGGTTGCATCACCCATCATTCACACAGGCCACCCATGTGCAATATATACAAACGAAATGATGCACCGACTTGAAACCACAGTAGTTGTCATTGCTACATGTGTAGTCAGTTGTGCATACAACAGTGGAGGTGTTCTACAATGGAGGCATATGTAATATGGAGTGGAACAACGTGTGGTACGCAAACAGTACCACACAGTGAGCTGTGATATGGGCAGCCCACAGGTGTCACCATTGTGTTATATGCCCCTGCATTGGGTGCACACATTGTGATGTGCCATCTGACATGTCCCAGACATGTCGTGTTCTGGCTGCAATATTGTCACACTATCCCATGACCCATAACCCACATACCAAACATACAACCCATTGTCTGCATAGCCCTGTGGATGGTGACATATCTGACATCTATGGGTGTATGTCATATGGGACAACACAGACATGTGAGATGGCCATCACACACATTTGGTCAACACATGTGTACACATGGCCATGGGGGATTGCCAGAGACATGTAGCCACACAGTAGATGTGATGTGTACACACCCTGTTGCACATTGTCCACACATGGTCCAATTATAGCCTTAGTTGACTGATTATACAGTTGATGTGGTACACTGGACATCCTAAAAGCCTGTGTACAGCTAGTGGAGGTGTCACTGACATCTACCATATAAGGTCTTTTGAACATCACGACTGTGTCAAAGCATGACAGTAGTCACCTGTACAGCTTCCACAGACATTGACACCATATCAGGCCACATATACTGTACATTTCCCTTGCTGCTGTAGGACATCACCGTTAGCTGTGCACTTCATGTGTGTGGTACATCAATGTCATGTGGGAAATGGTGAATTGACATGCCCACTATGTGTGGACATGGTTGCCAGGCAGCTAAGACCCTGCAGTTGTGCAGGGGTGTCATCTGTAGGTCCTCCACTGATCTGTCACTTGACACAGCATGGTTTGGTGTGTATACACCTCAGCATCGTGGGTCACAATCCACAGTTATGTCATGGGTATGCATGCAGTTATGGCCATGCAATATGTACATATTATGCATTGTACAGCAATATAGATGCCTCATGATGCCATGCAATGGCACAGTGTCTGTACTTCACACTGTATAGCAATGTAGACGGCTCACACTACCCTTCCATGCTCATGCACATTTGCTAAATATGATTCTATCTGTAGGGCATACAAACAACACCACAATGTGATGCCCATTACGATGCTGCACATGTGTCAGGACACCATTGTGTCAGACATGTATGTATGTTAATGCACACGTCAACAGATTACATGTCAAGGTCACGTCAGCCATGTGTACTGTTATCCTGTTCTGGTCCACGTGGTGTATCACGGGGATGCATGCATACTACCATGATTGTGTGAACTGCATGGCTACTGCTATGACACCTGCTTGTTGTAGTGTGCACCCCAGGGAGGTATGCTTACTAACACTATTAATGTCTGAGCTGCATGCCTTCTGCCGTATCACAGGCATGCTGCATGCCATCTGTCAAATCACATGCATGGTGTGTCTGTGTGTGTGTGTGTGTGTGTGTGTGTGTGTGTGTGTGTGTGTGTGTGTGTGTGTGTGTGTGTGTGTGTGTATGTGTGTGTGTGTGTGTGTCTGTGTGTCTATTGTAATTTAGAGTCTTTCTTTGCATTCACAGGTGATGTAGGTGCGTTAACCTCCTGTGGTCCATCTGATGTTAGTGTCCCCATAGATACTAGCAGTGATGAACATATGCATGAGGTACAGGCAGGGTTGTCAGGGGCTGAATCTGTGCCAATGGTTACCATCCCAGATATGTCCCCCTCTTTCCCGCACACAGTTCTGCAGCCAACACATACCGCATCACCAGTGGCCATAGAGGAAGGACAGTCAGCGTCTGTTAGCATGGAACAGGAATGTGTGGTGTCTACAGAAGGTGTGTCTACACACCATGGTGTCAGTGTAATGACTGCAGATGTGCCACACAGGCATGTGGCTGGTGCTGCTCGTAGGAGGACCTCTGGCAGACATGCACCTGCAGGACAGAATGCAGCAGCTGGTATCACCAGACGCATGTTCCAGACTGTAATGGTGGCACAGGCACATGCTGAATGGCAGAACAGAGAAGGGCAGAGGCTGCAGAGGGCTGCTATCCATACCCTAAATGACAACATCCAGGCACTGGCAAATGCTCAACAGCAGATTGCTGATGTTCTGGACAGGTGATTGGGTGACATGGTTGGAATCCTTGACCGTGGCATGGCAATCCGCGAGCGTGAGCTGTCTGTGCTGGAACATCTGGTAGGAGTGAGGCGTAGGCCACGTGGACATAGGCCAGCTACACCACTTAGTTCAGGTCAACGTGAGCGTGCCACCTCACATGCCTGCTCCCATAGTGCTGGTAGCAGTAGCAGTGCAGCTGGTGCTGCGCTGTCCACACCAGGATACAACAGGCCATGTGGACGTGGCCCTGGATGTTCCCAGCAGGGACACGGTTCCAGTGGACATGTGTCATCGGACAGTAGTCAAGCTGTACCTCTGCCTGGTAGTGCCCGTGCAACCCTTGGCAGGCACAGGTCACGTGGCCATGGCCGGACACAGTGAGCTGTACAACCTGGTCTGTACAGTCTGGAGCTGTCAATAATACCCTGTGTAGGCCTCACAAAAGGCAGAACTGTGTGCACACATACACGCACACAGCAAAGACATCTGTAGGGCACCACAACGCCCACATGCATACTGAACAGACATGTCCAATCATATCACTGGCCCTTACCCACACACAAGATGTCATCCATTGGTGCAGCCTATGCCCCTGGCAAACTTTATCACCCTGTGCATATGATGAAGCCTGTGCCGCATCCCTGTCATCCACACCATTGGTGTAGGGACATGCTCAAATGGTCTGATGCACAGGGTGAACAGAATAGTGAGAAGTGTATATTACATTAGTTGTGTAAGAATAGTGAGAGAAGTGTATATTACATTAGTTGTGTGTGAATAGTGAGAGACGTGTATATTGCATTAGTTGTGTACTGTTGACATGCACCAGACATACCATGTAGTACAGGTTTAGCATGCATTGTTATATGTTCACAGTATGTGTTTCGGTAACAACAGTAACAGCATGTTGGTAATGATGCCCTGGTTCCCTCCTTATGGTCTACTTGCATGTGCCTATAGGTAGCACTGTTTGCAGTCTCCCATGTGTAACTGTGGAGTACTCACAGGCACATATGGCAATATCAGCATGCTATACGTAGCCTCAGCCTGACTGTTGGAAAGTCTAACATAACACAGATGTCGACACATATATTGATCCAGAAGCATGTGGGCAGTTTAATAGGCTACAGTGGCTAGAAATGTGACATCCATACCAGGTCACATCACAGGTATGTTGACATGGTGCAGGGGTTGTACACAGTGGTCTGGCCAATGATAATGTTAGAGGCCACTTGATAGCATGAGGCCTCACTGTGTAGCAGTAATACCCTGTCACATTACAGGAACATGCTCACACTCACGGGGTCAACAACACTATAATGCACACCCCATAGTGTTGAGGTGTGGACCCTTTCCTATGTGGTCATCACCATTACAGTACTGTGAACCCACACAACGCGACACAGAGAAAGAACATGTACAGGTAGCCAGTGCGGCTGAGACCAATGGCATCAACAGGGTAGTGGACTGCATCACCATGAGGGGTTAGGGATCCTGTGTGTTCTGTACAGTAGCATACACCACTCCATGCACCAGACAGCCATACATACCTACATACACACACACACACTGTGGAGACCACAAATGTCATACACATATGGATAGCTGATGTGTGTGATACACACACCACACCTGCCTACATCATGCTTTCCACACTGCAGTATGTACAGATCTCTACAACAGTGTACAGGGGTGTGTAACAATTGGGATGTATTCCCCACCATATGTGGCATATATGGTCACACAAGCAAACACACATGGCAGTACTATGAATGATACACCTTCTATATGATGATACATCTGACAGACATGCAGCAGTATTGGCCGCATTATGTGTACCAACGCTACCTTTGGCAATTGTGCTGCTATATGCACATGGGAGGATGTAAGTGTTACAGGTGTCAAGTGACGTACTGTCGGTGACACCTGACTGCTGTGTAGGTTTTATGTCTCCACTGTCCAGTAATGGTAACATAGCGTACTGTTTGCACATGTAATGGTAGGATGGCGTGTGACACACCTGTGAGCCATCCCCGGCAAACATCCATCTACACAGGTGGATCACCACTTTATGTACACACATCCATCCATACCTGCTGCACACCCTACTGTACTGTCAGTATGTCACCATATACAGGTGTCAATGATGGGGCTGCATTGCAACTGCATGTTGTAGTTAGGCACAGATTAGTTACTTACATCAGCTACTGCACATGCATTGTAGTGTGTGTATGGCTCATATCCATCTGTAGTAACTGTCAAGTCTATGCACCCCAGGTTAACATTACAGACACACGTTTATCCACAGGTTGTGGTACAGATCCCAGGACTGTATGTGTAGACATTGACAGGTGCAGGACTGAGTTGTGTTGGATGCATGGAGGGGTGTCCATGGCCAGTAATGGGGATCTCTACAGCCTGGCAGGTACGGTTTGTGACTGTCCCACAACCTCCTGCATATGGCTGACACATGCTGTACCTGTGTATATGCAGACACACACACTTACCACAAACAGCTACAGCTATCACAGACACACACCCCTTGCACCACCATTGGGCCATGCAATAACCATTGTCCCTCACACACACACACACACCTATGTGTACATTGTATGGCTCTATGACAGCTCTGGACATGTTAACACCACACCCTGTGTATATGATGTCACCTGTGCCACCACCTGTGATGTGTAACATTGATGCAGGATCTGACTAACCTGGTGCTGCTGCACACAGTGGCTTTATTCCACTGTATTGATGTTAGCATGCTGTTACACACAGTGTGTTACTTCCAAGTGTACTTCAGCAGGCATGATGCATTGCAGCTATGACCATCACTGTAGCATAGTTTACAGCACTGTTACCTCTGATCATGTAGTCTCCATCCATGTGCCATTTCACTGATGTGTGTAGTATTGGCAGCATGTGTGTCTGTGTGTACAGTACGTGTGTGATGTGTGTAGTACACATGTATACCTGCTTACAAATGCATACACGACATTACACGGGCTTCACAATTCGTACACTAGCTTACTCGTTCTTCCACATGCGCACATGAGCTAACACGCATGCACACATACTTACTCAGGTTTACTGGCACGCACGGGCGCAGACACACTGTGGGCAGGTTTGCATGTCACATCGGTGGTATCCATGGCATACGCCGTCAGTCTCCTGACATTCCCTGGGATAGCTCATGACACGCCTCTTCCACTGAGTACTGACAGCACACATGTGACACTGCTCCATTGAGGTTACAGTGTTTTGTACATACACACTCCTGTTGTCACCTATCTTCTACTCTAATAGTCCCCTTAACCTACACTACACTGTAGAGGCTTGGCCCATATGGCATGATATGTTGTGATTCACTATCCTCAGCCTCACTTGCCTCACATTGCCTACAAATGCTTCGTTACATCTCTGACAGAGCGCTTCCACACATAGGTACCAGTACGCAGTAGCCATGTTGTCTCCAGCTTGCCATTCATCTGCATGGCGTACTAACATCTAACTAAACCTACATTTTGTATGTATATTATCCATATGTCTTGTGTTGAAGCGCAGCGCGTTCTCGTGGCGCTGCGCTATGCTTCCACACCAGGGATCGGGGGAGGACAACTACTGGTTCATTGATATCCAATGGACAAAACCGCCACTGGCCTTTGACTTGGACATTGGCATGCTTCTTCGACTGTATTCATACTGTATTTGCAGCTGTCATTGCTCCATTTAGCAACATGCAAAACGTTAGTCGCATAACATCCGGGTACATTTCTGCACATAACTCTGCTCTTGCATGGACAGCTTACTGTTTCATGTATCGCGTAGTTACGTAGGGTTACCACCTGTCCCACTTTGTGAGGGACAGTCCCTCTTTGGGCAGTTGTGTCCTGCAAAATATTGTGAGAAAATGGCAAATGTCCTGAGATTTTAGGACAAAAGTATTTTCTATATTGTATGTAATAGTTGCATAAAACAGTTATTCTGTATCTGAAACACCTACATGTTATATGAAACAGAATAAGGAACAAAAATGCTACAAGAATAAACTTTTATTCAGGCAAACAGCTGAAGTTCTGTCCTTTGTACTGGCCGTGGGTATGTTTTGCCCTGCAAAATCTGATGTTTGTAGCACAAATGTCCCACTTTGGCCATTTGGAAAGGTGGCAACCCTATAATTACATAATTTTCATAGCTTACACATACAAATGGGGTATGTTGCAAATCCCAACATTGTCCGTGCAATGTTCGTGTTATGGGCGGTCTTGCACGCCCCTGTGGGTGTTTGCTGAATAGCCTGGCAATCATCTTTCCTTGCTGTACTCTCACTCAATCCATAAACGCCAAAGGCATCGTGCATCATGGCCTAGACTTTGCTGTGTGCTATGTCTATTTGTGGTGTATGTATGTCCCACTGTCATCATTGGTAAAGGTGACACCCTATAGGTACTTCCTGTAGACTGCTGTGTCATTTGACATGTCAGCACATACCTGCGGATGAACTTCTGAGTTATCTTGCAGTCAATAATGCTGTTTCCTCAGACATGTATCTGTTTCTGATCATACCTATCAACCTCCTAGTGCAAAACATCTGTACAAAGCCTAACATGATGGGGGACAGATAGGGGCAGATTCTACATATTGCTCTTACAAATGAAGATAGTTAACAGCATTATAGGTTTTGCATTAGTATGACCTTTCTGAGGGATTTGGGGTCTTAAACACATATGTTTATCATTATTTAATGATGCCAGTTCTCAGGTATTTGGCAGACAGGTACACATACCTCTCAACCTCCGACAGCAGGAAATCTGGACAAAGCCATAACTGAAAGTGGGGCAAAAGCCCAAAAGTAGGGCCAATTTTTAAATATTGCTCTTACAAACTTAAAAAGTTGATAGAATAACAGGTTTTGCATTAGCGTGAATTTTCTGAAGGGTATGAAGTCTGAAACTCAAATGTCTCTCATTATTTTCTAACTTCAGTCTTTAATGATTTCCACTATTTGCCAGAAAACCACAATTTTATGAAAAATGTACCAAATATATGAGGCAAAAATCTGGACATTCTGCAAATATCTGTACAGTTGAGAGGTATGCAGGTACAGATTGTGAGAGGAACACACCACACATATGAGGCATACATCTGCACATTCATACAGTTACGCCAATACACACAATACATGGCGCCATCAAAGGCCAGTTACCATTACATTCCTATTGCTGAACACACCCACCCACTGGGTTATATTACTCACACAGGCCAACAGGTGCTTATCCACACTACTTATTCCATCATGTACCTTATGTGTAGGCCGGTCAGTGGCAGAGCTCACGTACGAGTATGGTGAACTGCACACTGTATCGGTGACACTGCATGACACCCTGAGGGACACATGTCATTTGAATCTATTAACCTTCCACATTGACTTTCACAGGCCATACGTTGTAATTCACATTTGTGGACAAACATGCTTATGAGTTTTACGTGTTTTGTCATTTGTCCTGACGTCTTTTTTCTCACCTGTCCACCTAGTATCACTAGTTCTGTACATTTCATTAAGACGGGTTACCTTCATACCTCTCACCTGTACACATTATGGGTATATGCCCTGGGGTTTGACCTATGATTCTGTTACATTTGTCATGATAATGTGCCTTTCTGATAGATTGCTGGCAAGCCATAATGGACTGTGCGGTTAGGTAATCATGACTGACATTTCTATTTCATGATTACTAACTCTCATAACATTCGTATTCCTGACTACGCAATTATTCTATCAACGGTCTGACTTTGTCTGAGGTATATTTAATATAGTCCCTATTTGTCTGTCATGTACTATGCCTTAGTCCAGCAGTCTTATTCTGACATTCTGGCAGGTATGGTTACCATCTTGGTCATATGCGTGTCCATCCATGATAATTGCCTACATGACACTAATGTAGGTCCCTACGTCTTCCCCCAATGGTTTACACAATATCCAGTGGGTGGGTTGCACCTTTTTTGTGAATATAGGCATGTGCTATACCCACATAGGTATATTGATCACTCTCATGGGGCGTACCTAATAGATCTGTGCCAACCAGCACCTTGGCACAATTCTGCATACCCATGATTCCCATACCTGACACACCTCCACAGTACCCATTAGACATGTTTAATGTGAGCGATAATAAAGTGTGAGGACACTTCCGAGCACTCCCGTCTCTGCGGATATCAGCTCTTACGTCATACATTCAATCGACCCATGTGTTATTACCCTTGCACCTGCTACTGTTGCATGTACAGCTATATCGTAGTTGCAAGTGTGACTTCTTTTGCATCAATGACGGTTTGCACTTCGTACGGATCAATTTTTGGGATCCTGCAAAGGACACCTATATTCATGTTTAACGTGTAGAACTTGCAGGCCCTGTCACACTGGTACTTTCCAGGAAATGGTTTGGAAACCATCGGTGTATTCTCCTTTCATGCATGTCTGTCTGTCTATCCATATTAGGTCACTATTTATGTACATGTGTTATATGTACAGGGACATATGTTTGTTTTGTATATATATATTCATGTATCATGTGTGTGTATATATATATATATATATATATATATATATATATATATATATATATATATATATATATATCATAATTTGATTTGGATTATGTCTGTGGATATATGTGTATTTATATCTCTATATCATACCTTTCAACTGTACAGATTTCCGCTGCATGTACAGCTGTTTGCCTCTTATCTTTGCTCCGTTTTTCATAACCTTGTGTCTATCTGGCAAGTTAGTGGCATATCATTAAAGACTGACATTGATAAATAATGACAAATATTTCAGGTTACGACTTCATACCCTTCAGAGAATCCATGCTAGTGACACACCTGTTATTCTATCCACTTTCTATGTTTGTTAGGCAATATCTGGGATAGTCCCTATTTGTGGTCCATTTTTCATAACCTTGTGTCTATCTGGCAAGTTAGTGGCATATCATTAAAGACTGACGTTGGTAAATAATGACAAACATTTCAGGTTACGACTTCATACCCTTCAGAGAATCCATGCTAGTGATACACCTGTTATTCTATCCACTTTCTATGTTTGTTAGAGCAATATCTGGGGATTGTCCCTATTTGTACCAGTTGTTGTCATGGCTTTGTCCGGTTTCATACTTTACGGGTTTAACAGGTATGAGCCATGTACATGGAATGTGGGGAAAACACCATTCATTTTCTATTCTGTGAGCGGATTACACACGCGCAGGTGCACTTGCATATCCTTATTGTCGGTTACATATGTTTCATAGATAATTGTGCTTCCGTGAACTTTCATAATTCTGACCGTAACAGTTACATATCTGTATTCCAGTTTATGGACTACTGTGAAACACACATTCACCTTTACATATTTAAATGTGTGTACTGCACGAATGCTTTAGTTACACTTTCAAGTTATATGTGCAGCGGTCGTAGGTCAACTGGGACTGCATTCACATTGGCCGGATACCGGAACCACTATTCTATTGGTGTTCACCCTCATTGATATGCATACCCATAGTACTTAGCTGCATCAACATATGCCTCACCACTTCACCTATGACACAGGCATCCATTCTCCTGCTGGGAAAAAGGTGGTACTACATATTACACATTCCCTATTGCCTAATGCTGTGGACTCTGGCTGCATTGTTAATCACTCCGAGGGTATGCAGAACACCAAGGCATATAGTCCAGCCACATACAGGTCTTTGATTGGCAGGGTGTTCATGTAGTGATTTGGGTTTAGGCTTGTCCATGTGGTGAACGGAACTTCACTGGCCGAGGTCAAATGTCAGATGAAGCATATGGACAGGTCTTATCTCCCTATTTTGACATTTTACCTGTGTTTATAGACACAGGTGTTTGGGCACCTGTCAGCAGCTAATTCTGTTGGCATTACATATTATGGGTGGGTTTGTTACAGTCCATACTCCCCGGTGAGGGGTGTTCCCATTCACATTTCACTATTACCTGTATACAGTCATACGGGGATTGTTATTTTTGGACATGAAGTGACTACAGGTATGCGGTTGTACATTACACAAGTGTGAAGGGCTGTTCCTGTAAATATGTACGGACCATACCTCTTAGAGCACCGAACCTGTGCAAAACCTACACGATGGGAGGACAATTGGGGACACATTTTAACGATTGCTCTTACAAGCTTGCAATTTGACAGAATGCTAGGTCTTGCATTAGCATGACTTTTCTGCAGGTTGTGGAGTCTTATACTCAGGATATTTCTCATTATTTACTGACGTCAATCCTCAGCTATTTACCACACTGGTGCAGATTGTCAGAGGCACACACCAACACTATGGGGTGAACCTGTGGTCATTCTTAGCGTTGCCACCTTTTCAACTGCCCAAAGTGGGACATGTTCTGTAGAGATGTCAGATTTTCCAGGACAAAACATACCTACAGCCATGCATAGTACTGAACTTTAACCTTTTTTGTGCATATAATAGCTTATTCTAGTAACATTTGAATTGCTCATGCTACTTCACATAACATATTGAGGATTCGTATATAAAATAACCGTTTTATGCGACTATTAAAGTAAATTAGGAAATAAACTTTCAGGACATTTGCTATGTCTTGATTTTTTTCACAGGACACAACTGCCTACAGAGGGATTGTTACTCACAAAGTGGGACAGGTGGTGACCATAGTCATTCTGCGAATATCCGGACAGTTGAGTGGTATGGCACAGACCTCTGTAATACACTGTTGTGTTCTGGCACAGCAGTAGCTCAGCATTAAAGACTGCAGTCGGAACGTGCTGACAGACAGTTGGGTTTCAGACTTCATACTCCAGACATTAATGCCAATGTGCACACTGTTATTCTATCAAATTCTATGTTTCTAAGACATATGTTTACACATTGTCTCTGAGTTTGGACCTTTGTCTCACTTATATTCACGGCTCTGTCCAGATATCTTGCTCACACAGGTTGACAGGTATGGTCAGTCACGACTGCACACAGTCAGTGTCCCTCACACTTGATCAGGGTTGACCTGTTTACGTAGTGTCTTCCTCGCCTTCATGCCATTTTCCACTTTGCAAATGTGTGCATTATATTCTCCCTCCTATTCGTGTCTGGACACGTGCGTCACGGGAAGGTATTTTATCCTGGGTGGTAGGTTATGCATGCCCACTTAGGGCTGGACAGTGTCATGGACCTCCACTGCACATTTGACTTGTGTCCAGATATCTACTGGATTGGACATCATGTTGTCATACCCATTCTACTATTTACACAAGTTGGTCATCCCGTGAGGGATATCCCAAAAATTGGGCAAGACGAAAACAAGTTAGATACCGAAGATTTTTGTGGCTTCACGAAAATGTGCAGGGGGTTTTAATTGCAGGGGATACATGGTTTGCAATCCTGACACTGCCTAGGGTGACAATACCTACTACATATGCGTAGGGGTCACTGTGTGTAGCTGTTTCTGCAACAAACCAGTGGACCAAGTACGGCTGGATTTGGTGGCCATTCTGGTATGGTGGCAGGTTGTGTGTTGTGGAGGGTATGCTGGGTAGGCTATTATGCATCCAGGTGTGTTGCATTTGTTATGGCCAGTTCCATCAGGACCCATCTGTGGGTATGTGATGGTGCCATATATATACATTTTTCTCGCATATTTCCATATTCATATGTTTGTGGGATTGTGTTCTACACTATGGTCTGTCTGCTTGTCTTGCAGCTGTTTCTACATGAGGTTGTGTTTCTTTCCACTTCACCCGCTGTCCCCTCATACACCTCTGGTTCACCTTTTCTGCATACGACACAAGTATCGCCTTTGAGGAATTTACCATTAAACACACACCCCTCACACGCAAATTACTCACACCCCATAGAGCACTACTTTGGTTGTTGGCCCATGACATGGCCAGAGTTACACATTGACTACCCTACATGTGTCAGGTACCTTTATGGTTGTGTGGACTACCCTGCCATGTTTGCTGTCCACATGCTATACCTCACGCACATAGGTACACGCCCTTACTTCACTTTCATTACTTGGTTGGTGTATCCGGGTACTACCCGTTCGACTGTGTCACATACACGTTTGGATTATACAGCTGCCTTCTGGATTTTGCCAGCCTGTTCTACTCATGGGTAGGATGGCACCTTTTCCTATGTCCAAGCTATTCCTTACACATGTCCAACTGTTGTGGACATTGCCTCCCCACAATCAATGGTTGTGTTTCCACCTTTTCAATTGTCCACAGTATGACATAGGGTTACCACCTGTCCCACTTTGCAAGGGACAGTCCCTCTTTGGGCAGTTGTGTCCTGACATGTAATTGTCAACATGGCAAATGTCCTGAGATTTTAGGACAAACATATTTCTTATATTTTATGTGATAGTTGCATTAAACAGTTAATTCTGTATCTAAAATACCTGACTGTTATGAGAAACAGACTAAGCAACTAAAATGCTACAGGAGTATGCTTTTCTGTAGACAAAACAGTTATGTTCTGTCCTTTGTACTGGCCGTGGGTATGTGTCGGCCTGTACAGGCTGATGTCTGTACCAAACATGTCCCACTTTGGCCATTTGTAAGGGTGGCAACCCTACTGTGACAGTTGCGGTGAACACAGCATATTTTACAGGCCGACACATACCCACAGTCAGTTCGACAGATACAACTTACAATTCTTGCCTATATCTAAGCTTATTCTTGTAGCATTTCGGTATCTTATTCTGTTTGTTATGACATTTCTGTATTATACATCCAGTGAAATATGTTTAATGCAACTATTGCATGACGTCTGTGGAGGAATTATGTCCTATATTCTCTGGACATTTGCCAGTTTTACATGTTTGTGTCAGGACACATCTGCCCACAGAGGAACTGTCGCTTGCAAAGTGGGACAGGTGGTAATCTTGGTCGACGGTACGGATCATACTGTTCCTTTAGGCCTACATGCGTCCGTGTTGTTATGGCTCATTTATATGCTCCTTCTGTTTCGTTTACATGCGTATGCCATGTCCTATCACATTTGGTATGTGAAATACGGACATACCTTTTGTATGTGACTATTACATGGCTTGTGGGATATGATTCAGACATACGGTCACTACCTATATCTACATTTCTCCTCGTGTATTTTGTTATGGACACATCTGCACAGCTATGTTCCCTCCCTCAAATTATGGGTCGGCTGGTGACCCTCTCCATTGGACTGGACGTACCTACTGGCAGCGCGCTAACATCTGATACATTTCACTTCCACATGGTATAGCTATCTACACTACGTTGGACTACAGGCACACGGTTTTCCTGTCATTTGTTCATGGGTAGGGACCCGTTATTCCCTACCGTGCATTTGTGTTTGAGTCTTCATTTTCTGTTCGCAGGGACTCTGCTTTGCATACATTTCAGTCTCCATGGACACTGATAGGTATGATTACTATTGCTGGCGGAATATAATATTCAGCAGTTTAGGTTGCTCCTCGGAAGCCGACATTGACACGCCTCCCTGCGCAACTTCGATATGCCCCTTGCACTCGCGCACATTTCCTATGCACGTGGCTGTGGCAGCAGCGTGCCTTCATTAATATGCATATGGCGTGACTACTCCACATCTACACTGCATGGCCGGCGCAAGCCTTATGCTGGCCTTGTGCTGAGCTTCATGAATTCGGAGGTCAGTTCAGAGCAAACTCCAGAATGAGTAATTCAGTCACTTGAGTTCTGTATAGGTTCAAAACAACTAAAAACCTCAACATCTCTAATGATGCTTAATCAATACTGACAAAAAAAGAAAAAATACGGAAATGTATTCCAGCAAGGGTAGGTCTAAGTGCAAGTCAAGAACTGAAAAAAAAAATAGTTCAAAGTTATGCTCAAAAGGAATTAAATCATTTGTGTTTTTAACAAACTGCTAGTTTTTCCAATAAGTATCATTAAAATGTCTGGTCAAAATAAAAGCAAAAACAAAATGCTTGTAAAACTGACAGTAAGACTGTATTATATTTAAAAAAGCATGTAAAATACTTAGGGTGTGAGAACAATAATATTAAAATGTAACTAAAAGATGTTTCAGGCAGCCTCTTGCCTTGGACTTGGGCTTATGCAAACGGATTTTACTTTACTAAAGCTAGCTAAACTGCTTGGTTTAGCCTTAATTTATCACAGAAGTTAAGTTTACTATATTTTTATTTAGCAATGTACAAGAATTATGTATATATATATATATATATATATATGGTTCTACCTGACATAGCCGAAACCACACAACACCGACAACCACATCACCGACACCACATATTCGACAGTCCATAAACACGAAACCACACATAACCGACAACGAAATAACCGACGGTACACAAACACGAAAGCCCATACACTGCACACACCACAATAACAATTATTAAAAACAAAACACATCCCCATTCCACAAACCACACACACAACACAAGCACACCAAAATCCTTACAAGCCCACACTAAACCTTACCCTAACCCCTGGTCCGTCACACTATCGCACACTTACCTACCCGGCTCCTAACCCCTTAACTCACCCTATTCCTCCCCTAACCTACTTAACCCATTTCCTAACCCTAACTCACTTAACCCCTAACCCTAACTCACTAACCACCCCCCCCCTATCGCCCTAACCTCCACACTTACTCCCCCCCCCCCTAACCCCTAACCTCAACTCCTCACACCCCCCCTCTCCTACCCTAACTACAACGTCACCTCCCACCACACCCTCACACAGCCTTTCCCCATGTCGGCATCCTCGGCGTTGGTGTTGTCATCCGTCGTGTCGGTCTTCTGCATTGTCGATGTTCTGCCACTTTCGATTATTAGCGTCTTTTCTAACTTTCGATTCTTGGGCTCAGTTCGATCGATGTCCGGCTCGCGATATATATATATATATATATATATATATATATTAAAGGATTAATAACTATGAGTTTTAAATCTGAGGGAGGAAATTGTCTTTTTGTCTCATAGAAAACAAGAAATCTGTTACTGCATAACCTCAATAACAATGCTTCTGTCAGTCATTTTCCCCATCATAATTATTGATTTCTCTGGATTAAATTAGGGGCTATATATAATTAAAACATAAAATGTAGCTGATAGCTCTAATTTGTATAATAAAACAGAGTAGTCAAGGGTGAAACATATTAATTATTCAGAGGGAAAAAAGGAAATGCATGATACATGAGAGTGATGACTTTATCACCACAAAATTCCTTTTTATGTTTTCACACTCATTAGAAAAGCATAAGTGCCCTAATCGTTCATAGAGGACATTATCAGATCTTTAATACACTACGTTTTCTTTGTGTCAGTATGAATACATAAATTGGAATTAAAAACATTTGAAGTTTGGGATCAAAGTGAAAAATTTGGGAAATCTAGCTTGAAAGGGAAGCTATTGCCATTCTTATATTGCTTTATTGTTTTCTTAAAGTCAAATTCTGCAACTAAGGATTTTACATTCAACTTAATTAGTCAAGGGTAAGAAGTCCAATCAGAATTCCAAAGTGTTTGAGTCAGTCTCTAAAATGTAGCCCAATAATTAGCAATGTTCACCTTGATGAGATAAAATTTTGGTCAAGATGGAAGGAAAGCCATATGCTTTTCCAAAACTGGATAATTATCTCAGGGCAGTCCCATGAATATTGGAGAAGTAAGCAAACCAAACTCCATAATAATCAGAAAACTGCTTTGATATGATGACCTTGTACTAAAAGAAATGCCCTGTTTACTATAATGTTGATTGATGTATGAATGTAGATACAGCTAACAATAATACAGACAAATGAGCATCTGTAGCGGGTTCCTTTTTCCATAATAAAAACAATAAAGCTATATATGTTAAGAATGATATGTGCTATAAGCTGATGATATAGTAGGTTGAAAGCTGAAAAAGGTAAAGATGTTCTATACTTTCTAAAGTATCTTATAAAAAGGGCAAACATAGGAAATCAAAAGCATTATGGAAGTTGGTGAAAATACAATTACTAGGATAGACTGAAATACAGCTGTTTTAAACTGAACAGTAGCTGTAACAGGTTACTACTGCCCTCTTACCCCTTAACAAACTCCCACTGGCTATTGTAAATGAGTTTGGCAAAAATCTTTCTCAATCATGCGGCTAGCATGTGGATAGAAATCTTTGTTGCAATACAAGTCCATTGAGATCACGGGTCTATATTAGAGGAACGAAAACTCACTTCAGCGAAACCCGTTTGAGTGACACATTTTGAGTGAATGTCTCAAATATCGAAGACCAAAAACAAAAAAACCTAACAGACGACACCCGCTACTTAAATATACCAACTCCGAGATCGTGAAGTAAAGGGAAGAATTCCCTATGGCGATCTCCATTCACTTTTGCGATATTTGAGACAAAAAGTGACGCTCAAACGGGGTTCGCTGAAGTGAGTTTTTGTTCTGGCAATATAGACCTGAGATATATAGGCTACAGATCTTTCCAGCTTTTAAATAATTAATTGCCTGTAGATTTCCCTTTGGAATATCTGGACATTTAACAACTCCAAATCAGCAGATGAGGGTTTAGGACACTGCACAATTTTGAAAAAAGATCAGTAGATGTATCTTTAGTGTAAAGAGTTGTGTTTATTGCACAGCTTATAAGCAAAGGGATTATATCTAGATCAAGAATGCCATTGCACTGTTTCACTCAACCATCATTAGGCCAATCATTTAATATATAACACCTCCTTTGGCATGTATCTGCCTAGACTCATGCAACAAATAGAATGTACACAAAGATGCCTTACTACAATTATACAAGGCCTAAACATGTCCCACATGGACTGACTCAAAACCCTATCACTATACTCAGTATCCTACAGACTGCAAAGAGGTGACCTGTGTCTGACATACAAGGCATCCTCCAACCCATTACTGATGGACTTACTGCACATCAAAAAGTCAAATGGCATTAGAAATACTAGGGATCTAAACCTCTTCTGCAACATCAACAGAACAGTTTGGAGGGACAGGTATACCACTCAGAGCATACTGCTGCTATGGAATAGTCTCCCCACCCACATGAAATAAAATCCATCCATGTCTTTATTCAAGAACAACTTAGGCAGAAAATTTACACAGGACTGCCCACTGTACTATTGATGGAAAGAGGCAACTCTTAAACGTTTTATCCTATGTATCGCCTCCTTAAATTATCTATGGTATGATCTCAGTTATTCTCATTGAGGGTAATATATATATAATTATCCACCACGGGATAGCTAAGACTAATCTATAACCAAATGGGATAGGTCATTTCATGCAGTTAAAGGGAAATTGGCTAGACTTAAAATGTCCCACAAAGGATGCTAACCTAAATTTTACCAATCATCCAATGAACCAGTGTAATACATAGCCATAACTTCATTAATATGATATGGGGAACAGAAAAAAAAACATTAATATCCATCAGACATAAGACAATCTAATCTCCCTTTCTATTTCTGTCCTCTTAAACTCAGCTCAGACAATTTTTCTTTGGTGTTTCAATTTTGAATGATTAATAAATATAATTATCCAATTAGCTTGTGTTTAAATAGGTGGTGTTTTAAATTTTCATTCAGTCTGAAGAAGTCTGATGTAGATGAAAGTGCTTACTGAGTGAAGTTATTTTATACAATAAAGATTTTTTTATATTCTTTGTGGTTGTTTTACATACATATTTCCATTTTACTTGTAGTAACATGTATTGTAATGTGGTACATGTCTATTTTGCAGTCGTAAGTTGATTGGTAAGAATGGAATAACTACATTTGTTATGTTTATTTTATTTCCAGTTAGGCAATGTAACTTTCTCATTCATAGGTATCTATAAAAACAGTATTAGTTCTGTTACAGATGATCACATAAATCTGTGATATAACCTTAAATGTTTCTCAATTTGTCATGAAATATATGTTCTCATTCTGGAAATCCCTCAAAAGTGATATAATCTTGTTTGTAAATGGATTATTTTTGCTATTCCATCTTTAATTCAAAAGACCCAAATGCCATCTGAGACATTCGGGCTCTTACATATCAAGTAATAGACATGTGTGACCAGAGTATGGGGTAGTTCTAATATCCACCTTACTCTCCTGACTTATTGGATATTTCTAATTAACAAATACACATTCTGCTAGCTAGTACAAGATATAGATTCTTAGGTTCATAGGATGATACTAGGCTATTGGCCCGGAGGCCCTTATAAGCCTAGCCAAGAATTTTTACCATGTCCATGTCCAGCAGGGACACAGGTGAGATCCCAGGGGTGTATTTTCTGTTTCCCTTCCAGTCAACCAGGTTCCTGTTAAAGAGGGCTAGAGAGGTACTCTGCTTGACATGAAGAGGGAGCCTATTCCATAGATGGGGGAGTCTTTGGGATGCAAATCTATCCTACCAACAAGTTCTATTAATGTCACAAACCAGGTTGAGGCCTTGTGTGCAGGTTGCATGAGTGGAGTTTGACTTATGGATATGCAGCAACTCCATCAAGGCTGGGTCTGAGATGGTCTTGTATGCCAGACCCAGGTCACCTCTGAGCAGTCTGTACGAGACTGAGTAGAGGGACAGGGCTTCTAGCTTATCTGTATGGAATAGGTGTTTGAGACCCTGGATTTTCCTGGTCAGGAACCTCTGTGGTCTCTCCAGCTGCTGAATGTGCTTGGCAAGGTACATGCCAAAGGGGGTATTGTACTCGATGATGGGTCTGATAAGGGAAGAGTACGGGGATGTTAGGACCTCCTTTTTCCTGGATGAAATGGCCTTACTTATGAGGTGGGCCATATAGAAAGCATTCCATACAATGGAGGAAACATGGTGGTCAAAAGTCAGGCTGCTATCAACCTGGGTTCCCAAGTCCCTCAAAACTGATTGCATATTTAGTACATTGTTATTAATGTAATAATTATTGGGGAGTCCGTTTTCCATAAAGGGGATAATGATGCCTTTCTTGGCATTCAGTTTGAGGCCATGCTTCTGGCATCAGTCATTAGTTTGGGTAGGGCACTCTTGGGGGATGTTCACATCACTAGGGAAATTTAAGGCAGCACCCAGCTTGCAGTCATAAGCAAACTTGGTCAACCACAGACCACTGGTTTTGGTTTGCACCTCAGAAAAGTATATCCCAAACAGTAGAGTCCCCAGGACTAATCCTTGGGATACACCACTCATTACGGGTCTACTAGTAGAGGTGGCTTCCCCTATTTTGACTGAGTGGGTTTTATCAGTGAGCCAGTTAACTACCTATCTGGTGACATATGGGTTGATGCCTAGCTGGGAGAGTTTATCTATTATGACTGAGTGGGGAATAGTGTTGAAGGCTTTGGCTAGGTCAAGGTAGGTGGCATGCATCATCTTCCCCTCATCCATTGCTTTGGTGACTGTTTCGAAGAAGTCGACCAAGTTTTACAGGCATGATACCCCTTTGACAAAACCAAACTGTGTGGGGGTCATGCATTTGGAGATTGCCAATGTCCTTGTTTATAAGGTCCATGATAAAGTGTTCCATGGCCTTACAGATCAGGCTAGTTAGGCTGATGGGCCTGTAATTGCCTGAGTCAGTGGATGCTCCACTTTTGTGTAGAGGGTTAACAGTGGCTGTCCTCCATTTGGGTGGGATGAAGCTGGTGCTCAGGGTTTGGCTGAATAAGTGTTCCTAATGGAGCTGAGAGCTCATGCCTGAGTTCATGTAGGATGCAACCAGAGATGTTGGCAGGTCCCATGGCGACTGTATTTTTTGCCTTTTTGAGGACATTAAACACCTGCTCCCTAGTATTATATGTATAATTCAGTGTATCTGGTAGTAGTCTTCACCAAATGCCACAAAAATAAAGATCAATTTGGAAACCTAATATTTTCATTGGATTTTAACAAAAACTCACCTACCTGTTGGTATTTTATCTAATAAGGGAAATTATACAACAGTAGAATCCCTACCCAGTTCTACATAACTGTATACAAAACACATTTCATTTACTTATGTTGTAAATTTATCAAAAATGACTGCTTTGCTCTTCATTCAACATTGTCTTACAAGTCATCTCTAACTCCAAGATACTTTATAGAATGACAAGTCCTATTTCTCTCAAGGGTTGTTATTGGACATCCTGGTAATGAACTTGATTTTCTTTTACATTCCTGAATTGATTGTGATGATGAAGTAGATGGGAAGCAAACCTTCTCGAAAGTTGTTCTCCTTAATCCTTCTCATCTAAGGGACAAAAGCATTTTTTTCAGGAGAAATTTTAAAACTGAAGAACTGGGATCCTTTGTTACAGTTGATAAGGGTAGGAAGTGCAGGCATACTAAGAAACTAAATTACTGTCCTGTGAAGTGGTAGCATTACAGAATTTTTTTAAGGTACTACTAGTACCTAGTATTAAGTAGTAGTAAGATGCATTGCTAGGGTTAAGGTTAGGATAATCACCCAATACTAAGCTGGAGCATGTGGGCAAATCCCCACTTACTTGAGACAGAAGTGAATGCTAACCTTAACCCCGCACCTACTCCTTACATAAAAAAATAAAACAGTTTCCACTATTGAAACTATTCAAACTATTAAAACTAATTTGAATTAAATTTTGGTTATCACATGCAAAGAAAGACATTTGCTTCCTTTTTCAGTGTACTGGGTTTGGGTTATTTGTGTATACAGTATTACGAATGGTCAACATGTTTTATTCAGTGCTTTATGTTTTGAACATTTACATGTTGACCATTCATGATACATTTATAAATATGTAGTGTATGGAGTGCAGTGATTGTGCTCCAATAATTGAAAAAAGACATTTCAGTTAAGAGCTATAGTGCCTGAGACCCAACCATAACAAATGTTAAGCACCCCCGCTTAAGTTGTTAAGGTCAGATTTTAGACTAGGCAGTAAAAATCTGCCAATACTGACCAGCAAGTGACAGAGGCAGAATAAAAGATTTGTTTCTAGCTGCTGTTCATTCTGATGCTGTGACCTTGACTTCTTGTTATAAACTTAGAAAGTTACTAGAATAACAGGACTGGCATTTTCTAAAGAATACAAAGTCTGAACTTAAATGTAAGTCTTTATTTTATTAATTCAGTCATCAGTAATTTGCCCAAAAACACGCTGTTTATGAGGAACAGCCCAAACAAACAAGGCAAAAATCTGGACAGTCTGTGAAACTCTGGACAGTTGACAGGGATGGAAGGTAAGTGTAAACAAAAGAAACTGTTTTGCATTGCCTTTCTGACAGTGCTGTCTAAGTGCTTTACTGCACTGAATGCAGGTAAAACACAGTATTTTTTCTCTATCTAGTAGTACTTGGAGCATGAAAAACTCCATGCACTACAAAGAATTATGATACGGTTGCTGATCCTAGCTTACAATTATCTGGTCTCGATATGACCAGAAATACGTTCTTCAGGTGAACTTCTTTTCATGCATGTCTTGGACACATAAGTCAGTTAAGATCACCAACTTATCATAATCCTCACTCTGTATACACACACACACACACACATATATAT